>NW_022111309.1:133341-141619 GCF_000313985.2 Echinops telfairi | reverse complement strand
CCTCATGAACCCTTGGTAATTTATGAATTATTATTTTTTCACGGCTTACACCCACCACTGTCTCTCTTCGCCCACTTTTCTAGAGTTTGTCTCCCCTGGGCGTGGGCTATATGTCGATCATTGTGATCAGTTCCCCTTTTCTCCCCCAACCTTCCCCTTCCCCTCCTGGTATTGCTACTCTCATTATTGGTCCTGAAGGGTTTATCTGTTCTGGATTCTGCTTTGGGAATTCTTAAGGAGAATCTCGATAGGTTTTCTCCAAGGATACAGGGTAATCATAGGGCCTAGGAAGTTTTAAGAACATTGAAAGCAGCATTGATAGAGAAAAGCACCAGAAAGCTCACACTAAGGACTTTTCCCCCTAATGTGACATTATCCCTGCTCATTCTTCAAGGGTAGCAAGGGCTGTCCTTCAATGTTTCCGTTGGGAAATCTTAGCTATCTACCTTGCAGCCCTGATCTTGCCCGTTCACACTTTGTTCCCTTAACTCAACGCTTTAAAAGGAACACAATTTGAGACCCTCTAGAATGACAAAATTGCTGTTTGGGCATGGTGTGTACTCCTCAGGGAAGGACTAGAGAGCCGGAAACACTACCTTCAGTTATAAACCTAGATAGAGGATATATCAAGAATCAATAGCTTCACGTTTTGATATTTCTGTTTAATAAATATTTCTGTGATTTTGTAACATGTTGGAATACCCGCCTTTGTCAATTCTGTCCACATCTGTTGTTCACCTGATTATAGTGTGGTGGTTCTTTTTTAGGAAAATAATACTTAAAACTGCTATCTACGAGGAAAATCAAATTCTTTTTTAAAAAGAATTACCATCTCGTTCATATTCTGGTTTGTGTTACAAGATCAACTAAATGACAGTCATAATTTATTCTCATATAGTCCCTAAATGTTGATGAAAACCAATTCAAAACAGATTACAAAATGATTTGCTGTTGACGTTTCAAAATACTACAATGAGTTGATGCTTTTATACTTTAAAGGAAAAAACTATCCCTTGACCCAACGTCTAGTGTTAGTTGAGTCCTGTGCCAGGCATTGCACCTGGAGGCAGCAATGGCCGTCCTCTCATGGGACTTACGTCATGAAAGAAGAAAGCTCAGCATCAGTGCATGTGAATCGGCTCCCTTGTTAAGTGTCCTAGTAAGAGCTCTGAGAATGCCTGTAGGGAAGCCTAATTTTGACTCCTGATAAAATGCCACTGTAGCAGAGATCTGACAAATGAAGATGAGAGACACACTAGGAGATGTGTGTGTGTGTGTGTGTGTGTGTGTGTGTGTGTGTGTGTCATGTTCATGTACAGGTCCTACTACAAACATCTGCGGATGTACATGCACCTAGTAGTTCCCAGATATTTCTAGGAAAGCAGTAGATTCTGTTATGATTCTGTTAGGAGACTACATATCAAGCAACTCTCTTGGAAAGCACAAGGTCTTTAGAGCCCTTAAAGAGCAGAAGTCTGAGTGTTATGGAGCCATTTCATATATGATGAATTTCTTAATTGTCCATCATGTTTGCCACTATAAACAAGAACAGCTCAAGCAAGGGATAAAATATTCAATACAACATGGCTTTTCCAAGTGTGGTTTGGATTTCCCTAAGACCCAGAAATCTCTGAAACCCTTTCAGAGTCTCTGTAAGATAAAAGTGATTTTCATAATAATATTAGTATCATACTTGTTCATATTCATTGTTTCGTGCATGTACATGCTGTGGTTTTTATCATAGCAAATTGAATGTAAAACCATATAGAGAATTTGACTGTCCTCTGTTAAACCAAACCATAAAGAGCTTGTAGAAATGTGAAAGTGCAATTTTTTTCTCACTGATTTTTTTTTTTTTGGTGGGGAGGGGGCTGTATTGGGAAATATAGTTATTTTTCATAATGTTAATCATATTAATATCCAACGGGTTAGTTTTTGTTATTTGTCAATACTTTAATAGCTATTCTAAAATTTATATTTTAGCTTCCAATGTGATAAATTTAAAACACATAAACCAAATTTATTTTGAATCCTCAATAATGTTTAAAAGTACCAGAGGTTTTGATGCCATGAAGTTTGAGAACTACTGAAGTATGGTGTTCTACTCGACTTTGAACCTGCTGCTTAATGTCTCTGAGACTCAGGAAGTCTGTCAAATGGGGGTGATGATCAAAGTATGGCCTTCATAAAAGGATTAAAGTAGTTATTGCATGCCAAGGGTTTATAACAGTGCATAGAACAGAATAAATGGTCAGTGCATGTTAGCTTTTGTTATTACTACTGTTCAGTTTTTTTTTAATAATTTTATTGGGGGCTCATACAATTCTTATCACAGTCCATACATGCATCCGTTGTGTCAAGCACATTTGTACATTTGTTGCCATCATCATTCTCAAAACATTTGCTTTCTACTTGAGCCCTTGATATCATCACCTCATTTCCTCCCTCCCTTCCTGCTACCCCCTCCTTAATGAACCCTTGATATTTTATAAATTATTATTTTGTCATATCTTTTTTGTTTTTTAATCATTTTATTAGGGGCTCATACAACTCCTATCACAATCCATTCACACATCAAATGTGTAAAGCGCATTTGTACATTCATTGCCCTCATCATTCTCAAACCATTTCCTCTCCACTTAAACCCCCGGCATTAGGTCCTCATTTTTCTCCTCCCTCCCCGCTCTCCCCTCCCTCATGAGCCCTTGATAATTTATAAATTATTATTTTGTCATATCTTGCCCTGTCCGACGTCTCCCTTCACCCACTTTTCTGTTGTCCGTCCCCCAGGGAGGAGGTCACATATAGTTCCTTGCAATCGGTTCCCTCTTTCCTACCCACTCTCCCTCTACCCTCCCTGTTTCGTCACTCACACCACTGGTCATGTATCTTACACTGTCCGACATCTCCCTTCACCCACTTTTCTGTTGTCGGTCCCCCAGGGAGGAGGTTATATGTAGATCCTTGTAATCAGTCTACTGTTCAATTTTAAGTCATAATCTATGTGATTTCAAACAATGCTGTTGCTGAAAAGTTTTGCTTGTGTATATGATCTTGTGTATGGTTTTGCTCAATATATTTGAAAGGGGGAAATTGAATTTTATGATTTTTCTTTTTGTGTTGTCAGTGGTTCTCAACCTGTGGGTTGTGACCCCTTTGGGGGTCAAATGACCCTTTCACAGGGGTCGCCCGATTCATAACAGTAGCAAAATTACAGGTATGAAGTAGCAATGAAAATAATTGTATGGTTAGGGGGGTCACCACAACATGAGGAACTGTATTAAAGGGTCACAGTCTTTAGGAAGGTTGAGAACCACTGTGTTACGTTTTAGCACACATTTTATTGGCAGGTAGCCAGGCCTTGAGATTTCAGAAACATAAAGTCAGAATAATTTGGGGTGCTTTTGCAACCCCATCCTTGCCTGCCTTTCTCGGCCCTCATCTAGACTTTGCCCTTCAGAATCAGGATCAGCGGGGACGGTGTGGTGTGGTGTGGTGTGGTGTGGTGTGGGGAAGCTCCAGGAGGCTCCTGCAGAGAGCATCTGAGTCACACTTGAGGGGCAGAAGCCGAGCCATCGGGAAATGCAGCAGTGTGCTCACCAAGCTCACTTACCCAACATGTAAGAGGCCTAGCCAGGAGAGGGCAGAATTTTCCTGATTTGTAGCAGAAAGAAGACTGAGCTAAGGAGTAGAGAAGCTGACTTCAGTTTCAATCTAACACCTTACTTAGTTGTCTGGCGTGGAACAATTTCCTTGAATCTTTAAGGCTTAGTATCCTCATCTATTAAATGGGCGGAGGGGAGGTGGGGAGTACCTCCCATTCCAGGGCTGTAAAAAGAATCGCACTGGTATCACAGAAAGGGCCCTCTCGCCACTTTTCACGTGACTTTGCCTGCCCAGGCCTTTGCATGTAAAGTCGCTTCACAGAGAAAGACGTGATTATTTTTAAAATGTAAAAGCTTGCCTTCAGTACTATGCTTTGTAGCTCTGTAACATTTATACTTCTTCTGTCTTTTTAGGGCAGCCCAGAAACTTGCAGGACCTGTGCCGAATTAAAATTCGTCAGCGTATAGGCCTTCAAAACCTAAAACTACTTGACGAACTACCAATTGCCAAGGTCATGAAAGACTACTTAAAACACAAATTTGATGATATCTGATATCCACAGAACTTTGAGCAAGATTATGAGTTATATTCCTGACACTTAAAAGGCTTTTTGCCTTGCACAAAGTATATCCTATGCAATTTCTGATTTGCTGTGAAGTCAGAAAGCAGATATACACTTTTAGGGTTTGGGGTTTTTTTTTGTGGGTTTTGGTTGTTCGTTTGGTTGGTTTTCATGGTAGGGGTGGGGATATATATACATACATACACACACAAACCCACACCACTTGCTTGAAGGTCTTAATTTGGTTTCTTGGTCCAAGTTTATGTGGTCCAAGCTTTCTATACAATACTGCATTTAGAAAAAATGTGTTGTTGTTGTTTTTTTCTAAAATGGAACAAGTAGGTTCAGAGTGGAGAACTTCCCCATTCCAAATTACTCCTGGTTTTAATGTTGTGTATTTTAAACCAGCAAAGCACTTGTTAAAGTAACATTTTGATGCCCACATTCACCCAAGGGATCCTGGGTTACATTAGATGTCCTGAGAAATTCCAAAAGTGATGCTGCCACCTCATTCATTTTCAATGAGTATAGATTGGCTGTTTGAAACTGTTCTTTTTCTAATTGATGTAGCTTTGAGATAGCATTAATCCAGTACCCGTGCTTTCCTATTCATGTGCTCTTGTTTTTATTTATTTTTTAACTGTAGTGCACTACCCAGAGGCTTTGAGTCTCGACTTCTGTCTCTAGCTGAGTTGTGCTTTTTAAAAAATTAATGCAAAAGAAAGTAACTTTAAGAAGCCAGTGTATTCTGTGTGTGAAACAGTGCCTCCTGTGCAGAACTCGTTTCTGGTGTCTTTTATCCATGACCTCCTGTGGTTCATCATTCCACAGCCAGCTTTGACAAGCCACAAGCCCGTGAGAACAGGAACCACCGGTGTCGTTCGCATTGCAGAACCACAGTAGGTCAGTTGCCATTTCCATTTTCAGCTTTGCTCTTGACCTCATTTTGGACAGAAAATTTCATAACCTGGTGGTAAGAGTATTCCCTAAAAAGAGCCCCAAATATTGTTCAGACATTCAGCTTTGACAGTTGGATAGTTTGGAATGTTTTCACTCGTGGTGTTTCTTCTCATTTCACTTGTAAAATAGGGTAAAATTTCTAATGGATGCATTTTTATAAGTAAGATTTATAAGTCTTTTAAGACAAATTATAAGTCTCATTAATTTCTAATGTGCTCATTAGACATTTCATATTTGTTTTGAGGCTACCCCATGAAGCTCCTCCAAAGGATGACTGTGTTTTCTGAGTCGATGGGACATTTGTTGGCAGGATAAACACAGAGAGAAGAGAGATTCTGTGCAACTTAACAGGCAGCAGTGATCTAAGAGATGTGTTTGGTGCTTGATTTAACATTTGCTTAGCTTCAGAGGAACCTTCTCAAACTCCAGTATTGTTCTGAGTGCTTTTGGAAATGTCAAAGTTTTTACACACTGACGATGAATTTGCTAACACGTTTACAAGTTGAAGAACTCTGAATGTCTAGTTTAAGTCATTACGCATAAAATTATTTCAAGTGAGAAGTATAACTAAGCTTAGAAATAGGAATCTCATCAAGATTTGCTTGTTTTCAGGGCCAGTGATTGTTTCCCAAGCACAAAGTGTGTTCTCAAAGATACGGAACAGCTCTGGCACCAGAATGTCTGGTCCAGTGTGCCAAGGCAAGGTGCAGTTGAATAAAGACTGTAGGCCACTTCGGGAAAAGGATGAACTGGGGGATTGCTAGTGTGGTTCATGGACTCTTTTGTAGGCAACCAGGCAGAGTCTGAGTGGTTTTATAACCATGCCCAAACTGGAGCTTGAACCTAATCACTAGGCCTGCCCTGTTCCTGGTAAGATTATCTCTAGAAAGTTACATCCAAGAAAGAGTCCCTTGTGAAGAAAGGAGTAGAACGATGTCCTCATTCTTTAAACAATACCCAGGCCAAGGCTATACCACATTAGCAGGGTGAAGGGATATGGCATGCCCAGAAATAAATGATCACTTCTTTCTAACACTCTAGACCCAGGGGAATGAGGAGCTAGGAAGGTGCCTGGGAGTTCTGCACTCTGAACAGAAATATGAATGTTGCATTCCCATAGGGCTAACTTCCTCACACGTGTGTTCATTTATTCAGTGAGTTTCAAATTATTTTATCTCCTCATCTATTTAAAGGTTTCCAAACTAAGCTAGCCACTGAGTCTGAGTCAGGAAATTCCAGGTAAAAGGTCCGATGAAGGTCAGCTCTCTGTTCTGTTCTGCGGCTGTGACTTCAGGAAAAATGAGGAGAATTGAAATTTCTAGTCAATGAAGACGTGTATAATGCCATTACTGATTGTTTGAGGCTTTTATCTGGACACTTAAAAAGAATGCCTTATTTCTGTTGTTCATAAAAGCCCAATTGCGTATCATATTTAACAAAATGTGTCAAAGCTGGTCATTGGTGGAGTACAGTGATGAGCATGTTCAGGTCCATGATTAATTTGATTGACAAGCATTCCGGGGTCACAGAATGGGTAGAACCAAGTATTGTCAGAAAATCAAGTTACTGGCTTTTCTGGAACCTTGACTAAAATGTTTAGAATGTATCAAATTTGTCACTAATCCTTCTATAGCTCTTTAAAATTATTTAAACCTACGACTGAACCTTTATGAAAACATATTTGGCAAATACACCAAAGAAACCAGCTCACAAAAGATTATGCTCATTAATGAACTACAAACCTCATCTTCTCAAGAGGTTGGGTTTTTTTGTAAATATTTTTGTTTATAAATGTACAGCAGAGTAAGAGTGTTTTTAGATTATTTAATTTCCATATTTCTAAACTATTTACTACAGAATAATAACCCAGGCTTACTAGTTCAGAAGATTTGACTGTTTGTTTTTTTTAACCTGTCGTCGGTCGTGCTTGGAACAGCATCTCCACTGGAGAGGTCAGTGTTCTGGCAGGAGCAAGGGTGCACATCTGGAGTATGAGGGGCACGAGTGTAATTTGTCAGATGCACCCGTAAGAGACAAGAATGTGCAGTTTAATTACCAGAGTGGACCATATGACATGGAGAGAGCCTAACTTTCTGCAAAATTGCTCATTAGCCCAGAATGTGATTGGAATAAGGGTGTTTGCCCCAAATCTAGCTTTCATGTAAATCTTTGTGTGTTATTATCATAATGTATTTTGTTCTTCCTTTGTAATGTAAGTTTTGCTTTGGGTCAATTTGAATTAAAAAAAACAAACAAACCCTGATTTAAAATGCCTAAAACTTGTGTTTTATTTTTAGTCTGCTTTAACATCTTAGTCTTTTCAGCTGTTTGGTGAAAGGAAGC
Organism: Echinops telfairi; assembly: GCF_000313985.2. Classification (NCBI taxonomy): domain Eukaryota; kingdom Metazoa; phylum Chordata; class Mammalia; order Afrosoricida; family Tenrecidae; genus Echinops; species Echinops telfairi. The sequence goes on along the minus strand of NW_022111309.1, from coordinate 134,148 downwards.
AAAAACCTGTCCTTCATTCATCAGCATTTTAGATCTGTGAGAGTCATGTTCAGAGTGATTCGGAAATCACCACCTCTTTAGATAGTCTCCAATGAGCCAATTCTTTTTTTTTTAAATCATTTTATTGGGGCTCATGCAACTCTTACTCTCTGTTTCCTTTTGACAAATGCATCTGTAAATGCCAACTGCACTCCTGAGTGTGCGGACCCAGCACCAGGCTGGCTTCATACATGCACCTTAACTGAGGATAGGGTTTGGCCCACAACAGTTCTAATCATAGAAAAGTAAATGCAGTCAAAGCTATGAATTTGCATGAACTTATTTGTCTGCAGGAGTGCATGTTATTATCTCCACAGGTCTGTCTAAATAAGATAGGCTGGATGAACAATCTGGAGGAGAAAACAAGGGGACCGACGGTTTCGGGAGGGGGGGACATGGGAGAGGGATGGGGTGGGGGGAGGGGAAGGTAATGGTGTTAAACTCAGGGACAAGGGAACAAAAAGTGATCCAAATTGGCGGTGAGGTGGGTGTGAGAGGCCTGGTAGGGCATGATCAAGGGTAATGCAACAAAGAGGAATTGCTGAAACCCTGTGGGGACTGAACATGAGGAAAGTCAAGGGAAATAAGAGGAAAGAGCTGGGAGGCAAAGGGCATTTACAGAGGTCTAGATAAAGGTCTAGATAAAGACGTACATATGTAATTATATTTCTATATGAGGATGGGGAAATAGATCTATCTGAATATATTTATAGGTTTAGTATTAAGGTAGCAGAAGGACATTGGGCCTCCACTCAAGTACTCCCTCAA
>NW_022111309.1:128745-131674 GCF_000313985.2 Echinops telfairi | reverse complement strand
TCGGGATAGGTCCATGTAGCTTCTCCTTGGGGATGTCTTGTAGGAAGTCAATCTTGCAAGCTGAAGCAGGGAACTGCTAAGGCAGCTGCACCCGGTGCAACCATCACAAAACCAGAGACCAGAGAACTAGAAAGGCGAGGCGTCACCACCCATTTATCCTTCCACCTTTCAATTAGCCCCACATGTGATTATCGGCCAGGCTGGCACAATTAACTAACTCAGCCCCCAATAAAAGGATTTTTTTTTAATTGTGAGAAAAAAACAAAAGATATCGGTCTTGATATCAATGTACATATGCACACAGGATGAGTCTATCAGGCTTTGTATTCATGTGATTTCTTGCATGACTTACATTGAAGTCATACAATGTGGCAGACATTGTGTTCAACCCTCCTGTCCAATTACTGCATCACAGTTTATCCTATGTGCTTTCTGAAACATAAAAGAAAATGTAATTGGATACGGGAGGCACTGCCAGTCACTAAATGCATATGCCCTGCCACATGCCCTGTATTCATATGGTCTCTGCTGTACAAATCCCCTATTGTTGGCTGTCAGCCAGCCAACCAGACCTACATTAGTTAGAATCCTAATGTAGTTTACTGACACATGAGATAAGCCAAAGAAGGTATTTGCCAAGTCACTACATTGCCAGAGCTTTCCTCCTGCATGAGATCAGTGGTATGTGATGACACACGACTCCCTGTGCAGAGCTTTCCCATCTTTACTGAATTTAAAGCTTTTCCAATTTTGTGTTTTTATCAAGAAAACTTAGAAACACAGGTAAATCTTTATCCACACTCATGACAGCTACATGGTAACGATCCTACATGAAATCATTGATGTGACATGAGCTCTTTTAAAAATATATGATTTAAAACTTAAACACAGTAAATTGGTTTCCCATTCAACAATTCATATCTTGAGTGTAGCCCCTAAGATGCACTACACTCTTCCCACTTCCACCCTCTCTGTGTTTTACCATCATTATTCAACCTTCTTTCCTGTTCCTTCTTGCTTTTAAGAGTTTTTATCCATAAGCAAATGCTATCCTTTTGATTTGATACAGTTGATTGTTCTAAGGACTGTCTACTTCTCAGATGTTCCTCTTCCCCTCCAAGCCTGTATATTGTTTAGCTGAAAGATGAGTCAGAGGAGTGAGTACATTTCCTGGAGTGAAGAGTCACTAAGGGCCATAGTCACTAAGATTCCAAGTCTCCATCAGACCAGTTAGCCTGGTCTATTTTATGTTTTGGGGTTTTGTTCCACTTTGTTCTCCCACTCAACTCATGCTTCTCTTTTGTGATCCCTTTCTGACTAATTAGCAGTTGAAGCTGGGCACCCTCTAGTTCTTGTCTCAGGGTTGTGGAGGCTGAGGTTTGCTGTGAGACAATGGTCCTCTGGATTAACTGTTCCTATACATCTTCTATCATCTTATTTCACAGTACTTTGGTGCTGTTTCTGGGGGTAACGATGAGCATGCAGATGGGGTGGGCACTACTGGCATCTGAGTGGGCAATCTACTGTTTGGTATAGCTGTGATCCAGAAAAAACAGGTTCAGCTCTTTCAGGCACTGATAGCTGGAAGAGCAATGAGGTGCCCTTGTGCCATGTGGAGGTCTGGAAGGCCCTGTCCCCACACCGATGGGCCATGTCAGTGGAGGGACAGCAATTCAGAGAATGGGTATTTGCATGTAAGTCACAATCGTCTGTTCCCACGCTTGGTCCAGGCCAAACTCTAGCACCTCTTCCTTTGTTTTGAAAACTTGTTACAGTAACCCTAATGAAAAGCTTTCTCGTTGGGAATTTTCTCATGTTTAATAAGACTTGACTTCTACATATAAGATATTCCACATTTAATTCATGCAAAGGACTGGTTTAATGTGTGAAATCTCTGATGTGCTATAAGGAAATTCTTCTGGATAAAACTTTCCCACCCACACCACATATATAAGGGTTTTTCTCAGGTATGAATTTGTAGATGAGTTTTGAGATGTATTTTCTGAGTGAAGCCTTTGCCACATTCACCACATACATGGGGTTTCTCTCCAGCATGCGTTCGCTGATGAACAGTGAGAGAAGTCTTCCTGATAAAGGCTTTTCCACATTCACCACATCCATAGGGTTTCTCTCCAGTATGAGTTCGCTGATGAACAGTGAGAGCAGTCTTCCTGATAAAAGCTTTTCCACATTCACCACATACATAGGGTTTCTCTCCAGTATGAGTTCGCTGATGAACAGTGAGATCACACTTCCAGATATAGGCTTTACCACAGTCATCACATACATGGGGTTTTTCTTCTGTGTGAAATGCCTGATGAGCTATAAGGCATTGCTTTTGGCTGAAAGCTTTACCACACTCACGACATACATAGGGTTTTTCTCCTGTATGAATTCGTAGGTGACTTTTGAGAGGTGCTTTCTGAGTGAAGGCTTTTCCACATTCTCCACATACATGGGGTTTCTCTCCAGTATGTGTTCGCTGATGATCAGTGAACTCAGTCTTCCAAATAAAGGCTTTTCCACATTTACCACGTACATGGGCTTTCTCTCCTGTGTGAAATCTCTGATGTGCTATAAGGCGTTGCTTCTGGCTGAAAGCTTTACCACAGTCATGGCATACAGGGATTTTCTCCTGTATGAGTCCATAGATGAACTTTGAGGTGTGCTTTCCGAATGAAGCCTTTTCCACACTCACCACATACATGGGGTTTCTCTCCAGTATGAGTTTGCTGATGATAAGTGAAAGCAGCCTTGAAGGTAATCAAGCGGCCATCAAGCTCAGAAGCAGCAAAGCCCACATGGAAGAAGCACACCAGCCTATGCAACCACGCGGTGTCGAAGGGATCAGGTGTAAGGCATCATCAGAACAAAAAATCTTACCGTAGTGAATGATGGGGGGAGTGTGGAGTGGAGATCCAAAGCCCAT
>NW_022111309.1:125675-128046 GCF_000313985.2 Echinops telfairi | reverse complement strand
AAGGCATTGCTTCTGGCTGAAAGCTTTACCACACTCACGGCATACATAGGGTTTTTCTCCTGTATGAATTCGTAGATGACTTTTGAGCTGTGCTTTCCAAATGAAAGCTTTGCCACATTCACCACATACCTGGGGTTTCGCCCCAGTATGACTTTTCTGATGAATAGTGAGGTACTTCTTCCTGATAAAGGCTTTTTCACATTTAGTACATACATGGGGTTTCTCTCTAGTATGAATTGGCTGATGAGCCGTGAGATCACTCTTCCTGGTGAAGCCTTTCCCACATTCACTGCATACACAGGGCATCTGTGCCACATGAGTTTTCTGATGTTCCTTGAGGTATGATTTAGTATGATAAGCTTTGCCACATTCCAAGCATTTATATAGTTTTTGTCCTTTATGAGCTTTTTGATAATGTTCATTGAGTTTGAACATTTTATCTAATTTTTGCCCACACTGACTGCATTCATAGGTCTTATCTAGTATATCAATGATCTGGTGCTCACAGACCTCGATGAAGGTCATCCCACATTTATCACCTGTGTGCGGTTTCTCAATTTCATCAGATTCCTGATGCTGAATCCACTGTGACGTCATGCGCCTGGATTGTTCACACTCAGGGAATTTCACGTCTGTACAAAATTGCTCTTCAACGTGGAGAAAAGTTTTCTCATCTCCACTGAGCACAGCTGACTATTTTGTTGCGCCTGTTCTGATTTCATTTCAGAATGATTAAATCTGATTCTACAATTTCATGAAAGCCAAGCATCTCATAATTTTCCTTGAGAGGAAAATTATTTTTGTGCTGAGAAACAGTAATATCCAATGAATTAAATTTATAGCACTGTTCCGTTCTGTCCATGCATCTTTCATGTTGCAAGTGTTCGAGAATATGATCACCGTCTTTCTGGATTTCTAGGAAAGAATATAACTTTGAATCTTTCCATCATCTTGATTTATAATGGACCTCTTAAAATATGCACTGATACAAGATAAACCCTTAGAGACAACTCTCTTATATGAAATGTAAATATACACTATGCTTAAAGTTTATCCCATTGGAAGAAATACAATCATGTAAACAATCCAAATGATAAAGTTATTATAGAAACAACGAGGGACATAAAAGAAATGAATGAACACAGATTTGGTATTTGCTTAAATAAGGCCATGAAAATATACAACAAATGTAATACAAACAAGACATTGAGACCAATAGACCAAAGGGGTGGTAAGGCTTGCTAATTTCAGTTGGTAGATGACAGATGTATTCATTCCATCAAGACAACTAAGTATTACATAAAGTTGAGAATGTGAAAAACGCAGAGTGTTCTACTTGGGAGAAAACCATTTTTACAGGTATGTATGAAAGGTATTATGGTACACAAACATATTCTTTAGGGTTATGGACCCTGTATTCTAGCTTACATCACCCATCTTTCAGTGTTGTCCTGTGGTGGCTTGCATGGTGCTGTGATGCCAGAAGCAATGCCACCCAGTGTTTCAAATACAAGCAGAATCACCCATGGTGCCCAGGTCTTAGTGGGATCTCCAGAAATAGGGACTGGGAGGAAGACCTGGTGATCTACTTCTGGAGCATGAACCCCTCAGGTTTAATGGCAATGAAATAACACTGAACAAGAACTAAATCCTCAAAGTACAGTCAACAGGGACGATGTGGATGGAGGAGAGCTTTCGGGACCTTAAGTGGTTGACATGTCATGACTGAAAATGAGAAAAAATAGATGCAAACATCCTCTAATAATTGGAAGATGGAATAAATGAAGGATTATCAAGAACAATTGCAAGTTGTCAAAACAAAATGGAATGTTTAAATATTGATGGTTTATGGCATATTAAACTTTAATAGACTGGTACTGGCTATTTTTAATTAGATAATCAAGTGGTCTATAAGGCTGAGATTGACAAATTAAAGAATACTGGTGTCATGTTCATCATCAAAAAGTACATTGCAAGATCTTCTCTGAAGTACAATTCTGTCTGTGGTAGGTTGATATTCATATGCTTGCAGGTAAGATCAGTTACAAGTGTTATTCAATTTGTGCACCAACTGCTAAAGCAAACAAAGTGTGGGATCGAGCCCCACAGTTGAAAGGACCCTTAGGAACAGCATGTGCAATTAAGGAAGATAAAGCAGACAGCAAAAATGGGGTAGAGTGGCCTCATCTCCGATGCCAGAATAAGGTAGTGAGGTCATTTAACAGTGAGTTTATATAGGAGGAAGGTGTGGAAGCCTCCAGAAGGCACAGACACGACAGAATGGACCAGTGTGAATGTGGGGATATCCTGAATTCCTTTAGAACACTTCATGATAAGTATCAGGCTGTGGGAAACTGAGGACCAAGAAGAG
>NW_022111309.1:120247-125193 GCF_000313985.2 Echinops telfairi | reverse complement strand
AAAAACGTGCTGAAAAACTCGATGTATACACGAGTATATACGGTAAATTGGTGAAAGAAAGAATACAGTCTCTCTCTATCCTGCTCAGACTTGGCATCATGGAAGAGGTGAGTGCCTAAATACTTGTCTGCCTTTTTACTTCTGCCCTTCACTTACACAACTGTCCCTTAGGACACACCCAGAAGACATTTAAGAGACAAAAGGATAGTGGATTCCTTGAGTGATAGCAACAAAAGGAACCTAATTGCTTTTTAAGCTAGGCATCTTTTAGCTGAGTAGCAAGAAGTCAGGCACCTGTCAGAGCTGTACACTACCATCTGACTGGAGGGAGGGCAGTTGTGGAGAAAACTCTATCTGGAGATTGTGCGCTATCGGCTCTAGCTTTACCCTTGGTGCTTGTGGAGGTTTTCTTCTGACACCAGTACTGGTCCTCCAAGCCCTGTGGGCAGGAGTATGGAGATAAGGCAGCTTACACTTTGATCCAGGTTCTGTTTCCACAATAAAGAAATTGAGGGTGGGGGAGGGAGGGGATAAAACAGAGCTGATATCAAGGAATTCAAGAAGAAAATGTTTTGAAACTGTGATAGCAATTGTATAGTACTGCTCGATGTGATTGAACTATGGAATGTTATGAATCTGTAAGAGCTCCCAATAAAATGATTAAGAATATATATATATATATTGAAAATGTTGAATAACTTTTGCAACCTGACATTGATCAACCGTACAATCATGTGCACTGATGAATGTAAAATTTGGGAACAGTATCAGTAATTGGAAGATATGGCCTTAGTGACAGAAATGACACACAAGTTAACTGATAAAATTTTGAGACTAATGATGATTTCACAACAAATTCCTTATTAAACAACAAAAATGGACACTATACATATAGATCTTTCTGAGTGGAACAAATGAAAATCAAATCAACCACATCTGTAGAAAGAAATGATGGGGAAGCTCATAAGTCAAAACAAGGCCAGGGGTTAATTGTGGAACAGATCATCAATTGCTCAAATGCAAGTTGAAGCTAACCAAAGTACTTAGATCACAGAGCTTAGAGACTACCTAAAAATAAACTTGAGGAATAAAAGATTGATGACTGAACACTAATGACTGAAGACCAGATAAGTTGTGGGGACACCAAGGACATCATACACATGGAAACCAAAAGACTACTAAAAAGACAATGAACAAAGACAGCAATATACTATGCATTGTTTGAATAACAATAAAAAAAATCAGTGTTGGAATATACAGCCAAAATGTTCTTTAGAAACAGCAAAGAACCTTTCGGGTTTTGGACCTGCTCAGAAGGTGTGGGCTTAAGATGGCATACTGCATAGTAAGGAATATACATCAGACATGTGTTTAATGAAAAGAAAACAAAGCAGGATGTTAATAATGTCTTTTCCACTTACAAAATTATTGGAGGAATAGGCAATAAAAAAAAAAAAAGAATCAAGCCATCTAGCTCAGAAGCAACAAAGCCCACTTAGAAGAAGCACACCAGCCTGTGTGATCATGAGGTGTTGAAGGGATCAGGTATCAGGCATCATCAGAACAAAAAAAAATTGTGAATGAGGGGGAGTGCGGAGTGGGGACCCAAAGCCCGTCTGTAGGCAATTGGACATCCCCTTACGGAAGGGTTGCGGGGAAGAGACAAGCCAGTCAGGGTGCAGTGTAGCAACAATGAAACATACAACTTTTCTCTAGTTCCTGAATGTCCTCCCCCCCCATCATGATCCCAATTATGCCTTACAAATCTGGCTAGACCAGAGGATGTACATTGGTACAGATAGGAATTGGAAACACTGGGAATCCAGGGCAGATGATCCCTTCAGAACCACTGGTGAGAGTGGCAATACCGGGAAGGCGGAGGGAGGGTGGGTTAGAGAGGGGGAACTTATTACAAGGATCTACATATAACCTCCTCCCTGGGGGACGGACAACAGAAAAGTGGGTGAAGGGAGACATCGACAGTGTAAGATATGACAAAATAATTCATAAATTATCAAGGGTTCATGAGGGAGCGGGGAGGAGGTGGGGAAAATGAACTGATGCCAAGGGCTTCAGTGGAGAGCAAATGTTTTGAGAATGATGAGGGCAACAAATGTACAAATATGCTTTATACAATTGATGTATGTATGGATTGTGATAAGAGTTGCATGAGGCCCCAATAAAATGATTTTTAAAAATTTTACAGGTAGAAACAATTGACAGTACAGTGCTAAAGGATATCCTAAGCTGATAACAGTTTTCTTGCTGGGAAGATGATCTTAGATACCTGAAAATAACAGAAGTCACACACATATTTCACCAAAAAAAGTAAAATATGGAGAAATATGTCTGTTAAGCAATTCCAACAGAGAAGGCATTTTGACCATCTCTGATAGAAAGCAGAAATAACGTCTATCACTAGAGAGAAGACAACTTTAAAGGGAGAGGAGAAAAAATGGGAAAATGGAAACCAAAACCTTGAGAGTAGCGGTTCTCCACCTGTGGGTCGTGACCCCTCTAGGGATCAAACGACCCTTTCACAGGGGTTGTATTTCTAGGAAAATCATGTTCAAGGGAACAAAGTAAAGGGTGGTTTCTCAAGGATAGACGACCTTACCCACTAACCTAGGACCAGAGAATGCAATGAGAATCCACCTGTTTGAGAACACCACAGACATGGCAAGGATTTTAACACACAAGCTAGGAGAAGCCAACGACGAGGCCAATGACTTGAGAATTCTCCTCACCGATGGAAACCAGGTTGCGATAGTTCTCCAACATCACATCCTGATATAGGGTCTTCTGAGCAGGGTTCAGGAGCTGCCATTCCTCCCCGGTGAACTTTACAGCCACATCGTTGAACGTCAGTGATTCCTGTAGTAAGAGGAGTCTATTTAATGACGTATTTTCCATTTGAAGATTAAAAAATATTTATCTTACAGTAAAGAAAGCAAAACAATAATAAAAACTACTCTGTGCTAGTGCATTCCATAGTGTGTGGCAAACTGAGGACTTGGTAGAAAGCATTTGATCTTTTCTACATTTGCAACCATGGGCATGAAAACTAGCCCTATTTTCAGAAAGATCTCCATTGTTCCGATAAAGAAATGTTTTCAAATACACGTTCTCCGGGCCAAATAATGTGCACCCGACAATAGACCTCCGTGAAGGAGCAGCCTTAAAGGAGCTATCATACTGTGTTTCCCCGAAAATAAGACATACCCATAAAATAAGCCGTAGCAGGATTTCTAAGCATTGTGCAATGTAAGCCGTACCCTGAAAGTAAGACACAGTGGTAGGCGCGGCTCTGCAGCGCACCGCCCCAGAGAGGTAAGGAAGATGGGCAGCCCTTCTCACCTGCCCTATCGTGACCGCTGCTATCTCGGAGGTGACCAGAGAGGTGCGGGCAGCCCCATCAACAAGGCCGGGCCCCGTCAGGTCCCGGTCCTACTGTGCGTGCTGCAAGCTGAGGCACAGAGGGAGACACAGACAGTGAACGTAAAAGTCTCCTCAGTGAAGTGAGGAGCAGGACACTCTGCTTCAGGTATTGTGTGTCCTGAGGGGGACGGAGTCAAGCTGTGGCTGCCATTTTACTCAGCACTGTGGGTCGATGTTCCAGAAGACGACGACGACTTAACTATGTTTGAATAAATGTAGATTGTTATACCCTACTTAATAAAAATAAGACACCCCCTGCAAATCAACCATAGTGTGTCTTCTTGAGGAAAAATAAATATCAGACAGTGTCTTATTTGGGGGGAAACACAGTAGTAGAAGAATCATTTCTCTGCCTGGCTGCTTCACTATTCTTGAAGGTTATCTGTAGATTAGAACAATCAGGTTCTGTAGCCAGTCCACCATAAAATGTAGCAAATGCCTGGGGAAGGCTCAGGGCATGTTTGAGGTCAAGTAGCCCTAGGTCAAGATGGTGACTCCCCTTCAAGCTTGTTTGGTATGTTACCCACGTACCATATTACCCGCTGACTGTGGATATGCCAACTGCATGAGGTGCAGGCCTTACGAAAGACCTGGAAGCTCCATTATATATACCCATTGGAAAATACATCCACTCTCAATCCTGACATGGGAAGAGAGCCCCTGTGTCCGGCTGTCTGCTCTCTGTCTTTTAATATGTGCCACAATTGCAATGTTCCTCCTAAGGTTCAAGTGTTGGGGACCCCTGTGTCACCAAAATAATGCACCCACTCATAAAATTAGAATTTTGAGTACCGGTGAAATGATGTGAATGAGCTAGAAATAGCTGATTTATACTAACACAAAGTAGATAAACACCTGTTTATATTAACAAACAAGTTTACAGTACATTGTGAAATGGAATTAGGAGTCCTAGCACTATCACCAGTATACAAGGCTCTGTACCTTCAGTGGCAATAGCTTTCAGGAACAGTTCAGATGGGGGAGGGCAAACGTACCTCAGCTCTCCAACATTTTTTGCCAATTCTTACACAAGTCATTCTCCCACACCACGCTTTGTCTCACTTCTGGGTTTGATAATCTATTGCTATGGCCACACAAATCTCATAGATCAAAGTGGTCTATTAATGAACAAGGTAAAACTTGGGATCAGGAGTAAAAAGCTGTAACTCAGATCCCAAAACAGGAAGTTCATAGGGGCTATCTCCCTTCCTGAGGGCAGGAAGCTCTTAGAAGCCACTTTAGGACAAGCTCTTCTTGTCAATCTTTGGGCAAATTCTTCTCAGCCACCTTCGAACATTATTGACTTAACCTTAATTAAAAGGTGCTCTTGAACCTGCCATCTTTTTCTTTCTTTTTTTAAATAGCATTGCTTTTATTTTTGTATGTTCATTTCTTCATTGTTACCTTCTTTTTAAAAAAAATCATTTTATTAGGGGCTCATACAACTCTTATCACAATCCATACACACATCAATTGTGTAAAGCACATTTGTACATCCATTGCCCTCA
>NW_022111309.1:118112-119466 GCF_000313985.2 Echinops telfairi | reverse complement strand
AGGCTGATATGTTGTTCCATGTGGGCAAACTTGCCATCTTTCATCACATGCTCTCCAATGGGCCCCTCTTAATCTTGCCTAGGCATGGCAGGTGCTAGGTTGACCCAAGAAGCCATCATATCAAGAGCTAGAGCAAAAGGGAGAGAGAGAACTGCCTGCAGGACTTGTGTAGAAGAAACAGTGAGGCATTGGCCTGTTATCTGAACTGCTGGTTTGGTTTTGTTAGCCCCTGCAGCCACATAGTTCAGAATGAACCCATGGATTAGGGATTTGCCAGCTTTCAGAAATTCATGAGCCATTTTCCATGACATCCCTGCCAACTGTGAGCTGCCTGTGTGACCTGATTTGAGAGCTTCCTCCGCTCCATGAGCCAACAGTTTGCTGCCTGACATTTGAGATTCACCAACCTCCACATTCTGAAGAGTTATTTACTGTTGGCTATTTAGTTTTGTGAGATACTGCAGAGCAAATCAAGGAACATCTTGAACCTCTACCCATAGGGACTGATCTACTGCTGCTCCTGCACAATGCACTGTAACATTCATGAGTCAAGAGCCGCACCAATGGAGATAATGTGGAGGGCAGAAGGGACAGAGTGACAGAGCCAACTGTGACAGGTCCAGAAAGGTCTTTTCAGCCAAGATATGGGCCAGGCAGGCAAGACCAAGAGGAGGATATCTCTAAGGAGCTGAGAGGAGCCTACAGAGATGGAACAATGAAATGAGCCCACCTTCAGGGGGCAAATGTTGGAGAGGGACACAGAGAAAAGGCCTGCCCTGAAGAAGAGCAAATGTGCCTGCATGGTTCTTTAATGTGAATGCTAATGCGTAGCCTACCGATTCTGATACCAAGTTACATTCTGTTACCGAATAAAACTTGTACGTGTGTCTCTGGACTGTAATTTGTACATGGCCACTGCAAAAAGTTAATGAGCTGAGTAGGAGAGGACTGTGGGAAAGATACTAGTGTCAGAACTGGAAAAGCACTGGAGAGTACAGGTATGTTTATGCTCTGCCTCATATGAATCAGAGCTGATGTTGATGGCTGATTCTCCTACATCTGTAGTTAGAGGAAGTGAGAAGCTGTCCACCTTTTTTAAACTACTATTGCTACAAGGCCCATTTTCGATGCATTAATGAAAATATGTAACACATCACCTTTAGAAAGAAACATAAAGAAACTTACTCAGACAAAAATCCCATGGAATACTGACCTGTCCTAAAGAGGTGACCTTATTTCTCCTTAAAAATTCTGCAAGTGGAGAAGGACATTGGGCCTCCACTCAAGTACTCCCTCAACACAAGAATACTTTCTTCTAGTAAATTGGCATTCTATGATGCTCACCTTCCCGACA
>NW_022111309.1:112143-116970 GCF_000313985.2 Echinops telfairi | reverse complement strand
CCTCTTCAGCTTCCAGCCCTGGGTTCCTGAAGCCATAAAGCCTGTCTATTGGAGACACAGCACTATGCATTGGTTGATGGTTTAGAGCATGTACAGGCGCTTGGAGAAGTGCCTGCAAGGTGTTGCCACCTAGCTGGCACCATAATTGTGTCTTTAGGAGGCCATTCCATTGTTCTGTCAAGCCAGCTGCTTCAGGATGATCAGGAACATGATACAACCAGTGTATTCCATGGGCATGGGCCCATTGCCACACTTCATTTGCTGTGAAATGAGTTCCTTGATCTGAAGCAATGCTATGCCGGTGGATAAGGCATTCTGTAAGTCCATGAATGGTAGTTTTGGCAGAAGCTTTGCATGCAGGAAAGGCAAATCCATATCCAGAGTAGGTGTCTATTTCAGTAAGAAGAAAACGCTGCCCACCAACCCCCATGACAGAAGTGGTCCTATGTAATTAACCTAACACCAGGTTGCTGGATGATCTCCCTAGGAATGGTCCCATATCTGGGACTCAATGTTGGCTTCTGCTGCTGGCAGATGGGGCACTCAGCAGTGGCAGTGGCCTTGGTGAGTGGAAGTTCATGTTGCTGCATCCATGCATAACCTCCATCCCTGCCACTATGTGCACTTTGTTCATGTGCCCATTGGGCAATGACAGGGGTGGTGGAGGAAAGAGGAAGCCTAGTCTCAACCGTGTGTGTCATCTTATCCACTTGATTGTTAAAATCCTCCTCTTCAGCGATAAACCTTTGGTAAGCATTCACATGAGACCCAATTATCTTTATTTTCTTTGACACTCAGGGAGATCTGTACACATACCTCTTCCCCACATCTCCTTGTCACCAATTTTCCAGTCATGTTCCTTCCAATTCCCTGACCCTCCAGCCAAACCAGTAGCCATAGCTCATGAATCAGTATACAGTCTCTCACATTTGGCCATCTCTCCTTCCAGGAAAACTGAATGGCCAGGTGCAGTGCTCAAAGTTCTGCCCATTGAGAGGATTTCCTTCACCACTCTCCTTCAGGGAGATCCCAGAAAGGCGATGTAGTGCTGCTGCTGCTGTCCACTTACAAATGCCACCTGCCTATGCAGAGCCATCAGTAAACCAAACACAGATTTTCTGTTCCTCAGTCAACTTATCATAAGGAACTCCCCCGGAGGCCATAGATGCAGACTGGGAGAAGGCAGGCACTGTGGCAGGAGTGGGGACTGTGGGCATTTGGGCCACTTCTTCACACTTACTTGTACCTTCAGGTCCTGCTTTAGCCCAATCTCATTCATACCACTTCCATTTAATGATGGATTGTTGCTGTGCACGTCCAAGTTTATGACTGTGGGTTAGACAATACCCAGTTCAGGATCGGCAGCTCAGGCCTCATGGTGACTTGGTGGCCCATGATGAGGAATTCAGTCTCAACTAAGGCCCAGTAGCAGACCAATGGCTGTTTTTCAAAAAGGGAGTAGTTGTCTGCAGAGGATGACAGAACTTCACTGCAAAATCCCAGGGGTCTACGTTGTGATTTGCCAATAGGTGCCTGCCAAAGACTCCACATTGCATCTCTATTTGCAACTGTTACCTCTAGCACCATTGGGTCAGCTGGATCATATGGTCCCAGTGGCAAAGCAGCTTGCACAGCAGCCTGAACCTGTTTCAGAGCCTTTTCTTGTTCTGGGCAATACTCAAAATTGGTGACCTTTCACACCACTTGATAAATAGGTTGGCGTAGCACACCCAAATGTGGTATCTGTTGCCTCCAAAATCTGAGGAGGCACACTAGTTGGTGTCAGATACAATAGCTTATCCTTCATTTTAATAGGACTATATTGACGTGACCCACACCACTGGAACCCTAGAAATTTTTTGGAGGTGGATGGTTCCTGAATCTTCATTTGGTTGATTTCCCAACCTCTTGCACGCAGATGTTGTACCAATGAGTCTAGAGTCTTTGCTACATCTTCCTTGGTGGGGCCAATTAGCATAATGTCATTGATATCATGGACCATTGTGACCTTCAATAGAAAAGACAGGCAATGAAGCTCCCTTTGGACTAAATTATAGCACATGACTGAAGAGTCGATGCTCCCCTGAGGTAGAATTGTGAGAGCCAGAAGTATTCATTTTCTCAAGCAACGAAACCACCTCTGTTAATCACTTGACATCCATGTGTCCCCACTCTGAGTGGTGGGCCCTCAAAACATTTTGGGTGTCCTGGAATTAGTGTCAGTGCAGATCCAGTGTCCAGTAATCCCCATAAAGCTTGATTGTTTCCCCTCTCCCCTCCCCTCCGCCCTGCAATGAGCAGTCACTCTTGTAAATGGCTGTAGGTCCCTTTGGGGAAGGCTAGAAGAAAGACTAACAGTATAAACCTTTGATAATGTAACAGGGTCCTTCTTCAAAGGGCTTGACCTTCCCCTCATTCAGGGGGCCGTGAGTCTATAAACTGGCTCAAGTCTAGAAATTGATTGAGGGTGGTGACTCTCTATTACAGTGACTTGAGGTGAACTGCTGTTCACCTGCTCTAGCATTCTTCTGCCTGTATAGATCGCGTAAATAGTTAGTAGGTTTCCCATGTATTTTTCTCCTTGGGGCACCGCGGCTAAGTAACCAATGCCTTAAGTCCACACGATACTGGTTGCTATGATTACTATGGAAAAATGGTTTGGAAAAAAAATTAAAAATTCACACAACTCCAAATCAAATTCCAGAAGATAAATAAGATACAAGAATCTAAAAGAACAAGAGACTACTGCATGGTTTAAAATCAGGAAGCATTCCTTTTGAAATTGTATCTTTTCATTGTATTCTGATCTCCCTGCCACACCCGTCCAGCCTGCATGTCTATCCAAGTAACCATTGCAGGATTGTGTCTATGAGTATTTGTCTCTATTGCTTTTCACTCGTGAAAATTTCCCAGATATTTTCCCTTTTCTCCTTCCTTTTTTCCTAACCTTCCTCTTAGTATATATTTCTTTCCCTTTTACCCAAATCAATACTTGTCGGCCCTGTAGTCCACACCTTCCCCTCCCCCACGTCCATCCCTATTCCCGGTAATCATCAACGAATGTTTCCTCTAGTGTGAAAACCTTCCCTTGACTTTTAATGTTGAGGGTTCAAATAAATGACAGCCACTATCATGTCTTGAAATGTAGAAGAATTTTTATTCAGCTAGTTGGGCTACCAAGAAACTAAAAATGTTTCCCCTCATAGCAGCCCTCAGTGGGCTTCTCAGTCTATCGTTAAAGGCCAAAAAACTCATTTATCCTCTGCCTAGGATTAAAGCATGCTTGGACAGAAGCAGAAGGTAAAATTAGTGGATGACATGTAACTTTAAAAAGAGCAAGTGGGAGAGAGGGAAGATGGCATCCAGGTAGATTTGCCCGCCCGGAGCTCCTGCTGCCAGACCAGAAAATTAAGAGGTAAGGAGAACAAGACTGGGAGGCTGACGCATAGCAACCCAGTAGGGCAGAGCAGAACTGCCCTGGGAGTTTCCCAGACTGTAACCCTTGATGGGAGTAGAACGCAGGGTGAGGAACAGTAAAGGGGAAAAAAATGATAAGGCAGTCTGAGAAAAGAAAGTGGTCAACTGAAAATAGAAAAATAAAGAAAAAGGGAAGCGGAGAAAGAAATAATATAAAGCAAAGGAATGGCAAGAAAAGGAAAGAAAAAGCAACAGGGGAAAACTGGGAGGTGCAAGCACCCAGAATGAGTCAGCACCCCCTGCCTGTCAAGGAGCACATAGGGCAGGGAGCGGGGTGAGTAAGGGGTAAGACTGTCTTGCCTTGGCCATTTGGGGATCAATGTCTGTCCTGGATGGCATTCTTGTCAGCGTATATGCTGTCTGGGGACAAGGCATCTAATTCAGAGGTCATTTTTGCAGGCTGAGAGCACAGTTAAGTTCAGGGTGCTTTGTTTTGGAAGGATTTGTGCTAGGCCCATAAAGAAGTTGAGGATCGAATGGATAGTTAAGGGATGATTTCTTGCCAGTCCAGGGGTAGCAAGGTACCCTGCACTAACAACCCTGCTGAGATGGAGTTCACGCACCTCCAGATCTCCAGACGGTTCACCTGGCGAGAGGTCCTGGAGGGCACAATCCGGACCTCGGGCAGAGCAGGCACACCACATTTGTACAATAAATAACATTCATTACTTCTTACAAGAACACCATCATGAGATTCAGAAATGTTGTCAGCACCATCTTACAACCAGTTTACATTTATGACATAAATAAATAAATGACATTTATTCATTAATTTTCAATTCATGTATTTCTGTTAAATGTACTATAATCTTACTCAATTTTATTGCTGTTATTTAATTATATATGAAATACAATGCTATTGTGTTATAATAATTCTAATTATATTGTATTATTGTATTTCAAAGTGAATTCACTATCTAAATGTATTCACTGTCATTCAACATTGATTTAAAGTAAGTTTAATCTCCAATTATTTTCAGTTTCTTATATATACCTAATTAAATTTAATGCTACAGGAAATTGAAACACCTTTTACTAATTTATTTTCTTTTATTTGTTTAAAGGCTTTATTTTGTGTGTTTATTATTTCATAGTATTGTATATAATTTATTTTAATAAATTTAATGTAAAATAATGTTTGACTTAAATATTCCACCTAATAGAATATTTCATTTTATACTTTAATAATTTTTACACAATCCTGTACCTTATATTTGTTTAAATTTTGTTAGTTTTAGTTAATATTCATCTTTAACATTTTATTTTTCATATTATCCAAATCCTCCATGTCACCTGTCATGCCTGTCGTCCGCCACCTAGCGGTCACTTTCACTTTCTCTCAGTCGCCCC
>NW_022111309.1:110900-111969 GCF_000313985.2 Echinops telfairi | reverse complement strand
CAGCACAGGGCGCTCCCCGCTGCGACCTCGCGGACCGGACCCTGTCACGGGCAAGTAGAAGGCCCGCACGCACAGCGCGTTCCTCCGGGCTCCATGGGCTGTCTGCCGTTTGGAGGGACCCGTGAAGCGCTCTGTAACCCTACCTGGGCTCAGGAGCCTCAGCCACGAGTGGTGCTGGTACCTTCAGAGGCGACTACTGAGAAGCTTCGTTGATTCTCTCAGACTACTGAGAATCTGAGGCCCTGTTTTGGGTCCAGACCGGTCCTGGTGGCTCTTGGTCGGTCCAGGGAGATGGCGTGCGCTGCACGTGCTTGCACTCGCTTTTAGTGAAGCCGGACCCGTGGGAGGCAGCGGTTGATTATTTCAAAACGCACTTATGAGTTTCTGCGACGGGCCCTTAGTGGATTTAGATTCATTAGAAACTCCGGTGAGTTTCCGAAAGAATTCTTTACGGGAGTAGAAAATCCTTTCTCCCGCAAAGCCTCTGGTGGTTGCGAACTCCTGACACGGTGAGCAGCCCAACGTGTGCAATCACTGTGCCACCAGGGCTCCTGGGAACCTGCCTTCGGCGATCGCACTCGACTGAGCAATTCTGTTCCAGGGACCGGCAGCGACCACCCGTCTACTGGTGAAGACCCAGACCGTCCAAGACAACAGAATTGTTCCAAGTCCGAACTTGGAGCCTAATGAGCAGCCGAGGAAGTCGGTGTCCTTACGCGGGATATGGCGCCGTGCACGTTGAAGCCCCACTGTATGTTTTCGAAATACCCACTTGGGGGTTGGGAAACGTACCTGGTGGATGGCTCCAGTCACCTGGGAGGTTGACCAGAGTGTCCCAGGGCCTCCGGGAGTGAGAGCTATGGGGTCGCGTGGCAGGCCTTTGGTCGAGAGGCGGATCCGGGGGGTACCCCGTGGGGAGAAGCCGTCGCCCGTCTTCTGCCGTGGTATTTCTTTCGCTGTAATTGGCCATTTTTGGCCACCAGATTGGTGCTGACACGCTCCTCTTCAGTGGCCCTCACTGAGGAAAGGTCGGTTTGATGCTCTGGGACGTGTGTGTGCGTTGGGTCCC
>NW_022111309.1:107821-110082 GCF_000313985.2 Echinops telfairi | reverse complement strand
CTGTCCCTCCTGCTGTACCGTGCACCTGCCGAGGTCTGCACGGGGTCGTGCCTGGATCGGCCCCTTTGCCGGTGCCCCTGGAGCGCTCCAGGTTGTCCCTCAGGTGCCCGAGGCCGAACCGCGGTGTCGTTCCCGTTCCTGGTCGTCTATCCGCCTGGCCCCCGCCACCGCCCCCTGGTGCTTGCTGTTGGGTGCGTTGCTGCGCTGTTTCTCTCGAGCCCAGAAGCACTTTCCTGGGGGATAGAGGCGGTGTGTGGAACCCGGTGGGGGGGTTGGGTGCGTCTCACCGGAGGCGGCATTGCCCTCTCTGCCGTGTGCCCCAGAGCTCTGGGAGAGCCATGATGTCTCGCCTTGACCTTGGACATCTGCGTTCTCTCCGCATCGTAGGGCGTGTTTGTGAGAGCGGGACCGAGATCGCGTGCTGTGTGTCTGCTGGTGTCTCGTGGGAAGTTGCAAACCCCGCGTAGGGCTCCCGTTGTGTAGTCGCGGTTGTGGGGAGCCCCACAGGAGAGAGGTCCCCGGTAAGGTGTGCTCACCGGGGGTAGAGTCGGAGAGAGCAGGAGTCTCCTTGGTTCCTAGCTCTCTCAAAAGTCAGTGTCTGTCTCTACTCAGGCTTCAATGGACAACTTGGCTGGTTCTTTGATGTCTTCACTGCCCCGGTCAAGACACCTTAAGTGTCTCAGCTGGCTTTTGGGCGTCGGTCAGGTTCAGCCACGTCTTATTGGGCGGCGGGGTTCCCCACACTTTTGCGGTGGCTTCTTGGACCAGCTGTTGATTCTCGGCGATGGTCCAACTTCTTGGTTGGGCCGGTTGGGCCCTAAGGGCACACTCTTTTTCTCTAAAGTGGTGTTCCTTGTGTTTGCTTCTTCTGAGCTTGCTCAGCGTCTTGCAAGGTAGTTCAACGGAACGGTGCTCTCGTCAGTACGGTCGCCCAAAGGGTCTGTGGTAGTAGATGTCTATCTTCTTGCAAGGAAGAGCAGGTGGTCGTTTGTCGGTTCCGGAGCTCTTCAGCGCGGGAATGCTCCCAAGTAGCATGGCTGGTGCGCGTGTGTATAAAGTGATGAAATCAATAGAAAAACACCTTGAGATAGTCAGTGATCAGACACAGGAAAGAAAACCCAAAACTAACCTACAGGTGCGGGGAAAGTGGGAAGGAGAGGAGGGAGCACTGGTTGACCCTGCGCGCCCTAACGGGCATGTGCGCCAGACATGAGCACAAGCCAGGGTCTTTTAATAAAATTAAATGTGCTTGACACAATTGGTGCTATGAGTTGTATGAGGCCTTAATAAAAAAATACGCACATGAAGCTGTATCTTACCACTTGACCAAAGGAACGGAAGGACAGGACTACTGGTCGTTCGACGTGTGCATTGACTCCCCATCCCCATCCCCTTCACACCACGCAGCGCCCATATCAGTGTCAAATCGTGAAATCAAATCGAGAGGTGGAAGAGGGAGCGCTGGTCAACCCTACGCATTGTAACGCGCATGCGCGCGGAGTCCCGGTCGACCCCAACCCCTAGCGGTAACGAGAACACGATGCCCCTCTCTCGGCGGCGGCTGATCTACCCCACCTTCCCCTTTCCCTCGCTCCTCTCCACCGCCCTGGTCTCGGGGAGAGGGGGACACCGGCCACACACTCTCGCAAGGAGGGGCCTAGAGGACCGCAGCTGCCGCCGAGGGCCCCCCAGAAAGTCGCGTACCCCGTCCCTTCCCTCACAAACCAAATTCAGGGCCAGATCCGAGTTACTTAAACAATTTAGGCCCCCGCAAGAACACGCGCGCAGATGCAAAGGGCCACGGTAAAATATCTTTTTGGGATCAAAGCTTTGCAATTCTTTGTCCACCCCCACCAGACTTCTCAACCCGATGGGGGCACAGTACCAAGTGACATCTACGCGCACCTATCACGTCCAAGCAAGGGCACACAGGCGTGCTCCCCCCTTACGAAGGGGTGTGCCTCACTCTAAGGCGGCTTGTTGGGACTATGGTGCTAGTATGATATGTGTGAAGAGTGCTGTTCTTATGCCCTTACGCTCATACTTGCTCCAAGACTTTTATCCCTAGTAGTTTGAGTTATTTTAAGATTGTTTGATGAGTCATTTTTAGATTGTTAGACGTGTGTTCACAGTGAATAAACCGAGCATTCGAAAATGTCTAAGAGTGTTAAGTAATTCTTGATCACACCGCTCGTGACACGTACATCCAACTCACTCTTGGCTCCATATTTGCTTGATGGCTTATAAGAGATTTGCTTATG
>NW_022111309.1:106137-107507 GCF_000313985.2 Echinops telfairi | reverse complement strand
TTTTTTTTTTTTTTTTTTTTGCGCTTTCTGAAATACAACAGTTCTTGTCTGGTGCCTGCTTTTATAAAGGTAAGAAAGAACCACAGCCTGGGCCGCGTAAGTGGTAGGAATGTGTTTTCCCACAGCTATAAGACCCTGCAGAAACCAAAAGGCCTTGTGAATGTACGTAACCTGAGTGGGGAGTGTGGGAAGCCGAGATCTCTCCCCAGTTGTCTCTCTCCCCCAAAGTTAGTTGCTTGCTGCATGTGGTGAATTTGACACTTTGAGGTCAACGAAGTCGGTTAGGGGTTGGTTATTCTCCCTCAGGGTTATCGTCCATCTAGAGTAAGCAAGACACCGTTGTTTATCCCACAATAAGTAGGGCCCCACTCCCTTCTGGTAGGAGGGGTCGAGCTGACTCAAGAGTTACCAAGGTGAGGCTGCCCTATTGAGTCTAGGGTCTGCCCTCATCGTCACGTGTATACCTCTGGTTCCTCCACCTTCCTACTACAAGCACACCCACCCCTAGCTGGTCCCCTTCTTGCCGTGCTTACACCTACTGCACACCCCTTTCCTATGTTGCCATATGCCCGTTGTACAGCCCCTTCCTGTGATGTGTGCGGTGGTTAACCATAAATGAAGTCCTCTCTCCAGCTCTGTCCACGTGGACCACCGGCTGAAGCTGAGATGAGCATGCTACCCTGAAGTGTGGGTCTGCCTCCGTTATTTCCATCTCCTGTATCTCTCATTCCATGGGACTTTATTATGTTTATCTGTGTTAACTGTACAATTGTGCCTATTGAACCCAGGGTTCTTTGTAGGGGGCTGGCCTCCCCCCCCCCACACACACACACGCAGGGGAACATTCTCTTGTGAAGGGTGTTATGATCAGCGTGCATGATGAGGATGCCTGACCGACACAGTAAGGATGTCATGAGAACACGGGCCAGGGGAGAGGTTCAGTGGAGCCTATGGACATGGTTGTTATGTCAAGTCCCCTTCACCAAGGTGGCCCTGCAGAGTACCCCCAGGGTGTTTTCATTAGGTTCCCAAGACAGAAAGGTTGGGGTCAAGACCTGTCAAGAAGAGGGGGTGGATATGATGTGGCTTGCAAGAGGCATTTCCGCCCTCCCTTGTCTCTGCTGTTTGCTTTGGTTTTCATTGAAAGGCCTAGGAGAGGGGTGGAGTGTGTGTGTGTGTGTGGGGGGGTAGTCTTTACCTTGCAAAGAGGTATTTCTTTCACTATACAGAAGGGGAGAGAGGGCCTGGGGGGCGGATGGGGGGTTCAGCAGGAATGTTGTTGGATAGTGGTGCTCATTCGGTTTATTGTGCCAACCTGGTTTGATTTGGTGGGCAGAGAGATAAATGGCTCTGTAGGCCCAGGCTCGCTC
>NW_022111309.1:101798-104296 GCF_000313985.2 Echinops telfairi | reverse complement strand
CCACATGCTCTTTCCTGGTACTGGACACACACACACACTCTTTCCTGGTACTGGACACACACACATACATGCTCTTTCTTGGTACTGGACACAGACACACATACACACACACACATACTTTCCTTCAGGGCCTTGAAGTTCCTCCCTGGCTGAGACATGGAGGGAGGGAGGGAGGGAAGGAGGGAGGCGGGGTGGTGGTGGTGGTTGGCGTGCGTGTGTGTGTGTGTGTGTGTGTGTGTGTGTGTGTCGTGGGAAATCACTGTGTATAAACACACTCTGCCCACCCGTCGGTCCCTTGAGAAGCCAAAAGGACCCATGGAGGCAGGTAGAATCCACTTGGAATGGATTTAGGTCTGTCTCCCACCATCAACCTAGTGCTCAGAATGGAAGCTGGAACGGAATCCACTTCATTCCCATGCAGACTCAAAAACAGATGTATCTTGGACTTTCACTCACTGCCCCTGAGCGTGCCTTCCATTATGATAATTTTGTCATGTCTTACACTGTCGGACGTCTCCCTTCACCCACTGTCCATGGCCCAGGGAGGATCTCGTTCCATCTTTGAATGCTAGTGCTCAGATGAGGACTCTTCCTCCTTCCCCACGCGGGCGGGCACCTTTGTCCATATCCTTTCGCTTCCTTCCTTTCAAACCTGTCTTTTCTAGCGGCTGAGAGACTGGGCAGCATCCTTCCGTCAGTCAGTCCGTCCCACAGTCTGTCAGTCCCTGCCTGCCTGCCTGCGTTCTCCCTGAATGAACTCCGTGGCCGTGAGAGGTAAACGGTCAGAACTCCAGGGAACCGGAACCTAGCAGAGACGCAGATGGATTTCCGGCTCCTCCGCCCTTGCCTGCGTCCCTCCACCAACCGAGTGCTCCGAACATCAGCTTTCAGACGCTGCAGCACCGGGACCCTGGGGAAGTGGGAGCCTCCACACCAGGCTTGAGTCCTGGAAGGTGAGAGGGTCCTCACTATGTGGGTAATGTGGGCGAACAGTCACAGGGAAGCCACTTCACAAGACGGGACTGAGGGAAAGTGAGAATATTTATGAAGGAATCACAAAACTCTTGCTGCCACTGAGTTGATTGCGACTCACAGCGACCCTACAGGACAGGGTAGAGCTGCCCCTGTGGGTTTCTGAGACGGTGACTGTTTACGGGAGTAGAGAGCCCCATCTTTCTTGGGAAGAGCAGTGGTTTCAAACTGCTGACCTTGACGTGCGTGGCCCCAGGCATAACCTCTGCACCACCAGGACTCCCAGTGCCTAGGAAGACCAACCTGACTGTGTCCACCTGCTTCTGCCAGCTACGAGGGAAACCAAACCCACAGCTGACGAGCAGGTCCTAAGTCACAGTGACCCTCCAGGACCCAGCAGAACTGGCCCTGGGGGTTTGCAAGGCTATACTGCTTGACAGGAGCAGACAGCCTCATCTTTCTCCCAAGGAGCAGCTGGTGGGTTCATACCTCCCACTTTGTGGTCAGCTGCTCAACGTGAGACCCACTGTGACACCAAGGCTCCTTGAGCAATGACTTTGGAGCCTGTGGCTGTCAGGGCATTGGGGGCAGGGGTCTGCAGGAGCAATCTGGCCCCTGAGAGAAGCCTTCTGGTCTCAGACTGTCCTTTGGGCTTAGAGGTGAGCTTCCCCTCCAACTGCAGGTCTTGTCAACCGAGTTCTGCCCTGCAGGTGGAGATAGGTGAAGGTTGATTTCTAATTGGAAACAGCAGAGTTGTGTCCGTTCATCACCAGGACTAGCAGGACTGCAGGAGTGAAGCAGGAGGGCGAGCAAAGGACGGGGAGCTGCAGCCAAGTGCTGTGGCAGCACGGCCTCGTGGGGCTCCTGAGACCTAGGCAAGGCGCCTGGTCTCTGTGGACCTGAATCCCTCATTTCCAACAAACATAACAGCCGAACACGTTAAGTGACTGCCAGAGGGGAGGATGCCTGTGCTTTGGTTTCCCCTGGAGGTTCTCATGGCAAACAAACACCAAAACACATGGCTGTTTCTTATGGGGGCTGCAAGGTGCCGAGGGAGGTGGGCTGGTCATCTCCCATGATTCTACTTTTCCTAACTCCCCTTTCTTGCTGTGCCAAGAGGCTTCAGTGGGGATCCAAGGCAAACACCCCCGTACCCCCCTGCCTAGCTGAATGATCTAGCACAGGCACATGTTATTTTCTCACAGTGTGGGCTTTCAAGAAGTCCAGACCCAGGGTGCTGGCTCTCAGGGAATGTCCATGTCCCTTCTCAGCTTTGTCCCCATGAGTGGTATCCATCCGCTTGCTTGTTATCAGCTGTTCTTTGGACCTTACACAGGATTGCTTTAAGCAGCACCTGATACAAATCCTGCCTCCTTACTATGATAAAGGAGCCCTATTCCCCAAGCGGGCTCAGGGCACAGGTTACATAGGATTTGTAACACTTGCTTTGGGGGGGACACAGCTCCATCCGGAACACAAACGCGTAGCCTTCAGACAGTGGGTTTCTGTTGATCAGTTGCCAGCCG
>NW_022111309.1:91082-101280 GCF_000313985.2 Echinops telfairi | reverse complement strand
AGCTCACTCCACCCCCACACTGAGGGACCTTCTTCCCACGGACTGTGGAAAGGCCTTGTCAGGTGATCACAGCACACACTCATGGTGCCCATCAAGTGGGCCCTCCCAACTTCCCTTGTCATGGGCTCTCTTCAGATCCCTGGGGCACACAGAAGTGTGCCTACTGGTAGAACCTGCCATCAGCGCTCAGCCAAGACCTGTCCCCTCAGCTGCCTGGGTGCAGGTGGGCACACTGCCTGCCCTCCCTGGAATCCCTGAGTCGAGCCGGCTGATTGATCCATACTTATCGGCCCGTCCGGGTCTGTAGCACACTGCTGAGTGTGGATCTCGCCTTTCCTCCTGATAGTGAACAGCCACGCCTCAGATGCTGCACCGAGCAAGTCGGCTCCCCCAGTGGGCTGTTGCCCTCTGAAGAGCAGAGTGCAAGAAGGGGGCATCTGATCCAATGTAAGGGCATTGACTGCAAGGTTCCTTCTAAGTGGACCACGCCCTGGCTAGATAGAGCCCCTGAGCTGAGACATGAGTTTTGTTTTAGGTAGAAATGGAATCCATATTTATCTGCTTATCTGCTTCATTTCCTTAATGAGGGCACTGTGGGAGCACATTTCTGCTTGATGATCACAAAGGTATAATTTGGGGGAAGCTGAACGGACAGAGGAGCTGGCTGGCCCCTGCCTGTGAAAGGGGGTGCTGTAGCGTAGACGGAAGGAGGGGCGTTGTTCAGCTAGGAGCGCGATCCACTCAAGGGTCTGCTCGGCATGACGACAAACCCCGTCAGTGCTTCTGCTCTGGGAAAGTGCAAGAAATGTCGTTGCGTGGACACTCTCCTGAGTGCGCTCCTCACAAACGTGGCGGGTGATGGCTCTCGGCTCCAGGCCTCCCAAACAGCTGTCTGTGGTCAGGTCAGGTGGTCTGACGGTGGTGAGGAAGGTACTGGGCTGGGACGGCTCGGGCCCATGGCAGGTACTGCCACTCAGAGTGCAAAGCGACTCTGGGGAAGTGTCTTCAGTGTTCTGAGCCTTGGTGTCTCGGTCCGCAGCGTGGGGGTCTTGGTCCCCTTGATATCTGGGCTCTCTTTCTAAGGAGGGCCTCCTGGTGTCCGGCCTCTCTGTCCCAGGTGGGCTCCCTGGTGCCTGGCGTCTGCCCCAGGTGGGTTCCTGGGTGACTGGCCTCTCTGTCCCAGGTGGATACCGGGTGCCTAGCTTCTGCTGATCGCAGCTGGGACCCTGGTATGGAGATTGTGTCCCAGGTAGGTTTCCTGGTGTCCAAACTCTGTCCCCAGTAGACACTGGGTGCCTGGCTTCTCTGGATCCCAGGTGGGCCCCTGCTGCCTGGCTCTCTGAAATCTAGACGGGTCCCCTGGTGGCCGGCCTCTGTCCCAGGTAGGGCCCCTAGTAACCGGACTCTCTGCCTCAGGTGAACCCGCTTTTCTCAGCCTCTCTGTCCCAGGTGGTTTCCATGGTGCCCAGCCCCTCTGTCCTAGGTGAACACTGTGTACCTAGTTTCTCTGGATCCCTAGTCGGCAACCTGGTGCCCGAGCTCTCTGGTCCACGTGGGTTCCTGGTGCCTTTCCTCTGGATCACAGGTGTGCACCCTTGAACCCGGCCTGTCCCTTGTGCCCGGCTTCTGTGTACGAGCTAGGCCCGAGGTGCCTGGCATCTCGGTCCAAGATGAACCCCCTAGTTTCTGGCCTCTCTGACACAGGTGGGTTCCCTAGTGCCCAGTCTCTCTGCTTCAGGGGAACCTATTAGTGTGCAGACTCTCTGTCCCACGTAGGTTCCCTGCTCTCCAGCCCCTCTGTCCCAGGTGGGTGTGGGGTGCCCGGCATCTCTCTCCTAGGTGAACCCCCTAGTGCCTGACCTCTCTGCACCAGGTGTGTTCCCTAGACCTCAGCTTCTCTGTCCCTGGTGGACACTGGGTACTCGGACACTGTCATTGGTGAGCCCCCTAATGCCCAGCCTCTCTTTCCCAGGTGGGTTCCTTGGTGCCAGCCTCTCTGTCTTAAGAAACCCCCTAGTACCTTGCCATACTGTCCCAGGTGGGTTTCCAGGTGCCCAGTGTCTCTGTCCCAGGTGGACACTGGGTGCCTGGCTTCTCTGGAACCCAAGTCGGCACCCTAATGTCTGGCCTCTCTGCCCCAGGTCGTTCCCCAGATGTCCAGGTGGTACAACCCAGGTGGGCCACATTGTACCTGGCCTCTCTAACCTAGGTGGGTTCCCTAGTGCCCAGCATCTATCCCAGCTGGACACTGGGTGCCTTGCTTCTCTGGATCCCAGGTGGGGCCCCTGGTGCCAGGCCTTTCTTCCCCAGGTCGGCTCCCTTATGCCCGACCTCTGTGTCCCAAGTAGACGCTGGGTTCCTAGCTTCTGTCAATCCCAGATGGGTTCCCTGGTGCCCAGCCTCTGTCCCAGGTAGACACTGGGTGTGTGACTTCTCAGCATCCTAGTTGTCCCACTGATGCCCGGCCTCTCTGCCCAAGTGGGGCCCCTGGTGTTCTGGTTGGACGTCCCAGGTAGGGCCCTTGGTGCCCTGGTCGGATGCCCCAGGTGGGCCCCTACTGTGCGGCCTCTTTCCCCTGGTGCACAGCCTCTACGCCCAAGTTGTGTTCCGTGAAGCCCATCCTCTATGTCCCAGGTTGGCCCGCGGTGCCCAGCATCTCTTTCTTGGTGAAAGCCTTAGTACCTAACCTCTCTGTCCCAGGTGGATTCCCTTGTGCCTGGTCTCTCTGTCTCAGGTGGACACAGGTTCTTGGCTTTACTGAATCCCAGTGGGCAGGCTGTTGCCTGGCCAGTCTGCCCCAGATCAGCCCCAAGGAGGCCTGTTTGGATGTCCCGGGTGGGGCCCCTAGTGCTCAGCCTGTCTGCCCCAGGTGGGTTGCCTTGTGCCCTGCCTCTGTCCCAGATGGACACAGGGTTTCTGGCTTCCCTGGATCCCAAGTGGGCACCCACGTGCCTGGCCTCTCTGCCCCCGGTCAGCTCCCAGGTGTCCCGCTTCGATGTCCCAGGTTAGCGTCCTAGTGCCAAGCCTCTCCGTGCCTGGTGGGTCCCCGGTGCCCGGCCCCTTTGTCCTGGTGGGCATGGGGTGCCAGGCATCTCTGTCCTAGGTGGGCCCTCTGGTAACTGAACTTTTTGACCCAGGGGGGTTCCCTGGAGCCCAGCTCTCTGTCCCTGGTGGACACAGGATTCCCGGTCACTCCATCATTGGTGAACGCCCTTGTGCCCTGCCTCTCTGTCCCAGGTGAGTTCCCTGTTGCCCAGCGTCTCTCTCCCAGATGAACACTGGGTGCCTGCCTTTTGTGCCCCAGGTGGGCATCCTGGTGCACAGCCTCTCTGCCCCAGGTGAACCTGGTAGTGCCCGGCCTCTCTGCCCCAAGTCAGCCCCCAAGTATCGAGGTGGTATGACCCAGGTGGGGCTCGTTGTGCCCAACCTCTCTGCCCAAGTGGGTTCCCTGATGCCCAGCCTCTATCCCAGGTGCATACTGGGTACCGGGCTTCTCTAGATCCCAAGAGGGCACCCTGGAGCTTGGCTTCTCTGCCCCAGGTCGGCCACCAGATGTCCTGGTTGTATGACCTTGGTGGGACCCATTGTGCTCGGCCTCTCTTCCCCAGGTGGGCTCCCTGATGCCCGGCTTCTTCACCCCAGGTGGTCGCCTTGGTTCCCTGCCTCTCTCTCTCTGAAGTGGGTTCCCTGGTGACTAGCCTCTCTTTCCCTGGTGGTCACTGGGTGCCTGGTTTCACTGGATTCCAGGTGGGCCCCCTGGTGCCCGGCCTCTCTGGCCCAGGTCGGCACCGAGGTATCACAGTGCTATGATCCATGTGGGATCCATTGTGCCCAACCTCTCTGCTCCCGGGGGTTCCCTGTTGCCCAGCCTCTATGCCAAGTGGACACGGGGTGCCTGTCTGCTCTGTATCTCAAGTGCTCACCCTGGTGCCTGGCCTCTCCGCCCCGGGCCAGCCCCCAGGTGTCCAGTTTGGATGTCCCAAGTGTGCAAACCTGTCCCCCACCTCTCCGCACCAGTGGGCCAGGGGTTCCCGGCCTTTCTGTCCTAGGTATGGCTCTCAGTGCTTGACTTCTCTGCCCCGGGGGGTGGGGTGGGGTGGCCCTCTGGTGCCCAGGTTCTCCATCCCAAATGGGCTCCCTGGTGCACAGCCTCTCTGCCCGAGGTGAACCCCGTAGTCCCAAGTCTCTCATTCCCAGGTGGACACTGGGTGCCTGGCTTCTCTGAATCCCAGGTGGGGTCCCAGGTTCCAGGCCTTTCTGGCCCAGTGGATTCCCTAGTGTCTGGCCTCGCTGTACCAGGTGGGGCCCTTGGTGCCAGGGCTCTCCTTCCTAGGTGAATTCCGGAGTTCCCATGCTCACTGTCCCAGGTGGGTTCCCTGGTGCTCGGCCTTTCTGTCCCAGGTGGAAACTAGGTACCTGGCTCCTCTGGATCCCAGGTGGGCCACCTGGTGCTTGGCCTGACTGTCGTAGGTGAGCCTCCTATTGCCCAGACTCTCTGTGTCAGATGGACACTTGGTGCCTGGCGTCTCAGGAGCACTAGTGACGCCCTGCTACCTGGACACTCTACCCCAGATTGTCCCCTTAGTACCCAGGGTCTCAGTCCAAAGTGGGCCCCCTGGTGCACGGCTTCTCTGCCCCAAAGGAGTCCCATGTGTCCAGCCTCACTGTCCCAGGGGAGACCCCTTGTACCTGGCCTCTCTGTATCAAATGGGTTCCCGGGTGGCAGGCCTCTCTGCCCCACTTGGGCCCCCTGATGTCTGGGCTCTGTGTCCAAAGAGGGCCTCCTAGTGTCCTGCCTCTCTGTCCCAGGTGGGTTCCCTGGTGCCTGGCGTCTGTCCCAGGTGGGTTCCTGGGTGACTGGCCTCTCTGTCCCAGGTGGACACCGGGTGCCTAGCTTCTGTTGATCGCAGTTGGGACCCCTGGTGCGGAGACTCTGTCCCAGGTGGGTTCCCTGGATTCCCTGGATCCCAGCTGGGCCCCCTGCTGCCTGGCTCTCTGAGTCCTAGGCTGGTCCCCTGGTGCTCGGCCTCTCTGTCCCAGGTAGAGCCCCTTGTAACCGGACTCTCTGCCTCAGGTGAACCCACTTTTCTCAGCCTCTCTGTCCCAGGTGGTTCCCATGGTGCTGAGCCTCTAGGTCCCAGGTGGACACTGGGGACCTAGTTTCTCTGGATTCCCGGTAGGCACCCTGGTGCCCGACCTCTCTGGTCCAGGTTGGTTTCCTGGTGCCTTTTCTCTGGATCACAGGTGTGCACCCTGGAACCCGGCTTCTGTGTTCCAGGTGGCTCTCTTGTGCACGGCTTCTGTGTACCAGGTGGACTCGAGGTGCCCGGCATCTCTGTCCGAGGTGAATCCCCCTAGTTTCTGGCCTCTCTGTCACAGGTGGGTTCCCTAGTGCCCAGTCTCTCTGCCTCAGGGGAATCTACTAGTCCGCAGACTCTCTGTCCCACACAGTTTCCCTGGTGTCTATCCTCTCTGTCCTAGGTGGGTGTGAGGTGCCCATCATCTCTCTCCTAGGTGCCCCGACTACTGCCTGACCTCTCTGTCCCAGGTGTGTTCCTGGACCTCAGCTTCTCTGTCTCTGGTGGACACTGGCTACTCGGCCACTGTCATTGGTGAGCCCCCTAATGCCCAGCCTCTCTTTCCCAGGTGGGTTCCTTGGTGCCAGCCTCTCTGTCCTAAGAAACACCCTAGTGTCCCACTGTCCCAGGTGGGTTTCCAGGTGCCCAGTGTCTCTGTTCCAGGTGGACACTGGGTGCCAGACTTCTCTGGAACCCAAGTAGGCACCCTAGTGCCTGGCCTCTCTGCCCCAGGTCGTTCCCCAGATGTCCCGGTGGTACGACCCAGGTGGGCACAATTGTACCCGGCCTCTGTAACCTAGGTGCGTTCCCTAGTGACCAGCTTCTATCCCAGCTGGACACTGGGTGCCTTGCTTCTCTGGATTTCAGGTGGGCCCTCTGGTGCCAGGCCTTTCTTCCCCAGGTGGGCTCCCTTATGCCCGACCTCTATGTCCCAAGTAGACGCTAGGTTCCTAGCTTCTGTCAATCCCAGATGGGTTCCCTGGCGCCCAGCCTCTCTGTCCCAGGTAGACACTGGGTGTGTGACTTCTCAGCATCCTAGTTGTCCCACTGATGCCCGGCCTCTCTGCCCAAGTGGGGCCCCTGGTGTTCTGGTTGGACGTCCCAGGTAGGGCCCTTGGTGCCCTGGTCGGATGCCCCAGGTGGGCCCCCTACTGCACAGCCTCTATGCCCAAGGTGTGTTCCGTGAAGCCAGTCCTCTCTGTCCCAGGTTGGCCCGCGGTGCCCAGCATCTCTTTCTTGGTGAGAGCATTAGTACCTAACCTCTATGTCCCAGGTAGACTGCCTTGTGTCTCAGGTGGACACAGGTTCCTGGCTTTACTGGACCCCAGTGGGCAGGCTGGTGCCTGGCCACTCTGCCTCAGATCGGCCCCAACTAGTCCTGTTTGGATGTCCTGGGTGGGGCCCCTAGTGCTCAGCCTGTCTGACCCAGGTGGGTTACCTTGTGCCCTGCCTCTGTCCAAGGTGGACACTGAGTTCCTGGCTTCCCTGGATCCCAAGTGGGCACCCACGTGCCTGGCCTCTCTGCCCCCAGTCGGTTCCCGCGTGTCCCACTTGGATGTCCCAGGTGGGCCTCTTAGAGCCAAGCCTCTCGGCGCCCGGTAGGTCCCCTGGTGCCCAGCCCCTCTGTCCTGGTGGGCACGGGGTGCCAGGCATCTCTGTCCCAGTTGGGCCCTCTGGTGCCTGAACTTTTTGACCAGGGGGGTTGGCTGGAGCCCAGCTCTCTGTCCCTGGTGTACACAGGATTCCCGGTCACTCCGTCATTGGTGAACACCCTTGTGTCTTGCCTCCCTGTCCCAGGTGGGTTCCCTGGTGCCCAGCGTCGCTACCCCAGATGAACACTGGGTGCCTGCCTTTTGTTCCCCAGGTGGGCCTCTTGGTGCACAGCCTCTCTGCCCCAGGTGAGCCCTGTAGTTCCCTACCTCTCTGCCCCAGGTCTGCCCCCAAATATCAAGGTGGTATGACCCAGGTGGGCCCCGTTGTGCCCAACATCTCTGCCCAGGTGGGTTCGCTGGTGCCCAGCCTCTATCCCAGGTGGACACTGGGTGCCAGGCTTCTCTGGATCTCAAGAGGGCACCCTGGTGCTTGGCCTCTCTGACCCCGGTCAGCCACCAGATGTCCGGGTTGTCTGACCTTGGTGGGACCCATTGTGTTCGCCTCTCTTCCCCATGTGGGCTCGCTGATGCCCGGCTTCTCCACCCCAGGTGGTCGCCTTGGTTCCCTGCGTCTCTCTCCGAAGTGGGTTCCCTAGTTACTAGCCCCTCTTTCCCTGGTGGTCACTGGGTGCCTGGTTTCCCTGGATTCCAAGTGGGCCCCCTGGTGCCCGGCCTCTCTGGCCCAGGTATCACAGTGCTATGATCGAGGTGGACCCATGGTGCCCAACCTCTCTGCCCCAGGGGGGTTCCCTGTTGCCCAGCCTCTATCCCAAGTGGACTGGGTGCCTGTCTGCTCTGGATCCCAAGTGGTCACCATGGTGCCTGGCCTCCCCGCCCCGGGTCAGCCCCCAGGTGTCCAGGTTGGATGTCCCAATTGGGCAACCTGGTGCCCCACTTCTCTGCATCGGGTGGGCTCGGGATGCCCGGCCTTTCTGTCCTAGGTATGCCCCTTAGTGCTTGACCTCTCTGCCTCAGGGGGGCCCTCTGGTGCCCAGGTTCTCCGTCCCAAATGGGCTCCCTGGTGCACAGCCTCTCTGTCCGAGGTGAACCCCATAGTCCCAAACCTCCCATTCCCAGGTGGACACTGGGTGCCTGGCTTCTCTGGATCCCATGTGAGGCTCCTGGTTCTCCAGTGTCCAACGTGGGTTCCCTGTGCTGGGTCTCTCTGTCCTAGGTCAACCCCCTATGCCCAGCTTTCTGTCCCAGGTGGACACAGGGTATCTGGCATCTCAAGATCCCAAGTGGCATCCTGGTGCCGGGCTTCTCTACCCCAGGTGGGCCCCCTTTTGCCCAGCATCTCTGCCTCAGCTGGGTTTCCTGATGACTGGCCTCTCTGCCTCAGGTGTGCCACCTGATACCCAGCCCCTCTGTCCTAGGTGGACCCCCTGGAACTCAGCCTCTCTGTGCCATGTGGGTTCCCTGGTGCCGAACGTCTCAGGTGGACACTGGGTGCCTGGCTCCTCTGAATCCCAGGTAGGCTCCCTGGTGCCAGGCCTCTCTGCCCCAATGAGATCCCCAGTGTCTGGCCTCGCTGTAGCAGGTAGGGCCCTTGGTGCCCGGCCTCTCTTTCCTAGGTGAATCCCGGAGTCCCATCTTCACTGTTCCAGCTGGGTTCCCTGGTGCCAAGCCTCTCTGTCCCAGGTGTGCACTAGGTATCTGGCTTCTCTGGATCCCAGGTGGGCCACCTGATACTTGGCCTTTCTGTCCTAGATGAGCCTCCTATTGCCCAGACCCTCTGTGTCAGGTGGACACTTGGTGCCTGCCGTCTCAGGATCCCTAATGAGGCCCTGGTACCTGGACATTCTATCCCAGATTGTCCCACTGGTGCCCAGGTTCTCAGTCCAAGGTGGGCCCCCTGGTGCATGGCTTCTCTGCCCCAAAGGAGTCCGATGTGTCCGGCTTCACTGTCCCAGGGGAGACACCTTGGCCTCTCTGTATCAAATGGGTTCCCGGGTCGCAGGACTCTCTGCCCCACTTGGGCCCTCTGATGTCTGGGCTCTCTGTCCAAGGAGGGCCTCCTGGTGCCCTGCCTCTCTGTCACGGGTGGGTTCCCTGGTGCCTGGCGTCTGTCCCAGGTGGGTTCCTGGGTGACTGGCCTCTGTCCCAGGTGGACACCGGGTTCCTAGCCTCTGTTGATCGCAGGTGGGACCCCTGGTGTGGAGACTCTCTGTCCCAGGTGGGTTCCCTGGTGTCCAACCCCTCTGTCCCAAGTAGACACTGAGTGCCTGGCTTCTCTGGAACCCAAGTCAGCACCCTAATGTCTGGCCTCTCTGCCCCAGGTCGTTCCCCAGATGTCCCGGTGGTACGACCCAGGTGGGCCACATTGTGCCTGGCCTCTCTAACCTAGGTGGGTTCCCTAGTGACCAGCTTCTATCCCAGCTGGACACTGGGTGCCTTGCTTCTCTGGGTCACCAGCAAGGGAAGGGTGGAGAGGCAGGCACAGCCACATCCTTCATTCTCGGGGGCAGCTGGGCAGCTGCAGTCTCAGGGGCGTATGGTGCTGGTGGCTGGCAGGTGGCCCAGGTGTAGCTGGGCCCAGGCAGCAGAGACCACCAGGCTGAAAACAGCCTCCCTGCCTCCCACTGCCTGGTGCCAGGCCTTTCTTCCCCAGGTCGGCTCCCTTATGTCAGACCTCTGTGTCCCAAGTAGACGCTGGGCTCTCTATCCCAGGTAGGGCCCCTAGTAACCGGACTCTGCCTCAGGTGAACCCGCTTTTCTCAGCCTCTCTGTCCCAGGTGGTTTCCATGGTGCCGAGCCTCTCTGTCACAGATGGACACTGGGGACCTAGTTTCTCTGGATCCCCGGTAGGCACCCTGGTGCCTGACTTCCCTGTCCCAGGTGGGTTCCAAGGTGCCCAGCATCTCTGTCCCAGGTGAACACTGTGCACCTAGTTTCTCTGCATCCCTAGTGGGCAACCTGGTGCCCGATGGGTTCCTTGGTCCAGGTGGGTTCCATTGTGCCTTTCCTCTGCATAACAGTGTGCACCCTGGAACCCGGCCTCTCTGTCCCAGGTGGCTCCCGTGTGCCTGGCCTCTGTGTACCAGGTGGGCCTGAGGTGCCTGGCCTCTGTGTACCAGGTGGGCCTGAGGTGACCTCCTAGTTCCTGGCCACTCTGTCACAGGTGGGTTCCCTGGTGCCCAGTCTCTCTGCCTCAGGGGAACCCATTAGTCCGCAGACTCTTTGTCCCACGTAGGTTCCCTGGTATCCAGCCTCTCTGTCCCAGGTGGGCATGAGGTGGCCGGCATCTCTCTCCTACGTGAACCCCCCAGTGCCTGACCTCACTGGCCCAGGTTGGTTTCTTGAACCTCAACTTCTCTGTCCCTGGTGGACACTGGGCACTCAGTCACTCTGTCATTGGTGAGGCCCCTAGTCCCCAGCCTCTCTGTCCTAAGAAACACCCTAGTGTCCCACTGTCCCAGGTGGGTTTCCAGGTGCCCAGTGTCTCTGTCCCAGGTGGACACTGGGTGC
>NW_022111309.1:86304-90765 GCF_000313985.2 Echinops telfairi | reverse complement strand
ACCTCTCTGTCCCAAGTAGACGCTGGGTTCCTAGCTTCTGTCAATCCCAGATGCGTTACCTGCTTCCCAGCCTCTCTATCCCAGGTAGACACTGGGTGCCTGACTTTTCTGGATCCCAGGTGTCCCCCTGATGCCTGGCCTCTCTACCCAAGTGGGACCCCTCGTGTTCAGGTTGGATGCCCCAGGTGGGACCCCTACTGTGCTGCCTCTTTCCCCTGGTGCACAGCCTCTACACCCTAGTTGTGTTCCGTGAAGCCCGTGTTCTCTGAACCAGGTTGTCCCGCGGCGCCCGGCATCTCTTTCTTGGTGAAAGCCTTAGTGCCTAACCTCTGTGTCCCAGGTGGATTCCCTGCTGCCCGGTCTCTCTGTCTCATGTGGACACAGGTTCCTGACTTCACTGGATCCCAGTGGGCACGCTGGTGCCTGGCCTCTCTGCCCCAGATTGGCCCCAAGGAGTCCTGTTTGGATGTCCCGGGTGGGCCCCCTAGTGCCCAGCCTCTCTGCCCCAGGTGTGTTGCCTTGTGCCCTGCATCTATCCCAGAAGGACACTGGGTTCCTGGCTTCTCTGGATCCCAAGTGGGCACCCAGGTGCCTGGCCTCTCTGCCCCAGGTCAGCTCCAAGGTGTCCTGCTTGGATGTCCCATGTGGGCCAGTCAGTGCCAGGCATCTCTGTCCGAGGTGGTTGGTCGCCTTGGTTCCCTGGCTCTCTGTCCCAGGTGAGATTTCTGGTGACTGGCCTACCTTTCCCAGTTGGACACTGGGTGCCTGGTTTCGCTGGATTCCAGGTGGGCCCCCTAGTGCCCAGCCTCTATCACATGTGGACACTGGGTTCCTGGTTTCTCTGCATCCTAATTGGGCACCCAGGTGCCTGGCCTCTCTGCCCCAGGTCGGCTCCCAGCTGGGCCTCCTGTTGCCTAGCCTCTACGCCCTAATAGGTCCCCTGGTGCCCACCCCCTCTTCCCTGAGCACGGGGTGCCAGGCATCTCTGTCCGAGGTGAACCCCCTACTTGCTGGCCACTCTGTCACAGGAGGTTTCCCTGGTGCCCAGTTTCTCTGCCTCGAGGGAACCCATTAGTGGGCAGACCCTGTGTCCCACGTAGATTCCCTGGTGTCCAGCCTCTCTTTCCCAGGTGGGCGGCAGGTGCCCCACATCTCTCTCCTACGTGAACCCCCTAGGGCCTGACCTCTTTGCCCCAGGTGTGTTCCCTGGACCTCAGCTTCTCTGTCCCTGGTGGACACTGGGTACTCGGCCACTCTATCATTGGTGAGCCCCCTAGTTCCCAGCCTCTCTTTCCCAGGTGGGTTCCTTGGTGCCAGCCTCTCTGTCCTAAGAAACACCCTAGTGTCCCACTGTCCCAGGTGGGTTTCCAGGTGCCCAGTGTCTCTGTCCCAGGTGGACACTGGGTGCCTGGCTTCTCTGGATCCCAGGTAGGCAACCTAGTGCCTGTCCTCTCTGCCCCAGGTCATTCCCCAGATGTCCCGGTGGTACGACCCAGGTGGACCCCATTGTGCCCGGCCTCTCTCACCTAGGTGGGTTCCCTAGTACCCAGCTTCTATCCCAGGTGGACACTGGGTGTCTCGCTTCTCTGGATCCCCCTGTGGCCAGGCCTTTCTTCCCCAGGTGGCTCCCTGATGCCCGACCTCTGTGTCCCAAGTAGATGCTGGATTCCTAGCTTCTGTCAATCCCAAGAGGGTTCCCTGGTGCCCAGCTTCTCTGTCCCAGGTAGACGCTGGGTGTCTGACTTCTCAGGATCCCAGGTGTCCCCCTGATGCCTGGACTCTCTGTCCAAGTGAGGCCCCTGGTGTTCCGGTTGGATGTCCCAGGTAGGGCCCCTGGTGCCCCGGTTGGATGACCCAGATGGGCCCCCTACTGCGCAGCCTCTTTCCCCTGGTGCACAGCCTCTACGCCCAAGTTGTGTTCCGTGAAGCCTGTGTTCTCTGAACCAGGTTGTCCCGCGGTGCCCGTCCTCTTTCTTGGTGAAACCCATAGTGCCTAACCTCTCTGTCCCAGGTGGATTCCCTTGTGCCCAGTCTCTCTGTCTCAGGTGGACACAGGTTCTTGGCTTTACTGGATCCCAGTGGGCATGCTGGTGCCTGGCCACACTGCCTCAGATCTGCCCCAAGGAGTCCTGTCTGGATGTCATGGGGGGAGGGGACGCCCTAGTGCTCAGCTTGTCTGCCCCAGGTGGGTTGCCTTGTGCCCTGCCTCTATCCCAGGTGGGTACTGGGTTCCTGGCTTTCCTGAATCCCAAGTGGGCACCAACGTGCCTGGCCTCTCTGCCCCCGGTCGGCTCCCAAGTGTCCGCTTGGATGTCCCAGGTGGGCCTCCTGGTGCCAAGCCTCTCCATGCCCGGTATGTCCCCTGGTGCCCGGCCTCTCTCTCCCGGTGGCCACGGGGTGCCAGGCATCTCTGTCCTAGGTGTGCCCACTGGTGCTTGAATTTTCTGACCCAGGGGGGTTCCCTGGAGCCCAGCTCTGTCGCTGGTGGAGACAGGATTCCCGGTCACTTCGTCATAGGTGAACGGCCTTGTGCCCCACCTCTCTGTCCCAGGTGGGTTCCCTGGGCCCAGCATCTGCATCCCAGGTGAACACTGGGTGCCTGCCTTTTATGCCCCAGTTGGGCCTCCTGGTGCATGGCCTCTTTGCCCCAGGTGAACCCTGTAGTGCCCGGACTCTCTGCCCTAGATCAGCCCCCAGGTATTCAGGTGGTATGACCCAAATGGGCCCCGTTGTGCCCAACTTCTCTGCCCAGGTGAGTTCCCAGGTGGACACTGGGTGCCAGGCTTCTCTGAATCCCAAGTGGGCACCCTGGGGCTTGGCCTTTGTGCCCCAGGTCGGCCACCAGATATGCCGGTTGTATGACCTTGGTGGGACCCATTGTCCTCGTCCTCTATTCCCCAGGTGGGCTCGCTGGTGCATGGTTTCTCCACCCCTGGTGGTCGCCTTGGTTCCCTGGCTCTCTTCCCCAGGTGGGTTCACTGGTGCCCGCCCTGTCTTTCACAGGTGGACACTGGGTGCCTGGTTTTGCTGGATTCCACGTGGGCCCCCGGGTGCCCGACCTCTCTGCCCAAGGTCGGTACCCAGGTATCGCAGTGATATGATCCAGGTGGGGCCCATTGTGCCCAACCTCTCTGCCCCAGGTAGGTTCCTTGGTGCCCAGCATCTCTATCCCGGATGGACACTGGGTGCCTGCCTTTCGTGCCCCAGCTGGGCTTCCTGCTGCATGGCCTCTCTGCCCCAGGTGAACCCCGTTGTGCCCGGCCTCTCTGCCCCAGGTCAGCCCCCAGGTATTGAGGTGGTATGACCCAGGTAGGCCCCGTTGTGCCCAGTCTCTCTCCCAGGTGGACACTGGGTGCCTGGATTCTCTGGATACCAAGTGGGCACCCTGGTGCTTGGCCTCTCTGCCCCAAGTCGGCCCCCAGGTGTACCGCTTGTATGACCCTGGTGGGACCCATTGTGCTTGGCCTCACTTCCCCAGGTGGGCTCGCTGGTGCCCGGCCTCTCCACTCCAGGTGGTCGCCTTGGTTCCTTGCCTCTTAGTCCCAACAGTGTTCCCTGGTACCCGGCTTCTCTTTCCCAGGTGGACACTGGGTGCCTGGTTTCGCTGGATTCCAGGTGGGCTCCTGGTGCCCGGGCTCTCTGCCGCAGGTCGGCACCCAGGTATCACAGTGATATCAAGGTGGGCCCCATTGTGCCTCATCTTTTCTGCCCCAGGTGGGTTCCCCGGTGCCCAGCCTCTATCCCAGGTAGACACTGGGTGCCTGTCTGCTCTGGATCCCAAGTGTTCACCCTGGTGCCTGGCCTCTCTGCTCCAGGTCAGCCCCCAGGTGTCCAGGTTGGACGTCCCAAGTGGGCAACCCGGTGCCCCACCTCTCTGCACCAGGTGGACGCTGGGTGCCCGGCCTTTCTGTCGTAGGTAAGCCCCTTAGGGCCTGACTTCTCTGTCCCAGGGGTGGCCCCTTGGTGCCCAGGTTCTCTGTCCCAAATGGGCTCACTGGTGCACAGCGTCTCTGCCCGAGGTGAACCCCGTTGTCCCAAGCCTCTCATTCCCAGCTGGACACTGGGTACTTGGCTTCTCTGGATCCCAGGTGGGCACCCTGGTGCGAGGCCTCTCTCAGCCCCAATGTGATCCCTAGTGCCTGGCCTCGCTGTACCAGGTGGGCCCCTTGGTGCCAGGCCTCTCTTTCCTAGGTGAATTCCGGAGTGCCCAGCCTCACTGCCCCACATGGGTTCCCTTGTGCCCGGCCTCTCTGCCCCAGGTGGACACTGGGTGCCTGGCTTCTCTGGATCCCATGTGGGGTTGCTGGTTCTTTTGTGGGCTCCCTGATGCCTGACCTCTCGGTCCCAAAGTGGGCTCCCTGATGCCTGACCTCTCGGTCCCAAGTACACACTGGGTGCCTAGCTTCTGTCAATCCCAGATGGGTTCCCGGGTACCCAGCCTCTCTGTCCCAGGTAGACACT
>NW_022111309.1:79118-86204 GCF_000313985.2 Echinops telfairi | reverse complement strand
CTGAGGCCCGGCCTCTCTGCCCAAGTGGGGCCCCTGGTGTTCTGGTTGGATGGCCCAGGTAGGGCCACTGATGCCCAGGTTGGATGCCCCAGGTGGGCCCCCTAGTGTGCGGCCTCTTTCCCTGGCGCCCCAGTTGTGTTCCATGGTGCACGTCCTCTCTGTCCCAGGTTGGCCCGCAGTGCCCGGCATCTCTTTCTTGGTGAAACCCTTAGTGCCTAACTGCTCTGTCCCAGGTGGATTACCTTGTGGCCAGTCTGTCTCTGGTGGACACAGGTTCCTGACTTCACTGGATCCCAGTGGGCATGCTGGTGCCTGGCCTCTCTGCCCCACATCGGCCCCAAGGAGTCCTGTTTGGATGTCCCGGTTGTGGCCCATGGTGCTCAGCCTCTCTGCCCCAGGTGGGTTGCCTCGTGCCCAGCCTCCATGCCAGGTGGACACTGGGTGCCTCGCTTCTCTCGATCCCAGGTGGGCCCCCTGGTGCCAAGTCTTTCTTCCTCAGGTGGGCTCCCTCATGCCCAACCTCTCTGTCTCAAATAGACACTGGGTGCCTAGCTTCTGTCAATCCCAGATGGGTTCCCTGGGGCCTCTGGTGTTCCGGTTGGATGTCCCAAGTAGGGCCCCTGGTGCCCCAGTTGGATGCCCCAGGCTAGTCGCCTACTGCACGGCCTCTTTCCCCTAGTGCACAGCCTCTACACCCCAGTTGTGTTCCATGGTGCCCATCTTCTCTGTCCCAGCTTGGCCCGCGGTGCCCGGCATCTCTTTCTTGGTGAAACCCTTAGTGCCTCACCTCTCTGTCCCAGGTGGATTCCCTTGTGCTCAGCCTCTCTGTCTCAGGAGGACACAGGTTCCTGGCTTCACTGGATCCCAGTGGGGACGCTGGTGCCTGGCCTCTCTGCCCCACATCGGCCCCAAGGAGTCCTGTTTGGATGACCCGGGTGGGGCCACTGGTGCCCAGGCTCTCTGACCCAGGTGGGTTTCCTTGTGCCCAGCCTCTATCCCAGGTGGATACTGGGTTCCTGGTTTCTCTGGATCCCAAGTGGGCACCCAGGTGCCTGGCCTCTGTGCCCCAGGTTGGCTCCCAGGTGTCGTGGTTGGATGTCCCAGGTGGGCCAGCTGGTGCCTGTCCTCTCTGCCCCAGGTGGGCTTTCTGGTGCCAAGCCTCTCCACTCCCGGTAGGTCCCCTGGTGCCTGGCCTCTCTGTCCCGGTGGGCACAGAGTGCCCGGCTTCTCTGTCCTTGGTGAACCCTCTTGTACCCAGCCTCTTTGTCCCAGGTGGGTTCCCTAGTGCCCAGCATCTCTAACCCAGGTGAACACTGGGTGCCTGGCTTTTGTGCCCCAGATGGGCCTCCTGCTGCACGGCCTCTCTGCCTCAGGTGAACCCCGTAGTGCTCGGCCTCTCTACCCCAGGTCAGCAGGTATCGAGGTGGTATGACCCAGGTGGGCCTCGTTGTGCCCAACCTCTCTGTACCAGATGGGTTCCCTGGTGCCCAGCCTCTATCCCAGGTTGACACTGGGTGCCTGGCTTCTCTGGATCTCAAGTGGGCACCCTGGTGATTGGCCTCTCTGCCCCAAGTCAGCCCCCAGGTGTCCCAGTTGTAAGACCTTGTTGGGACCCATTGTGCTTGGCCTCTCTTCCCCAGGTGGGCACGCTGGTGCCCAGCCTCTCCAACCTAGGTGGTTGCCTTGTTTCCCAGCCTCTCTGTCTCAAGTGGGTTTCCTGGTGCCCAGCCTCTCTTTCCCAGGTGGTCACTGGGTGCCTGGTTTCGCTGGATTCTAAGTGGGGCCCCTGGTGCCCGGCCTCCCTCCCCCAGGTCGGCACCCAGTTATCGCAGTGATATGATCCAGGTGGGCCCCATTTTGCCCAACCTCTCTGCCCCAGGTGGGTTCCCCAGTGCCCAGCCTCTATCCCAGGTGGACGCTGGGTGCCTGTCTTCTCTGGATCCCAAGTGCTCACTCTGGTGCCCGTCCTCTCTTTCCTAGGTGAATCCCTGAGTGTTTATCCTGTGTCCCAGGAGGCTTCTGTGGTGCTCGGCCTCTCTGTCTCAGGTGGAATCTCGGTGGCAGGATTCTCTGGATCTCAGGTGGGCCCCCTATTTCCTGGCCTGTCTGTCCTATGTGAATCCCCTGGTGTGCGGCCTCTGTCCTTGGTAAACCCTCTAGTGCCTAGCCTCTCTGTCCCAGGTGGTAACAGGGTGCCTGGTGTCTCAGGATCACAAGTGGGCCCCTGGTGCCTGGCCAGTGTACCCCAGGTAGGTTCCCTGGTGCCCAGTCTCTCTGTCACACGTAGGCACTCTGTGCCTCACTTCACTAAATCCCAGGTGGGCACCCTAGTGCCTGACCTCTCTGTCCAAGGTGGACACTGGGTGCCTGGCTTCTCTGGATCCCAGGTGTCCGCCCTAGTACTCAGCCTGTCTGCCCTAGTTGGGCCGGCTGGTGCCTGGCCTCTCTGTCCCAGGTGGGCTCCCTGTTGTCCAGGTTCTCTGTCCCAATTGGGCCTGTTGGTACCGGGCCTCTCTGTCCTAGGTGGGTCCCCTGGTGCCTGACCTCTCTGCTCCAGGTAGGTTCCCTGGAGCCCAGCTTCCCTGTCCCTGGTGGACACTGGGTGCCCGGTTACTCTGTCATTGGTGAATCCCCTAATGCCCTGCCTCACTGTCCAAGTGGGTTCCCTGGTTCCCAGCGTCTCTGTCCCATGCTGACACTGGGTGTCTGACTTTTCTGCCCCAGGTGGGATCCCTGGTGCTCAGGTTCTCTTGTCCCATGTGGGCCCCCTGGTGCACGGCCTCTCTGCCCCGAGTGAACCCTGTAGTGTCCAGCCTCTCATTCCCAGGTGGACACTGGGTGCTTGGTTTCTCTGGATCCCAAGTCGGCCCCCTGGTGCCTGTGATCTGTACCCCAGGTGGGCCCTCTAATGCCCAGGCTCTCTCTTCCTCGTTGGCCCCCTGGTGCCTGGCCTCTCTGTGCCAGGTGGGTTCTCTGGTGCCGAGCGTCTCTGTCTCAGGTGGACACTGGGTGCCTGGCTTCTCTGGATCCCAGGTGGCTCCCCTGGTGCCAGGCCTCTCTGCTCCAATGGGATCCCTAGTATCTGGCCTCGCTGTACCAGGTGGGTCCCTTGGTGCCAGGCCTCTCTTTCTTAGGTGGATCCTGGAGTGCCCAACCTCACTGTCCCATGTGGGTTTCCTGGTGCCCAGCCTCTCTGTACCAAGTGGACACTAGGTGCCTGGCTTCTCTGGATCCCAAGTGGGCCACCTGGTTCCTGGCCTGTCTGTCCTAGGTGAATCCCCTAGTGCGCAGCTCTGTGTCAGTTGGACACAGGGTTCCTGGCATCTCAGGACCCCTAGAAGTGCCCTGGTACCCGGACACTCTACCCCAGATTGGCCCTCTGGTGCCCAGCTTCTCTGTCCTTGGTGGACACTGGATGCCTGCTGACTCCGTCATTGGTGATGCCCCTAGTGCCCAACCTCTTTGTCTCAGGTGGGTTCCCTGGTGCCAACCTCTCTGTCCTAAGTGAACCCTAGTACCCAACCTCACTGTCCCAGGTGGGTTCTCTGGTTCCCAGCGTCTCTGTCCCAGGTGGACACTGGGTACCTGGCTTTTCTGACCCAGGTGGGCACCCTGGTGTCCAGGTTCTCCGTCCCAGGTGGGCCCCCTGGTGCACGGCCTCTCTGCCCCAGGTGAACCCCATAGTGCCCAGCCTCTCATTAGCAGGTGGACACTGGGTGCCTGGTTTCTCTGGATCCCAAGTGGGCCCCTGGTGCCCGCCCTCTCTGCCCCAGGTCCGCCCCCAGGTATCACAGTTGTATGACCCAGGTGGGCCCCGTTTTGCCCAGCCTCTTTGCCCCAGGTGGGTTCCCTGGTGCCCAGTCTCTATCCCAGGTGTATATCCCAGGTGGACACTGGGTGCCTGGCTTCTCTGGATCCCAAGTGGGCACCCTGGTGCTTAGCCTCTCTGCCCCAGGTCAGCTCCCAGGTGTGCCAGTGGTTTGACCCAGGTGGGACCTGTTGTGCCCTGCCTCTCTTTCCCAGGTGGTTTCCCTGGTGACTGGCCTCTTTCCCAG
Organism: Echinops telfairi; assembly: GCF_000313985.2. NCBI lineage: Eukaryota > Metazoa > Chordata > Mammalia > Afrosoricida > Tenrecidae > Echinops > Echinops telfairi. The sequence continues at coordinate 82,149 of NW_022111309.1, read as the reverse complement.
GTAGGCCCACTGGTGCCTGGCCTCTCTTTCCTAGGTGAATCCCCGAGTGCTTAGCCTCTCTGTCCCAGGTGGCTTCCCTGGTTCGCAGCCTCTGTCCAAGGTGGACACTGGGTACCAGGCTTCTCTGGATCCCAGGTGGGCCCCCTCGTTCTCAACCTCTCTGTCTTATGTGAATCTGTCCCAGGTGGTAACAGGATGCCAGGTGTCTCAGGATCCCAAGTGGGCCCCTGTTGCCTGGCCTCTGTACCCCAGAGGTCGGCCACATGGTGCCCAGGCTCTCTCTCCCTCGTTGGAACCCTGGTGCCCATCTTCTCTGTCCCAGGTGGGCCCCCTTGTGCTTGGTCTCTGCCCCAAATGGTGCCTGGGTATTCCCCTGGGAATCCTGGCTGAACCCCCTCACTCACTGCACGGCAAGCCACATCCACCAGGTGGCAGTGAATGAGGAGACAAACTTGTGGGCCAGCGGGGAGAGGAAGCCAATGGTGTCCACGTACAGCACGGTCAGGCGCGAGGGCAGGGAGCCTGCGTAGGCCGTCATGTCCAGGGTGGCAAACAGCTGGTCCCGAGGCTGTGCGGCTGCGTCTCCCGTCAGGGCCTGGATCAGGTTGGTTTTCACTGGAGAAGCTGTGACAGGGCAGAAGTCCCATGTACAGGGCTTAGCCCAAGAAGCTAGCCCCCGTCTCCACTGGTGCAGTGGGCTGTTGAGGCTGAGCCTGGGACACCCCGCACGGGCAGTTGCTGCCAGGGCCACAACCCTTCTCCCTGCACATACGAGGAAACGCAGCTCCAAGAATAACTATCTTTCCTCCCCACCTGCAACGGCTGGACAACTGGATTGAGGAAAAAACATGACAGCAGTGGAAAATCCCCGGCAGCTGCAGCCCCGACCCCTTCCCAAAGGAACCCTCCTCGGCCCCTCCTTTAAAAACCCACCACTCTCCTCACTGGGCGCGACTTCCCTGGGCTACTTGCTAGACCACGGAGCCTTGTCCAGGAGCTTCTTTTTCTAATAGAGTTGTGAGAGCCTCTTACCTTTTTGTCTGTTTGTCCTCGTGCCTCAGTTTACTTCTCACAAATCTGCCCTGTCCTGGAGGGTACAGGCTGCTGTGAGCCAGCACTGGTGCCGCGGCTACAAAGGGTTTGGCTTTTGTAGTTGGAACTAGCTTGGTGGCTGACGTTTGGCTCCTGAAAGACCCCAGCGAGGTCGAAGTCACTGGTATCTGCAAACCAATAACCAATAACCAACGGGGTCTGTCCATCTAGAGTGATCCCATGCAGGCCTCTAACCCTGTGCCCGGGGCCAGAGTGACCCAGACTGCCAGATGCAGGTCTCTAACCCTGCCCACAGGGTCTGTCAGACTCTGACTGACCCCATGCAGGGCTATAACCCTGTCCACGGGGTCTGTCAGACTCAGACTGACCCCATGCAAGGTTCTAACCCTGGCCACGGGGGCCAGTCCCATGCAGACTGATCCTATACAGGGCTTCTAAACCTGTCACTGTTCACAGAAGCAGAGAGCCTCATCTTCCTCCAGAGAAGTGGCTGGTGGGTTTGAACTGCTGCCCTTGTTGTGGGCAGCCCTGCCATGACCTCACAGCACCACCAGGGACCCTCCTGAAATGGGACACAGGAAACAAACCCCCCACAGCCAGCGAGTCCATTCCGACTAAGTAACCCCGATGGTCAGGGAAGAACCGCCCTGTGGGTTCCCGAGACTGTCCGTCTTCACGGGAGCAAACGGCTCAGCTCCCTCGGAGCAGCTGGTGGTTTGAACCACTGACATAGTGGTGAGTGATCCACTGTGACCCACTGTGCCCGCCGGCTACTGGGGGTCTCGTGGCAGCTGACAGGCATGGAGACCTCCTGGTGCCACAGGGAGCCCAGGTACCCACTATGGCAATTGCTGTCACAGGCGAGGCTGGCCCAGCTCACGGTGACATCACCCCACCGACACGCCCCCAGCCTGCACTGTCCCAGGCCAGATGATCAGCTGGCTGAGGCCCACGAGGCGGTAAGGGGCAGATGTGTGCACACAGTGGCCAGCTTTGCTTCCCAGTCCATCTCAGTCTGGACGCCCCACTGAGACTTGCTTGGTGCTGCTGCAGTGAGCAGGGCCCCCTGATTGATGGGTGGGCGGGGACTGTTTGTGAGGTGCCCTGTAGGGGAATGGTTCCCAGGGGTGCTTCAGGAAGCGGACGGTCCTAGCACTGACCCACCAAGGCCAGAGGAAGCACCACAGTGGGGATGACCCATCCTGACCCGACCGCGGTTACTGCAGACCACAGGTCACCCCTCACCAGTCTGTGTAATGTCTCCTCTTCATCATAGTCAAAAATCGGGACTGTCCTGCCAAAAGCAGCATGTCTGGTCACTATACCTTATCACAATCTGTGTACCCACCTCCCTTCATCACACTCTGTGGCCCACAAAACCTCATCACAGTCTGTGTACCCACATCCCCTCCCCATCACAGTCTATATGCCCAGGTCCCCTCATCACCGTCTGTATGCCCACTTCACCTCCTCATCAGTCTGTGTGCCCATGTGCCCTCATCACAGTCTATATGCCCACGTCCCCTCATGACAGTCTGTATGCCCACTTCACCTCCCCATCACAGTCTGTGTGCCCACGTCCCCTCCTCACAGTCTGTGTGTCCATGTCCCCTCATCAAAATCTGTGTGCCCATGTGCCCTCATCACAGTCTGTGTATTTACGACACTTCATCACAGCCTGTGTGCCCAAACAACCTCATCACCGTCTGTGTACCCACATCACCTCCTCTCAGTCTGTACGCCCACTTCACCTCATAAACGCCTGAGCTCACCAGCCTGTCTGACCACGAGGCGTAGAAAGGACCAGTTATCAGACATCAAAGAACTAAAAATCAGATCAGTAGGTGCCCACCTTCCTGATACGATCACTGAAGACAAAGGTGTGCATAAGCAAAGGTGGTGAAGAGAGCTGATGGTGCCTGGCTATCAAAAGATATAGCGTCTGGGGTCGTAAAGGCTTGAAGATAAACAAGCGGCC
>NW_022111309.1:71168-79018 GCF_000313985.2 Echinops telfairi | reverse complement strand
TCAGTCTGGACGCCCCACTGAGACTTGCTCGGTGCTGCTGCAGATTGACGGGCGGGTGGGGACTGTTTGTGAGGTGCCCTGTAGGGGAATGGTTCCCAGGGGTGCTTCAAGAAGCGGACGGTCCTAGCACTGACCCACCAAGGCCGGAGGAAGCACCACAATGGGGATGACCCATCCTGACCCCTGACCGCAATTGCTGCGGACCACAGGTCACCACTCACCAGTCTGTGTGCCCACGTCTCCTCCTCATCATAGTCTCTGTGCCCACATCACCTCCTCATCACAATCTGAGGGCCCACGTCCCCTCATCACAGTCTGTGTGCCCATGTCCACTCCTCATCATATTTTATGTGCCCATGTCCCCTCATCAGTCTGGGTGCCCACATTCCCTCATCATCACAGTCTGTGTGCCCACATCACCTTGAAATCACAGTCTGTGTGCCCACATCTCCTAATTATCAGTCTGTGTGCCCACGTCCCTTCATCATCACAGTCTGTGTGCTAAGGTACCTCCTCATCACAGTCTTTGTGCCCACAGCACCTCATCAGTCTGTGTGCCCATGTCCCCTCCTCATCAAAGTCTGTGCACACATGCCTCCTCCCCTTCACAGTCTGTGTGCCCCCATTTCTTCAATACAGTCTGTGTGCCCACATCCCCTCCTGATCAGTCTGTGTGCCCACGTCACCTCATCAGTCCGTGTAACCCCATCCCTTCACCATCACAGTCTGTGTGCCCACATCACCTCGAGATCACCGTTTGTATGCCCACATCACCTCCTCCTCACAGTCTGTGAACCCATGTCCCCTCATCAGTCTGTGTGCCCACGTCCCCTGATCACAGACTGTGTACCCACATGCCCATATCAGTCTGTTGTGCCCACATCTCCTCTTCACACTCTGTGTACCCACGTGCCCTCATCACAGTCTGTGGACCCACGTCCCCTCCTGACAATCTGTGTGCCCACATCACCTCCTCATCCCATTCTGTGTGCTCACATCACCTAATCAGAATCTGTGTTCCCATGTCCTCTCATCACAGTCTGTGTACCCACATCCCCTCCTCATCAGCCTGTGTGCCCACATCACCCCCTGATCACTCTCTGTGTGCCCATGTCAGCTCATCACAGTCACAGTGCCCATGTCCACTCAACAATCTGTGTGCCCACATCAGCTCCTCAACACAGTCTGTGTGCCCATGCCCCCTCATCAGTCTGTGTACCGATGTCGCCTCATCACAGTCTGTGTACACACCTCACCTCCTCATCAGTCTGTGGGTCCACGTCACCACATCACAGTCTGTGGGTCCACGTCTGCTCCTCATCACAGTCAATATGCCATGTCCCCTCATCACAATCTGTGTGTCAGTGTCACCTCGTCATCACAGGCAGAGTGCCCACATCATCTCTTCACAGTCTGTGTAACGACATCCCCTCCTCATCACAATCTGTGTGCCCAAATCCTCCTCACCATAGTCTGTGTGTTGGGAGCCATCTCAGCCATGCTGTCTAGCAGAGCTGCAGCCTGGTGGAAGAAGCATCTGCAGAGCAGAGCTTCCCGGGGAGCAATTCCAACATCCCTCAAATATTTGCTGTTAAATCCATTCTTGAGAATTTTGTGCATTGTCCTGTTTACTGCACCTGGAGTGGATGCGAGGGCAGTCTTGAGACGTACGAATGAAACCAGATGTAAAACTTGCTTCTATGTGATGGGGCTTTCCTTAACTGAGGCATTGGAGAGGCTTAGACAGCGAGACATCTTTGGGAATTCTGAGAAGAATATGTGGAAATTGAGTGAGGGAGAAAACCCAAAGTTGAGGTCAGAGGAGAAAATGAAATCCACCAAAAAGCCCTGGATTCCATTCAAATTAGGTAGTGGGGGACTCTTTTGGCTTTCCCGATATAGTGGACCTTATAGACTGCCTCTGCCAAATGATGCCCCTTTACCTTGGACAGGGGCTTACATAGAAGGAGAAAGAATGGTTAACATTAATAGAAAACACGTAAAAGGGGAAACATTAAGTCTTTGGCAAAGAATCAGACTTTTTGGCTCCCTATGGTGTCTCAGGAGTATAAAAAATAAAAGAGACATAGGTAGACAATGGAACAGTTACCATGGGAGAGTTTGTAAAGGAAAATATGTAACTCTGAGGAGTACTTAACTGTGCTTGTAGATATTAGGCTTTGAAGTAGCACACGAGGTAGTTTCATTGTGTTAAGTTAGTCAGCCAGGAAAGAAACACTGTGAGCAAAGAATAGGGCAGTGAGTAGGACATGAGTCTAACCACATTTTCTGAACACTCAATCAAGAACAGCATGTGACGTATAAGACAAACGAAACAGAAAGAAAGGACCAGGAAGAGGACAGAGAGTGATAGAAAACAGTACAGACCTTATAACGGTCTTTTATCAGGTTTTAGTGGAAGCAATAAGGGTGACTTTGGAGTTAATCATAAGGCATTGTTTCTATGTAGTGGTCTGCAAAACTTTTTATGGTATAAATAAAGCTGTTTGGAAGAACTCGGCAGAGATTGCTTCCACCGTAACATCTCTCGTGCCTGTCTCATCTATGTTTGCCAACTCCATACCTCCTTCAGGGATCCAGTTCTACCCTCCCGCCCGGAGCTGGACCCCAACAAGCGGCGCCCCGGAACAGGGACCCGAAGGTCATCTTTTCTCGTTTTCGGTGTGGATGGGACTTCACCTAGGGTACTGCAGACCACCTGGTGCAAGACAACCAGGTAAGTAGGGGTGAGCATATAAAGAACATAAGTAAGAAGTATGGGCCACACTGAGCCTAAGGAAAGACGACTCTACTCAACAAACGACGTCTCTAAAAGTTGAAGAGACTCCCCGAATGACTAGGAAGACACATGCACTTATAAACAAATAGAATCTAGAACACAAGGAATAGCCAAACCAAAAAATTAGACCCAACCACCCAATTCAGGAGCCTCACGGGAACAAAGAGGCCAGAAGTCCAAGGAATCAATAAACCTGTTAAAGTAGCATCGGGTCATTAATCATCGGTGAAATATGTACATGCAGACACTGGGAGACCCACACCGTTTTACCAGATTTGGGAAAAGGCAAAGGCTGGATTAGTTTTAAGGATGTGATCTGAGAATTCCTTGAGCCGACTTTTAAATGATCAACCATCCATCTGTGAAAAGATCCACTGGGACTTCTCTAACCAGAGAGAACCTGGACGGAGAAGTCTCCCCCATTCCAGCATGTGTTCTGATGCTGCTGAATGCTGGCCACCCTGGGGAGGACCTCACAGACCCAGCGCTGCTTCTTCCCAGCTGACAGACACGCTCTCACACAACAGCACAACCATGCTTTCCTTCTGTCTGCAAACTAAGTGCGTGGGAGCAGTCTTCACGCGCAATGTTCCCAGTGGTCTCCTTGATGGGGCGCTCCGAGACAAATGCGGGGTACTCCGTGTCACAAGGTTCCAGGGTGTGCTTCAGCTTCTGGGCTGCAGGGATATGGGTGTGGGGGGAGAAAGGGATCAAGAACTCAGAGTGCGCACTCCAGATTGTGAGCCCCGCCCAGAGCAGCTGAGAATGGAGTTTGGCTCCCCAGGCTCTGGGTTTGGTTCTAAGCCCCGCAGGATCCCATGGAATTTTCTAACTGGCAGTTGCAGAAGTCTGCCAGCCTGACTCACCTACAACCTGTGCTTCCAACCCCCCACAAGTCAATTCTATTAAAAATCTGAGGCACCCAAAGTGCTTCTTAACCACAAACAGGTGTTGCGTTACTTTGTTGCAGGCATCATATTTCATGATTATTGTTACTGTATTATTTGGTCAAAGGGGTCTTAGCATGTCTTTCTTTGGTGTTTTCTATGCATAGAAAGGAACATTGCAGATCATGATAGACACTTGACTGATGTTAGATATGAACCATTCCTAAATCCTCTGCCTTTGGATCTAAAAACAGATTTAGGGGAAAAAACTCATTTGTAATCTGGGGAAGGCCTGCAGTCAGGTCACTTTGCCTGCCAAGCTGCGCTAGAACCTCTCATTCCTCACGCAGTTGTCTTGGCATTATCTACTATCACTGATGCATCAGAAGAATTCTCCTTTCTGGGACAACATCAGTCACCAGGGCTCTGACCTCAGCACTGCTAGAGCTTAGCCACAATGCAGATGTATATCTGAATAAATATGTAAAATATAAGCTAGGCCACATTATTTAGGGTGAGGCAGAGGTCATGATGCAATCGCATGGTTTTATTATAGAGGGAAAATAGTAAAATACATAATGCCTTTGAACCACAGCCACGGACCGAATCTTACTCTTATGAAGCTCGTTGTCCAATAGTGTACACACCTCGTCAGTTTTCACACAGTCAATAGCCTGGGGCGTGCTGGCTCAGGAGCTCAAACACTCTGCTGCTAACTACAAGGTTAGTGGTTCAAACCCACAGCTGTGCTGCAGGAGGAAGATGTGGAGGCAGGCGGTCTGCTTCCATGACGATCACAGACAGCCTCGGGGCCCCATGGGGAGGTTCCTGCCTGTCCCACAGGGCTGTGGGGTTGGACTCCCCTGGGTGACTTGCTTTATGCTGTAGTTTTATGGAGGAAAAAATAGTAAGTAGGTGATGGGCAAAATCTTTGTGACGAAATGATTGAAATAAATTACACCCAGGAGGCAAGTAACATAACAATGTGATTTGGTTATTTTTAAACTGGGGATAATGAAAATCCACATATCAGAGGCTACGGAGCCCTGGCGGTGCCACGGGTGAAGCTCTGTCTGGGCTGCTGACCATCAAGGCTGAGAATTCAAAGCAGAAGGAGTTATTTCCCCAGGAGAAAGAAGAGGCTGGCTCCTTCCATGATGATTTTCTGTCTCAAACTACAACAGTGCGCTACAGTATAACTCAGTACAACACAATACAGGACAGTAAAGACGTCGGGTCTCAAGGACCCCAAGGAACAGCTCCACTCTGCCGGCTGCGGTCACTATGAGCTGGAAACCATTTCTGGACGGTGGCTTTGGCGAGGGTGGTGGTGCGCGTGAGCGACGTGAAGCCGGGCATGCCACGGTCATTAGTACTGGGCGCAGACCTCATGAGTGCCGAGTGCACCTCAGCTAGGAAACACAAGCAACACCCGGAGCACCCTGCTAACGTCACTAACATTAAAGTGGCGACGGTACTGCGCACGGGGAGACAGGACAGCATGGCGGTGAGCAGGAAGGTTCTGAAGTGGGGAAGTTGATTGTACAAATGCCTGCTCTGCTGCTTTCAGTTCATCCCCAGATTCTCCCCTGGCAAGTGACAAGGCTGATAGCACCACAGAATGCATAGACATCAACCTTCGAGGACTCGGGGAGCTGAAAGGGCATTTTCAATGACAACATCAGATGGCTTACTAGGCTGGGAATGCAAGAGCCAAGAGGAAAGGAATTGCATTCACCATCAAAAAGGATATTTCAAGACCTATCTTGAAGTACAGTGCTGTCTGTGTAAGATAATAATATCTATCCCATGCAAGGAAACGCCGTCAATACAACTGTTACTCACACACTATGCCCCAACTACTAAAAGCAGCAATGCAGAAAGTGAAGAAGTCTACCAGCATCTTCAGTCTGAAATTGATCAAGCACACAATCAGGATGCATGGATCAGCACTGGTGATTGGAACGCAAGCATTAGAAACAAAGAGGAAGGGACAGTAGTTGGAAAATATGGCCTTGGTGATAGACGTGAAGCTTGAGGTGATGACCGGATTTTGCAAGATCAATGACTTGCTTCTACAAGATATACTTTTAACAATACATGAGGACTTCTGCAGAGGGAACAGAGAGATGTCCCATGGACGACGTCTGGGGGAAGAGGCGACGGGGAAGCTCGCTATCAGCAGCCGACTAAGGCGGCCAGGCCCGACGGTGGGGCAGTGGAAGGTCAGGCTGAAGGAAAACAAGTCCACAGATCCAACTACGCTCTTGAGTCTCTGCCGCCTGGCATTGAGAACACTCCAGAACAGACGTGATGCCATGAACACTAATGAGAGAAGACCTGAGGCCTGAGGAGCGGTGGGACGACATCAAGACCATCGGGCCTCAAGAAGTCAAAGGTCACTGCAAAGACAGTCAAGATCGAAGCACAAGCGCAGCAAAGGCAGGATTTGCCAGGATTTCCTCTCACTTGGATCCACAACCCATGCGCAAGGAAGCAGCAGTGCAGAGATCACAGGACGCACTGCATTGCACCCATCTTCTGTGCAACACCAACATCTGTGCCCCGAGGATCGCAAACTGTGCAATCCAGAGCCCGAGAGGGACTAGGAGCAGAGCTCCCACGGTGAGATGCTGGTTTTCAGAAGGCTACGATTGACAGTGGAGGCCCGAGAAACATTTGTGAGATCTACACAGGGAATAAGCCTCCCATAATGAAGGGACAGGAATAACAAACATATTAATTTGAATCAAAATCGTTGAATTCGTGCAGGTTTAACAGAAGTATACCAAAATTAATATAAAAAATTAAACAGTCAAGAATAGCCATGTAAATTAGAAGGAAGGGGGCACTTGCTCTCTAAACAAGCAGGTGCTCATTAAAGTGGTGATCCTTAGAGAAGTATGGCATGGACACACCACAGGGCGAGAAACAAACCTGCACACAGACTGGAGCTCAGCTCAGCACGGGGCATCCCAACCACTCGTGGGAAATGGAGAGCTTGGTTAACATACCAACAACACAGGAAAGGATGAAATTAGAACTCCACGTGATGACACGCACACATCAATTCCAGAGGGATTCGAGTCCTGCACAGGAAAGGCGGTGCTTGAAAGCACTCAGACAGACATTATAGGAGAATGTCGCCCTCATTAGCCCAGTGCTGCTGCTCCATTCAGACCAGATCGGAGCATGTACACAGGTATAGATAAGAGATGGGAGCTCAGGACACACAGAATCCAGGAACAGGAGTGGGAATAGAGATACCAGAAGGGGAAGGGGAAGGAGGGGAGAAGAGGAGTTTTCTGTGATGCACGTGGCCGGCCATGCAAGGGCAGTCTAGCCCTCAGGGACGTGCCTCAGGTGTCCCCCTGATGGGAACTGAGGCACTAAGAGTCATACTCCTCCAATCAGGGGAGTCGGAGGGCCCTGACCCAATTATGAAAGCTTTTCTAATCTGCAAGAGTGAATCGCTCCCAAATCTCAGCCCTTCCTTCTGTAGTTCTCCCTGTGATGGTCATACGTCCATCTGCTTCCAACAAGAGCTTCTAATGCTTTCTTGTGCCCAAGCAACTGGATCCTGGACCCCATCGTGACTTGGTGCCAATTGTCCCTCGCCAGAGGGCTCACCTGTCTTTGTCCCAACGACTACTTCACAAATAGGTCTCCACATATTGTGTTGAAATTTGGGAAGTCTCTTTGAGAGACATAGAGTCTGGTTGCGTAGTCATTTAGCCAGTGCTCAATCCATTCTCCTCGTCCCCATTGAGTTTCTTCCTCTCCTTCTCCCGCTCCCTGGCTCTGCTGCTGCCCCGTTTTAGAACGTAAATTATGAACACTGGGTTTGTGGAAGCCTACAATTTACAGCCCTGAATCCAGTGTTTCAGTCTCCACATATACTGAGCCCTGCTTAGTGCGTTATGTGTTTGGCTGCAATCCCAAGGTCAACAGTTCAAAACGATCCGCTATTCCCTGGAAGACAGATTAGGCTTTCTACTTTCATACAGATTTGAGCCTCAGAAACCCGTGGAGGCAGTTCTACCCTGGTCTGTAGACTCGCTAAGAGTTGGAACTCTTGTCCAGGTAAGGAACCGGGGCCTCAAGACTGGCTGGTAGCGCACAGTTTTGTATGTTCCATGGCAGGAGGCAAAATGTTTTTGACC
>NW_022111309.1:67941-70457 GCF_000313985.2 Echinops telfairi | reverse complement strand
AACCTTGACACATAACCCACTACACTGCCAGGATTCTTTTGCATTACAAACAAAAATGTAACCATTTTATAATAAAGTTATTTTTAATCTATCTGTCTATATATACCTCTATGTATGGTCATATTAAAAAATACACATACACACTATTATTATCTGATCTCTCATTTGATTTATTACCCAAGAAACTGGTCAAATTCTAATTCCCACAAGAGGCGGCAGTGAAGGAAGCGGCAGCCAGCAGAAGAGGCAGAGGGGAGCTTTCAGTTCCATTCGCACCAGAATGTGCCGGCGAGGCAATGCCACAGCAGCAGATGGCACATCGGCACCAAGGGGACTCACCGCCAAAGGCCATCACCGTCACCACACTATTGTTGGCACTTTCCCCATCATGGGGAGCCTGGCATTTCCCCTCTCCTTCCCTGAAAGCCCTCTGCTGTTGCCCATTGGTATCAGGCAGCATCTGAAATGCTGGTCCTGCAGAGGAAGGGTGGTCTTTGACAAGGTCAAAAGGCCAGCAGGATTTCAGCCTCACCCACCCCTTAGCTCCTCAGTTTCCCCTCTCACTTGCTCCTCTTCTGGGTTGGGTCTCTGAAGTTCGAAGATGTGGCTGAAGGAACCACCCTTTCTCCACAGTGTTCTTCCGGCTTCCTTCCCCCCACTTGTTATCCACTAGCTCTCTTTATCCCTGTGGTCCGAGATTAGATCCCGCTTCTTCCAGGTAGCCTTCCTCAGGCACCCCAAGCCTCGCTCCCTCACTCATCTGTGGTGCTGAGTAACTTTCAGTTGGTAATAAGTGCACACTTGGAATGTAGAATTGACCAAGCCACTTCAAAAATGACAAGAAAAGCAAAGGAAGTGCACAAAGGCCGCACGCAGGCTTTGATGTGTTTGTCCCTGGTGGGTGAATGAACTCTTGGGTGGTGGCCGGAAAAGAACCCTTTGACAGGAGTCCTCTTCAGAGTCTGCACTGCCTTGTTCTCACAGCTGCCAGGAAACGGCCCTGGGCCTTGCTCAACTTTCCCGTCTGCCACAAGACCCCAGCTCTGCATGGCACTGCGGTCTGAAACCAAGCCTCTGTGGCTGGTGGAGACGCCTCCTTCTCTATGGCAGGCCTTTCAGTCTGTGTGTTCTCCCAAACAGAATGGTCTCTGGGCGGCCTTGGTGAGACTGTACCAATCTCCCATTGGATGTAAGATGGTCATCTCTTGAGTGTGAAATGCTCCTGTCATTGAGCTATGGTGACCAGATTTAAAGCGGGACACCATTGAGAGGGGGCCGGGGGTGTGTGTTCTTGATAAAATTTTGTCTATATGGACCAAATAGACCATTCCCTAACTTGTGCATTCTTTCCAAAAATCTGGACTTTTTTAAAACGCCAAAAATCGGAACTTTCCCACCAAAAGCGTGACGTCTGGTGATAATACATTTAGCTCGAAACTATCTTCACTCTTACCCTGGGGTTCTAATTTTGGGACAGTAAGGGAGCATCCAATTTTCCCTCCCAATCCTCCCTCTTGATTCCTTGATAGCATTTAGTCTGGCCCTAAGAACCTTGACTTGTCCTCCATTACACATGTCCGTCTATCATTCAATAAGAGCTGTTGGCCAAGGCATGGAATTTGTAGTGAGCATGGGCTGGGCTCTAGTATCACTCTAGCCAAAAAGCCCCGAATCATCATGAAGTTATTTGGGTCCACTTCTCAGAACCCCGGAGCAATGGAGGTGGCTCACAATGCTCTCATCATTCATAGGTGTCTTTTGTGCTGTGTTCCAAAGGGAACTTCAACAATGGTGCAGTGATGATAGAGTTCTTTATGGGAACATTAAAATTTTGACAGGCTACTTTATGGAAGTTAAAAACCTGTTATATATACGTTGGTATGCATGGACGATGTGCGGCCATTTATTGACTACTTATTTGCGGCCCAGGCATTACACCACATTTATAACACATATTGTCTCATTTAATTCTCACCCCAGCTAAGGAGTCCTTTACTGTTACTATCCCCAAATTACTGCGGAAATAGGAGTCCATGCGTCAGATCCTTGCCAAAGGAGGCACTGCCAGCAGAGCAGATTTTGGGTTCCCATTCTGAATGCCTCGCTCTCAGGGTTCTGGCACACAGTGCCCTTCAGCCCTCGCCTGTGGCAGGGCTGGCATGGCCAATCCCAAACACACAGTCCCCACACGGTGACCTCAAATGTGGAGGCCATCCTGGTTTACACACTTAGATAAGCTGGATGAAATCATAAGACAAGCATTGTTTAGATCCACCACCAAAAAATCTTAGTAGAAATGGCACTAGAAGCCAACCCGAACACTCATAGGTAAGCATGAAAGACTAATACTGTGCTGCTGACGGAAAGTTGCGGACAGAGCCATTTTTAAAGCCTGAACTAAACACTGTTTGGGGAAGATTTAAAAAAAAATCATTTTATTAGGGGCTCATACAACTCTTATCACAATCCATACACACATCAATTGTGTAAAGCGCATTTGTACATTCATTGCCCTC
>NW_022111309.1:64055-67618 GCF_000313985.2 Echinops telfairi | reverse complement strand
CCTGGATTCCCTGTATTTTCAGTTCCTATCTGTACCAGTGTACATCCTCTGGTCTAGCCAGACTTGCAAGGTCGAATTCAAGTCATGGTAGTGGGAGCGGGGAGGAAATCTGGGGAAGATTTTTATGGTGATTATATGGTGCAGACTGCCCTCAAGACACAAGACTGATGACACTTATTCTCTGGCAGCCAGTACTAATCATATGCCTGAAAGAAGCCTGCATGCCAATCCAGAGTGACCAGCAACTCGAATTATTTTCTATCACAACAGACATGACAATATGACAGATCAGTGCACAGTCAAAACTGGCAAAGCACACGAGCAAACAACCCACCAGGAAAGAACGTGAACACACAGGGAAGCACAGACTGGCGACCCGAGAACTGAAGTCCCTCGAGCAGTCTGGGGAGGGCTCACAGTCAGGGACAGAGGGTTCCGAGTAACAGGTGGCATGGCATTATGCACAGCTTTGCAAACAACTCGTATAGGGATTCGAATGAAAAGGTGGGCAAAACTAAAAATCCAATGGATTCTCTAAGCAGAAGACTACCTGAAAAGGAAGTTGACTGGAATACACATGGAAAGGAATTGATCAGGAGAAAAGTATATACACGCATAAAAACAAACCTATTTGAAGACACACTTGAGGAAATTTCAGAATAAAGATGCGTTGATATTTCTAAACAGCCATCAGGAGGAGAAGTCAAGGTACGTACAAAGATGCACAGTCAAAGACCAGAAGGCAGTGGGATACTCTCCCCACAGGACAACCATTGAGAGACTGTGGAGTGCAATCACCCATGCCAAGTACATATTAAATAAGACCCTCTAGACCAGTGGTTCTCAACTTTCCTCACGCCGCCACCCTTTCATACAGTTCCTCATGTGGTGGTGACCTCCCTAACCATAACATTATTTTCGTTGCTACTTCATCACTGTAATTTTGCTACTGTTATAAATCAGGCGGCCCCTGTGAAAGGGTCGTTGGGCCCCCAAAGTGGTTGTGACCTAAACATTGAGACGGTTGCTCTAGACAAAGGAGAACATTGAACCACCATTCCGGAAAGCACCCCTGAAGCACTCTACACTCAAAACAGTGGGCGCAAAATTGACAATGATAATAAATTACTTAGTGGCTTGAAAACACAGTAGACCTATCACGAAACTGAAATGGCAACTTACAGGTGATAATTATGTGGAAAATGTATGTGTACGGGTTTATGTGCTAAAAATTATGCATCATCCCAGCCACTCAATAACATAAAGTACAACAATTTATAAAATGGGCAAGGGACTTGAGTAGACTGATGGGACCACTCCTGCCGGCTGACGTTGAAGACAAAGTCCAGCGACAGATGGCCCGACTTCAAAGAAGTCGGACTGTAGGAATTGGTTGCCAGAATCCGCTGACAAATTGTTTTGTTGTTGCCGCTATGATATTCTGGAGTATGTTTATGTTTTATCCCGGACCATGTAAAAATGAAACCATTATTGCCCCTATGAGCAATAATGAGCCCACGATGAATAATTCAGGGGAACTCACAGTACCCATAAAGAGAAGGGATGCAAATGATAGAATGACTGAGTTAATTATCAAAGCCATACAAGGGAATGAGGATTTTGGTATATTTATGGAAAAATGCAAAAGTTAGAACTGGAACAACCCCAACTGACTACAGTAACTCCCGAGAAGTTCCCTATGACTGCCTTTCTGGGAAAGAGTGCCAAAGATAAGAAACAACCCTTGATTCACTCAGTAAAACCCCTTAATAAATTTGCTTATAGTAAAGGGGACAGTAATGAAAAAACCCTTAAGACTGCTCTCCCTCCTTTGAATTACACTGGCATTTATGACGACAATGGAGAACATATTATTGAGGCAAATGGGAAGTGTATAAAATTTTTAACCTTATCTTTATGGAAAAGAATAAAAAGGGGTGGCCCAGTTTGGTGCGTTAGATCTATTGAAGACAAAGTAAGGTGTACAGAAATGTTATTACAGAGTGGATTGTGTAGATGGTGCATAATGGAAACAAGAGAACAGTGGAAGCCCCATTGGAAAGGCAGGTAAAAGAAATGGAACGAAGGCTTAAAGAACGTAAGATTGATGAAGCATAGAAAGAATATTTAGCTAACGTAG
The DNA here is from genome assembly GCF_000313985.2 of Echinops telfairi. NCBI lineage: Eukaryota > Metazoa > Chordata > Mammalia > Afrosoricida > Tenrecidae > Echinops > Echinops telfairi. The sequence continues at coordinate 65,478 of NW_022111309.1, read as the reverse complement.
ACCTTTGTAGACTGAACTTTGTGTTTTAAGTTCATGCCAATTTTCTCCTATCTACTTCCTTGAACTTGAACACTGTTTGGCACCATTACCACAGACCTATTTCAAGAACCATTCATGTCTATGGTTAATCACAATGTACGTTGGTCAAGATTGAAAACTTAAATGAACCAGTCACCCAGAAAGAACGTTCCAAGAAGATTTAAACAGAATGCCCTGGAAAACTTTATACTTTGCACCTTTTATTATTAGAATTTTTTTCTTTCCGCTTTGATTGTATGATTGTCAGAAAATATTGTTTAAATAGGACCTTAAAATTGTAATAAAGCAGCAGATGATCACTGACTCCTGACTCTGCTCATCCCTCTCACTGCGTCGACGCCTTACCCACCGAACAGGGGACCCTTCACCCCGCCTCGGCTGGACCGCGGCAGTAGACTTTCTCCAAAGAAGGCCCAGGGAGTGCAGAGACATTGTTCAGCAAGATCAGGCATGTGGGAGGTAGGACTTCTCCACCACTAGTTTGGCTGTTCCTTTGTATGCGGGGGAGGGGCGCAGGTGAGAATGTGGGGAAATTGGAGCCCTCTTCCGAAGACATGCTATAATCTTAACAAGATGTAACCACGGAAATGTAAAACGACCTCATGGCTGAGCAATTCCGCTCAAAGGGGTATACCCCCCAGACTGCGAAGCACAGATCAGAAAAGGCATTTGAGTTCCCGCAGGCTTCACTGTGAACTAGAATCAACGCTGAGGCGGCAACACATTGGCAGAGAGAAGAGCCATGGTTCCTGCTCTCTCAGCAAACAAAGCCAAGGGCACCCCCAAGGCCAATTCCATGGGCAAAGAGGGCTGCTCCACCGGGACAGAGAACATGTTTGCATGTATGATCAGGCTACAAGACACATGGCAGTGCATCTTCAAAATGTAAAATGCAAAATGAACTGCACGACATGAAGAAGTTGAACCAAACAACCACAATGCTGGTGAGGAGCTGTCATATTAAGTAGCTTGACATCAACAGTAAACAGGAAGATTTGCCCCAATGGATACATACTGAACCCCCGACTAGCTACTTCAGAATGCAACTTGTTTAAACACACACACACACACACACACACACACACACACGGACACACGGACACAGTAAACACAGCGAGTCTTCACAAAACAAAATGGATGTATTAAGCAGAATGCAACGATGCTTTAGATATCAATAATAAAAGAGATAAGAGGAGATTCTGAATCACTATTTTCAAAAATACAGATCAGAACATTATGGTAATCGAAAAATGTGATAGGTGAACAACAAAAACCCTTTATATTAGATTTATGGGGAAAGACGAGCACGCACATAGGCAGCTGCAGACAAAAACAAAAATATCATATGCAAAATGTTAGCAAATAAAAAAGAGAGACCCCCCCC
>NW_022111309.1:60704-62014 GCF_000313985.2 Echinops telfairi | reverse complement strand
AGATGAGGCTGTCTGCTCCTGTAAAGACTTAGAGTCTCAGAAACTGTGTATAGGGTAGCTAAGAGCTGGGGGTGGTGGTGATGTGTCTCTCTCTCCCTGGTACCATTGAGATTCATCCTGGGAAAATAACTATTTCCAAGTAAAATACTGTATTTACTATTATAGATATGTTTATTATACATGATCTACTTACTGGATTTAAAATTTGAAAGTGACATCAATGTAAGTCAACATATTAACAAATTAAAGGAAGATGATTCTAGTACTGGATATAGAAAAAATGTTTGATACAGTTCAACATTCATACAAGTTTACGAACAACAGAAGCAGCAACAAGAACTCATAGAGGTTTTCTTTTACCAAAGTGGTTTCTAAAAACAAAGCAGATGTTATATGTAACATGGAATGATAGAAGGATTTTCTATAAACTTGAAAATAGTTGATAATCTCACTACTTCCATTTAGCAATGTATCAGAAGTCCAGAACAGTGAAACACACACACACACACATACTCACAGTTAAGAATGACAATTAGAAAGTAAACTTACACCAATGATATTATTGCCTATGCAAGAAGTGCAAGATAATGTATACACAAGCAATTCGATCTAAAAGATCATTTGTCAATTTCCTATGTATAATCTATTCAATGTACATAAATCGGTGATAGACTAATAGCAGTTACCAATTAGAAAATGTAATTTTAATAGATATTACTCATGATGACAACAAAGGGATATACTATGTTTTTAGCCTTTCATAAATAAAACTGTAATACTGTATTAAAGGCATTGAAAGATATCTATAGAGAGACTCAGTCGATGAATGAAAAGGTCCAATATTTAAAACAGCAGTTGGATTCAAATTCATCTATGACAAACATATTCCTTTGAATCAAAATCGTAGAGTTCATGCAGGTTTAACAAAAGTATACCAAAATTAATATAAAAAATTAAACAGTCAAGAATAGCCATGTAAATTAGAAGGGAGGGGGCACATGCTCTCCTAATTAGCAAGTCCTCTTTGAAGTGCTGATCCTTAGAGAGGTATGGCATTGACACACCACAGGGCGAGAAACAAACCTGCAACCAGCACGGGGGCATCCCAACCACTCATGGGAAATGGAGAGCTTGGTTAACATACCAACAACACAGGAAAGTGTGAAATTAGAACTCCACGCGATGACACGCACACATCAATTCCAGAGGGATTTGAGTCCTGCACAGAAAAGGCGTTGCTTGAAAGCCCTCAGAAGGACATTATAGGAGAATGTCTCTCTCATGAACCCAGTGCTGCTGCTCCATTCAGA
>NW_022111309.1:45873-47148 GCF_000313985.2 Echinops telfairi | reverse complement strand
GCGGTTTCATTAGCTCAATACGTGAGTTATTGAACCCGTCCGCAAGCTTCTCAATAAAGCCTGCTTCTAAAACTTTACCAATTGGACCTTTAATTCCGCTTCACGCCCCAAAAACCCTTACAGAAAGCAGTAAGTACTCTGCAGGCTGACTCTCACACTTCCTACATCTTGTGCATTGCATATTTTGAAACAAAAGGTCTGCCACTGGTGGGGTGGGGGGGCTAGGTGTTTCTTCTGAGGACAGGAAAGTCTTCATTCCTATGTCCCGGTTTGGTCTCTGTTCACTGGACACCTTTTGCCACATTGACTCCGGACTGTACTTAGCTTCACATCCTGCCCCTCCCCCCACGGTAGATAGCTCTGTGGCATATGCAGTGTTGCCATTGTTGGACCTTTTACGAGTAACTGGTATTTGCGATCATAAATCCCCTGGTGATGAACACCCTGTCAGAGAAGGCCTTTGTTCACATCTCGGTCTGCCCTTAGGCTACATTTCCACCAATAGGATCCTGGCTCTCACTCTGAAAGATGGCACCACCCACCTCAGTAGGGAGGGGCAAGCCTTGGACCTGAGTCCTGAGGTCATGGGGACAGTACTGGGGCCACAAAAAGCCTCCCCCCACCGCCTCCGGTGTTGGCAGCTTCCCAGGGCAGTGCCAACCTGGACACATTGCATCTGTGTCACTGTCCCTCGCGGTTGCCCCTCTGCAGTGGCCCGCGTGCGTAGCCCTCTCCAAAGGTGTCGGTTTGCCTCCTCCTCCTGCTCCTGCTCACAGGAAATCAGCACATTCTGTGCTTGGGGAAACAGAGCCCCCTGTGGGCATCTTGATCTGGCACAGGGCCTCTGTAGTGGAGCCCACGGCTGGGTGTCTGGGGCTCGGATCTGGATGGGAGAGGCTGCTGCCGTGTCTTTCTCCCACGGACAGGCTGGGGGTGCAACCACGGATCGTGGAGCTAGCAACTGGGCTACCTGGCTTGCTTCTCTGAATAGAGAACAATGGACTGATTGGTCAAAGCTGCACACCTGTGACTGGAATGGCCGTGCCTCTGTTTCTAGGACACAGCCTTTTGACACATTCCGATTTCCTCAATGGCAACAACAGGAACGGTTGCCATTGACCTCCTTTACTGACTTTTATTCAGTTAACGAGATGGATACATATCCAGACTTATTTTCTCCTAAGCCTTCGAAGCTCAAGATTCTCTGTGTGGTCTACCTAACTCTACAGATGCATGTCAATTTGACGTGAACATAAAATGAGTGTGAATCTCAGT
>NW_022111309.1:41841-45444 GCF_000313985.2 Echinops telfairi | reverse complement strand
GTCAGTCCTAACTCATAGTGGCTCTACAGAGGGTTTCTAAGACGATGAATCTTTACTGGAGCAGAGAGCCTCTTCTTTCTCCCGAGTGCTGGGTGGTGGCTTTGAGCGGCTGACCTGCTGGCTAACGCACAGGGCCTGACGATGGCTAAGACACAGCTGTTGCCATCAAGGAATTCCCGCATCATTATTAACAGACGGAGGCAGGGACCATTGGAAAGAGCAGCAGTTCAGCGTGTGTGCCGACTGGGACAGACGCAAAAAGAGTCTTAGGGAGAGAAAAGCTCAGAACTTCACCTCCGTGGAGTCAGCGAGTACGTAAAACTTAAGGAGAATGAGTGGCTGTGTTACTGGGTCTTTTTCCAAGATCAACAATAGAATGGGAATCACTGAAAAGCAACAATAATAGAAAATACAACAAGTTGGCCAGCAGACAGGAAAAAAATCTGGAACGCTTATGGTGGCTCGATGGCTAAGGTGCTCCCTGCTAACTCAAGTTCAGCTGTCCGAACCCATGACTCACTCCCTGGGGCAAAGACATGGCTGTCCACTTCCACACGGACTCACAGTCTCAGAAAACCATAGGTGGGCAGCGCTGCCCTGTGTCACAGGGCTCACAGGGCCACTCTGGGTCAGAACTGACTTGATGGCAATGGGTGTAGGGTTTGGGTTATTGTTGTTTTTGTTTTTTATTTACCATGGAAAATAGCTTGGCGATTTTGCTACATTTTAAACGTACAACTACTGCACCGCCTCTGGTCCAGGTCTAAGTAGACATTGCAGAAAGACAGACTTCCAGATTATGACCCTTTGAAGCGATTTTGTTACCGTTTGGAAGAACTGCACTTCATGGCTCCCTGTATCCCGCGGGCTGACTGCAGTTAGAGGACGTGATCGTTGCCGCTCGCAGTCTGCTCTGAAGTCAACCTGAGCACCGTGCCCGCCCAAGCCTGGTGCTGGGTGTGCTGCCCTCAGCAGCAGTGGCGGCCGTTTCTTCTTCCTGCAGGTAAAACCCAGAACCTAACCCGGAGTCCAACTCACAGGAGCCCTGGTGGCCTGGCGGCTCACACGCTGCGCTGCTAACTCTAAGGTCAGTGGCCCAAAACCACCTGCTGCTCTGTGGGAGAGCAGTGAGACTGTCCGCTCCTGCAGATATTTACCATCGCAGAAACCCATCGGGGGCAGCACCACTCTGCCCCCAGGGCTGCTATGGGTCCTACAGAGAGCAAGCCTTCGTCTGCAGAACACCACCAGCCACTCCAACCTGCCAGAGCCGGGGACCACTCTCAAAGGGTGCTTCAGCATCCGCACACTCGCCACACGGCCCCTGTGAAGCTGTGACCGAGGCAGACAGCGTCTCAGAAGGAGAGGCTCAAAGTGAAGATGCCAAACATAGCCCCCAAGCCACCCAGGGAGGCCAGACCCAGCGCTCAGTCAAAAACCTCACTGCCATGGAGTTGATTCTGACTCACAGTGACTCCCCGGGATGGGGTAGAAGTGCCCCTCAGGGGTTCCAAGACTAACTGTTCTTAAACATTTCCATATCTTTATGGAAATGATATTCTCTGCTTGTTTACACATTGCTTTTCTGGTTTCCTTCAGTTTTCTTTCTTAAGAAATCATTTTATTGCGGGCTCATACAGCTCTTGTCACAGTCCATCCATCGGTCCATTGTGTCAAGCACATTTGTATATTTGTTGCCATCACCATTTTCAAAACATTTGCATTCTATTTCAGCCCTTGGTATCAGCACCTTATCCCCCCCCCTTCCACAGCTCTTCCTCCCACATGAACCATTGGTAATTTATAAGTTGTTATTTTTTCATGTCTGACACTGACCGATGGCAAGACTAACTCTTTAAGGCCAAAGAAAAACTGTTCTCTCTGCTCTTTCTCCTACCGAGCTGCCCTTGCAGTTAGTAGGCCCCACACAACCAGGGCTCCTTAGGACTTAGGAGGAGCCATTCAAAGTCACTTTTCCCCAGACTGTTCTTTCTCCAACTGGTCAGAAATCATGACTAAGAAAAAGATTTCTTCTAATAATTAGCATGTGGAAGCTCAGAGGTATAATCACAGTTAATTAAGGATTGTGAGCAGCCAACAGACACCCACTATGTGCCCATGAGGTGCTTGGCATGCAGGCTCACTAAATTAGCCTGGCTGCCTGGTTTTCCCAAAACTAACCCTGAAACTCCTTAATGTTTGCAAATACAGCAAGAGCTGTGCAAGAAAGGCGTTTGATCTACAGACGCACCGTGGCCACAAGGCAGAGAAGCAAAAAGCAAGAAAGGGGTCCAATTACCAAGGTCGCAGGCAAGGTGCATTATTAGTTGGGTGATAGATGGGTTCTTTGGGCCAGCCTGCCAAGGAAAAGTCTGGGATCAGGCTGGGCAGGCATACGGGGAATTCCTAATGAACAAAGTTGTCTGCCCCGGAAGCCTTACCGATTCTTCCGTTGCAGAAAGCCAGGGGATGGAGACATCAATGAGCGGATGATCTGGGTGCTGATACCCCAAAACAGAATCGTCATGGCGACCCTGTGGCACAGAGTAGCACTGCCTTTGTGGGTCTCAAGACTCTAACTCTAATGGGAGTAGAAAGTCCTGCCCCCCCTACCCCACCTCCCGAGTGCTGGTGGTTTCCAACTGCTGGTCTTGCAGTTAGCATCTCAGTGCATAACCACTACTCCCCCAGGGGTCCTCTCAGGTACACAAACTCACACTCACTGACAGCCAGTCTGTGCCAACTCACAGCGATGCCCACACGGGGGTGGGGTGTGTGTTTGTGTGTGTCTCCAAGACTCTAACTGTGGAGGGGAGGTGAAAGCCCAGTCTTTCTCCCGAGGAGCTGCTGGAGGATTTGAACTACCAACCCTGGGGATTGCAGTAGTTCTTAATCAGCCCTGGTTACCTTTCAGGATGCCCTGGGGGACTCCAATCATACACCACTTGGTACCCAGACATCACCATGCCCTTTGGTTGAGGGCCTGGTTTCAGGGGGGGTTTTGTTTGTTTGTTTTTTCTAATTAATAAAGCTCACCTAAAAATTCTGCATGAATACCGCATAGCTTAAAATCAGGAAAAGTGTGCATCAAGGTTGAATCCTCTCACCGTATTGTTTTCAATCTACTTGCAGAGAAAACCACCAGAGAAGCTGATTTATACAAAGAACAGTGTGGCATCAGGATTGGAGGAAGAGTTATGAACAACCTACCGTATGCAGATGACACCACCTTGCTTCGTGAAAGTGAGGACATCTTGAAGCACCTGCTGATGAAGATCAAGGATTACGTCCTTCAGTAAGGATTATGACTCAAGGTAAAGAAGGCCAGACTCCTCCCAACTGAACCAAGAGGTAACATCAAGATGAATGGGGGAAAGGTTGAAAATGTCGAGGATTTTGTCTTGCTTGGATCCACAATCGACGCTCATGGAAGCAGCAGTCAAGAGATAGAAAGGTTAGTTGCATTAAGTAAATCTGCTGCACAAGACCTCAGTACTGAGGAGCATGGATGTTACCTTGAGGACTAAGATATGCCTGACCCAAGCCACAGTATTTCCAATCGCCTTGCACACACGTAGAAGTTGGACACTGCACAAGGAAGAA
>NW_022111309.1:39815-41435 GCF_000313985.2 Echinops telfairi | reverse complement strand
GGTTGAGAACCACTGCCTTAGAGGCAAGGATGGTAAAACTTGGTCTGACATTGGGCATGTTGTCAGGAGAGACCAGTCCCTGGAGAAGGACACCGTGTTTGGTAAGTGGAGGGTGTTGAAGAAGAGGAAGACCCTCCAGGAGATGGACTGCCACAGTGGCTGCAACCATGGGCACCATCAGGGCAACCACTGTGAGGATGGCACGGGGCCGGGCAGTGTTTCCCTCTGCAGTGCACAGGGTTGACTATGGCACCTACCAACAACGATGCCCACCTGCAGCCAGTGTGGTTATCCACAGATTGTAGCATGCCGCCCATCCCACTGGATTCTGAACATGTTTGTTTCTTCTCCTCCCAACCGGACTTCCTTGCAGGGAAAAATGGGTCACACATCACCTTACATGCCTTCTGGGACTTGGCACTCGTGTGGAGAGATGTCTGGGCTTCCTTGACTCATAAGTTAGACAGCGATCACTTGTCCACCGCAAAGGCTTATGCTCGCTAACCACGCTGGAGGCAGCATTGCCCGGGAATATGGCCCACCCAGAGTCGGGTGACGCTCTCCGCACTGCGGCTGCTTTGACCCTGAGGTGAGAGACAACACGCATGGTGCCAGTAGGTGCTTGTCTGCCCAGTCACCTGGCTCCTTGCATCAAACACACTTGGCTTGTTCACTGGAAGGGAGAACACAACCCTCATGCATCCCACATAGAACACACTGGGTTTCCTTTCCTCCTCCGTTGAAGGAGGAACTGGAAGGAAACAGCGGAATTCTCTCGGGGAATGAGGTATGGGAAAACTCATTTGAGGCAAGAAACTGGGTGCCCAGGGAGCTTCTTCCAGCTTGGCCAAGTTCGTGAAGCCATGTGTCCACATCAAAGCTGCTGTAGGACCTGATGCTCGTGTGGCACTCAGCACGGTGCAGGCCTCCCTGTGGAGGCGGCTCCGTGTGCACGGGTGTCAGGGGGCATGAGTGAGAGCGTCAACTCCCTTGGGGTGCAGTAGGGACAGGTGAGGCCCATGGTAGCTGGGACACTTTGTGTGCAGTTCTGCACTGGGCGAGTGCAGTGTAGTGGAAACAGGCAGCTGCACTCAGCTTCACCACCTAGAAGACTTGTGTGGTCTGAAGCCACCTGGGCACGCTGACTGTTGATTCTACTGATTCTGTTATAGAAAAAAAACAAGGCTACCTGATTTCCCTCTCTAGTCTTTTGCTTGCTTAATATGAAAGCCCCGCCTGTCCCTCACAGGCTGAAATCTGCACTTCTTTGCTCTGCTCCACGGCCAGTTCTCCCCCCGCCCCCACCTTGGTGCTGACGGCCCCTGCCAGGCTGCACATGGGCTCCGGGTTTTATTGCTGTTCTTTGCTGGTCTCTGTTCAGGTCATTTGCTCCCCCAAAGACCAGAAGGGAAGAGAACAAGGCTTCTCCAATGCCCAGACAGTGTCCTTGCTCAAATTGTGTTCAATGGTTTCTTCATATTTGTTGGTTCTGAGTGTTATTTCTTCCCATTATAAAAAACTTCCCTTATGACGAAAGAAAGTCTAACTGTGACCTGCAATGGGGTTCAGCTACCTTGCAGGGCTCCTCTCCCCACTTTCTAGGTGGTGGCTATGAAAAGG
>NW_022111309.1:37189-38814 GCF_000313985.2 Echinops telfairi | reverse complement strand
TTTCTGAAATTGTACCTCTTGATGGGAGTAAAAAGCCCTTTCTCCCAAAGAGCGGCTGGTGGTTACAAAGTGCTCAGCGCTCCTATATGACCTTGTCAGCCAGGCTTTTTCTCCAACGGGACTCTGGGTAGGTACAAACAGCCAGTCCTTCAGTTAGAGCCAAGTACTTAATTGTCCTTGCCACCCAGGGACTCATTATGAGAGCCAAAGGCGGGAAAACATCGAAGACCCCAGCATTCAGGCACCGATTCCGCGAATCATGAAACACTAAAACAGTAGAATTCTCTGCACCCTTTGAAAGTTGTGTTTTAGGAGCATATCCTTGGGAGGAAAAATTGACTTACATTACCGAATGGATTCAAGCAGGCTATGTAGAACCACAGGACTTAGAACAAGTATCCCTCAGCCTCCTCAGTGTCTGCAGAACCGTTGGTTTCTTGAGCTATAGAAAATAAGGATTCCATGCTGAAGTACTTTGGGAAACTGTAAATTAGCTATTAGATTTGGGGGTGGGGCGGAGGAGGGGGCGAGGAAGCAGGAAATATAAAAACCTAGAACAAATATAAAATAGGTCAAAAGGGGAAACAAATGATAAGGTGCTACATTTTCACGCAACTGTGGTTGGAATGATCCACTCTCCAGGGCACTCTTTCTGGTGGCGAGGCTGTTTATATCCCTGATCTATGGTCAGAGGGGATTCATTGAAAACTTAATCCCCATGTGGGGACCTGCAAATGGATTTTTGGCTTTCACTGTCATCCATAGCTTCTGCAAACTGGGTGCTTAGAATTCTAGCTCTAATATAGTTCCCTTCTCAGTCTTAGATTTTAATTACTTACAATCCTTGGATCACACTGGCTAGTGTGCTTCTTCCATGTGGCACTTAGCTCACCACGCACTTAGATGGCTTCTTGTGTTAAAACAAGCCTTTAGGGGGGCGGTAAGGAGAAAATCGGAGTGTAGTATAGTAATGATGAAATATGCAATTTTCCTCTGATTCTTAAATGCTTCCTCCACCCGACTACCATGATCCCAATCCTACCTTACATATCCGGCTGGACTGGGGGAGGTGCACTGGCACAGATAGGAACTGGAAATACAGTGAACCCAGGACATATGAACCCCCCTGGACCAATGGAGATAGTGGCGATGTAGGGAGGGTGGAGGGAAGGAGAGGGAGAAATGGGGAACAGAGGAAAAGTCTACATGTGGTCTCCTCCCTGGGGGACGGACAGCCCCTACAGTTTTCTCATCTATACACTGGGTCATGTCTTTGGCCAACACATCCCAGGCCAATACCTGACGTAGGTGTAGCCCACATCACAGCCGAGAGCTAACTGCTAGAGAGAAGCCCTTTAGTGGGCAGCATGATGTAAGCAGACCTAAGAGCAGCCCTTATGTGGAGAGCTGCTTCCTCCACACATACATTAGTATATAGTTCCATCTGCCCCCTGCTGAGAGCAGCTTGGAAGTATGTTACGGTCTGAAGATACAACATACATATATAATCTGTAGACACTCACGGAGCGTGTATCCCCTAACACAGAGGCAGCTTTGCAAGAAAGGGCTCACCTCCTCTCTCCCTCCACCTACTTGCACCCACACGCATTCGTGTCTTTGGAAGA
>NW_022111309.1:8903-10160 GCF_000313985.2 Echinops telfairi | reverse complement strand
TCTCTCCTGCTCTCGCTCCCAGTGGCTCTCACGGCCCGGCTCCCCCCATGAGGACCACCACGCGGTGCTGAGGTGAGCATGCTGCCATGAATTGTGTCTGACCCCACTCCTCCACAATCTCTCCTCTACCTCTCACGCTCTCTATGACTCTACTATAATCTTATCGCTGACCAATTGCACCTACCGGACCTATGATGATTCGTGGGGACCCTCCTTGCCCCACACATGCCAATAATGCGTGGCAGGGAGGGCCTTGTGGCAATCTCTTCTGGAATTTGTTTGTCATATATTTTTCACTGTATGGCCATTCAATATGCTTTGGTTATCAGGTGGTTTACCCCTTTTATATCTATTTTATGTGAGGATTCTTCTAGTCCTTGTCTCATGGAAAACTAAGGTCCATTGTCAATTAAAAAATTTCCTGTGCCGTCTTGCCATTGACTGTAGATGCATGTTTTAGGTATGGTCTCATCAATTTCTGTATCCACCACAAGGGGGCACGTTCATCCTTCACTGCCAATTTCTGGCCGGTGCCCTTTGCTTGCCAGGCTTCGTGTTATACCCGGTGGAAGGATTGTCTGAGTTCATCCCCAGAGAGGGCCAACTTCTCCGTTGAAATTCCCTTGTTTTTGCTTAAACTGAGCTCCATTGTGTCTGGGTCCAGAATATCTTGTCGGCGTTGTTCTGAATAGGATATTAATGGATGGCTGGGGAGATGGATTGTCCCCAGAACAGGTGCGTCCATTTTTGTTATCGAAGTTACAGCGTCGATCTGTTTTGCTGCATTGTTTGCAATTGCATATTAATGTGTGGCTGGAGTGTTTGATTGTTTCTAGCACCGGCGCGTCCCTTTCTGGGGAGTCTAAGTTATAGCGTCGGTCGGTTTGGCTGCATTGTCCAAATTTGGACGTTTGATGGCTGGAATTGGATAGTACTGTGTGGCTGGCGTGTTGGATATTGTCTAGCACCGGTGCGTCCCTCCTGGGAGTGAAGTCAGAGCACTGGTCGGCTTGGCTGCATTGTTCGGATGTGGATATTAATGGTTGGCTAGAGTGGCGGATTGTCTCTAGCACAGGTGCGTCTTTCTGTGATCTAATTTTCAGCGTTGGTTGGCTTGGCTTTAACCCTGATTGTGCCTCCTTCCCTATATCTGAGCTTGAAATGCTATTTTTGGTAGGTCCATGCCTGGGTCTTTTGGCAGGATTAGCACTTTTATCATATGTCCTACTGTGAGTTTCCATGGGTTGGGTGTTTGGG
>NW_022111309.1:6112-7693 GCF_000313985.2 Echinops telfairi | reverse complement strand
GCTAACTCAGAATCGCAGTGTTGCTTTTGTGGCTGGGTGGGAGGGATCCCCTCAAATTGACATCTGGTCCAGTGAGACACCACAAGAAGGCCATGCATATTTCCGCCCCCACCCTTTGTCGCGTGCCCACGCATGTTCTTCTTCAGCCATGTGAGCGCTTTAAGGAACCCCATCCCACCCCCACTCCATCGCTCCTCAGTAAGAAAAATGTTACAACTGTTGGTCACTTCACAACTCAAGTTCAGATCACAAGGAAACGCAGCGGAGAGCATTGCCGAAAGACGCCGTGCCTGCCAGGTTATGAACCCGGGGAAAATCAGAGGGACCCCTGCAGGTACCAGGGAACGGGGGAGGCAACCATTACTATTTTGGGAAGTAGATTTTACGGAGGTAAAGCCAGGAAAATATAGGTATATTTACTGGTCATGGTAGATATCTTTTCAGGTAGTGGCAAAGAAAATATTGGAGGAAATAGTTCCCAGGTACGGGCTGCCAGAAAGCATAGGGTCCAATAACTGACTGGCCGGCCTTCACAAGTCAAGTGCATCAAACTGACATTGCAGAGTGGACTCCGTTTGGAAAAATCATCCCTCACGGTGTGACATACTCCACAGCGTCTGGTCTGCCCCAGATACTCACCAGTAGGATTTTGAAGGTGGAATCTTTGGAATGGTGGAGTGATAAGCCATTATTTCACAAAGAATCAGTTCTGAAGATGCTTGATTAAATTAATGGGTCATGACAACTTCAAATCTCTTTACATGGTTTAAGCACATCAGACGAAAAACAAACAAAAACCCACAACAAAAAACAGGACCTCCTTCATGGTCAAACATTTGCCACTGAGATGTGTTTCCTAAGAAATGGCAAACTGATTGGCCAGGGTCGTGGTTGGATGTGAATGATTCTCCTGCTACGAGGATTTCATGGTACTCGGATCCCCAAGGCCCTTGAAAGCAGCAGTCAGGAATCAAAGAATGCCTTAGGTGAACCTGCAAAGACCTCTTCAAAGTGTGAGAGGGCAAAAGATGTGACTTTGATGATTAATGTGTGCCTGACCCCAAACAGTCGTATTTTGCGTACACCTAAGAGCTGGGCAATGGTTAAGGAAGAAGGGAGAAGAACTGATGTCTCTGAGCTATGGTGCTGGTGGAGAAGGCTGAGTCTCAGGAGGGCGAATAATGTGTCTCGGAAGACTGGTCAGACTTCTCGATGACTAGTCATGTGGCCAGGAAGTGACCTTCGCTGGAGGAGGACTTGCTCATTCTCGATCAATTAGAGGGTCATAGGAAAAGAGGCAACGCTCCGTGGACTGACACGGCGGCTGCGTCCATGGGCTCGGTCACAGGAAAGCTTGGCAGGGCCGGCGCTGTTTGTTTCTCTTATAAGCAGGTGCACCGGGAGTTGGAGCTCACTGGTGGTACTTAGCAATTCTGCTACGAGCTCATACTCGAATTGCTGCATAAAATAACAGGAAAAGAGGAATGTAACAGGTCAGGGAAAGGATTATAGGCATTCTAATTTCATCACTGAAAAGGTTTACAAGGATAAGCCAAAAAGTATCACCACAAAATAATAGAA
>NW_022111309.1:0-4789 GCF_000313985.2 Echinops telfairi | reverse complement strand
CACAGGGAAAGAGGGACCAGACCTGAACCCAGAGCCCCAAGGTGTGAATGCAACATTGTGGCGTGGAGTAGGGAACCAGTGCAGAGGTCTGGGGGGCTGGCCCCAGTCCCAAATACTAAGTGGATGTCTGCCTCTCCCCCCAGAAGTATTTATTTCAAAGGACGGTACTAAATCTGCAGCTCCGGGAGAGGGACCTATCTGATCGGAGCACACGGGAGCAGATGAAGGTGGAGTAGGAGAGAGTGGAACACATCCAGGCCCACCAGGCCTTGAGCACCATGAACCCAATTAGATCCACAAAGAGGACCACATGGCCACCCCCACTACAAGACATTACGCCCCTCAATGACCCACGGCCCTGTGGGGGACATCACCAGATTGTTACGGTTAGGGTTATCACGGATAGGGTTTTAGGTTTAGGGTTAGGATTAGGATTAGAGCTAATCTTAACTAGAGAGCTGTCATAGCTCTTCTTGAGAAGGACTGTCATAGTAAATACAAGGTCGGTGGTTCAAATCCACAATTGGCTTGGTTAGGGTTTTATGGTTTTAGTGTTCGTGTTGTTTGGTTTAGCAAAAGAGCTTTTCTCAAAAACAGCTGTCATAGCTCTCCTTGATAAGGACTATTGTAGTAAATACAAGGTCTGTGGTTCAAACCCACTACTGGGTTGATGGTGGTATTATGGTTTTAGGGTTAGATATAGCTACATTCTTGTCATATGGGGCGGTCACAGATATTAGAGTCGGTATATAAAACTGTATATGAATGCTCAATGAGGATTGCACTCACTGCTAAAGTAATAAAGAATCCGTGTTTAAAAGAGAAAACCAAAACATGTAGCTGATATTAAATATTTTAATCAAGTGGAAATATTTGGCAAGGCTGGGCTATCTCCTGATGGCACTAATATTTGCAGGGAAACTACGAGTCTTTTACCACCTAATTGCTTTATAATGTTCTGAACACATATGATGAATGGGTCTTAATTCTCCATCCTAGATGTGCAGAAGATTGCTTAACGCTCAACTCTTTATTTAAGAAAAGATTTTCAAGTCTTCCTGGCATCTGTCTAGTCCCACAGTCCTGCAGGCATGAGAATTAGAATAGCCAGCAAGTCCTTCACGCTCTCACCTCTACGTCAGAGGTCCTCAACCCACCTCACAAACTGCTGTGAGGATTAAACAAGGGAGCACAGAGCTCAGACTAAGCACATGCTCCTTACATGAGGAGCCCCGGTGGCTTAGTGGTTACATGTTGGTCTGCTAACCGCAAGATCAGCAGTTCAAAACCGCCCAGGGGTAGAAAGGCTGGGCTTTCAATTTCCGTAGAGTTACAGCCTCGGAAACCCAAAGAGGCAGTTCCCCCCTGTCCTATAGGATCGCTAGTGCGTCAGCACTGCCTCCATGGCAGTGAGTTTGATTTTTTAATTTCTTATCAGCTTGCTATCAGTCACATGCTAGTGACTGCATTAGCTTTATGAAGTTGAGGCTGTATTTTGTTTAAGAACAGAGATATGAACATAACAACAGAAAAGAGTAGCAATGGTGTATAATTCCATCCTCCTTAGCTATCAAACTGTTTGTTTACCGGGTCTCCCCTAGCCCTTGTCCATACTCCTGAAGTGCATGATTCCTACCTAAAACCATAGTGATAATCATATGGCAAATACAATTTGGCTTCTGATTTTTTCCCTCTGACACTGTATGATAACCTTTTTTAATTGGGAAAAAAACACAAAACCTGACGATAAGATGCAGTGACCCTGTGTACAGCGTAAACAGTCTCCATAGTTTCTGAATGAAAATTCTTTGCTATGCCTGATTCTGAGCTGACCCTCAAAGTCCCCAAACTCTAGTCGGAGAAAATCAAGGTCACAAGGAGATCAGCACGTCTAGTACTCTGGTTGAGGGTGGAGCATCAAGCTATAATCGGCCTTCACGCCAACGGGCTTCAGCTCTCTACGATGCACTAATGCTCCTTGGAATGTGTCTGACCTGACAAGTGTTCTGCCCTGTGGATGTGAGTGTAGAATCGGACCACTAGAATCAAGCCATGAGGAATTGAAACCAGAAAATAAGGAAGGCCAGGCCTGGCACACAGACTGAAGCTTTCCCTTGCCCATCTGCAGGTGGAGGTGGGGGAGTACAAGATCACAGTGGCCGGAGGCAGCCAGGACAAAGGGGTGCGATGGCAAGTCACTTGCTGACGCATGAAGCTAGAGCACATGAGACAGGAACATCAGGTGGAGGTCAGGGACCATTGCAAAACAGATGTGCTTCAGGTTGGCTGGTGCAGAAAAGGGAAGGCCTCACAGTGCACTAAAGAGTTGGAATATGCTCAGGTAGCTCCTGGGGCCCCTAAGAGTTGGTGAAGAAGGTAGTGGCCCAGCCAAGATGCTGAGTTGGAAAGCACCAAGAACAAAGCAGTAGGAAGACCAAGAACAAAAAGAACAATAAAATAAACCTCCTTGGAGGCCTGGCAGCATAGTGTTTACACATTGTGTTGCTAGCGGCAAGGTCAGCCGTTCAAAACCAACAGCTGCTCCACAGGATAAAATAAGGCTTTCTATGCCTGTAAAGTAAGTGCACACGTGTCCACACTCATGGCCGTCACGGGTTTGTGGTCATTGCCTGGCTCATGCTCTCTCACTGGATGGTAAGTGCTCTGAAGGCAGGATGAACAGCTTGCTAAATGCTGCCACCCAGTGGATAAGAAGAATGTCATGCACACAACAGGGCTCAGTCAATGTTTGTCAAATCATTAATACATCACAGAATACATTTATCCTCCTTAGCCTAGAAGCATGGTTAATACCAGTTGCACAGCACATTTATAAGCTTAAATAGCAACGAGTCACATCTGTTTAATCAAATCCTCTCATTTAATCCTCACACAGGCTTGGTAGCTGGTGGAAAGTCAGCTTCAGAGAGGTCAGTTAACTTTCCCGAGGTCACAGAGTATGGTACATGTGGGAAACAGAAAGGTTATTTCCTGCATTGCCCCCTATATTATATGCCAAATCTAAGGTGCTGCTGGCCAATGACTTTACACGTGGAAGTCAACTGCTTAAAGGTTATTTGCCTGTTAGCAGCCTTCTAGAGTGATCAGACCCATAGTCTGTCCCACCCTAAGTAGGGGCCACTCCCTTCTGAGAAAGATAATGGATTGTTCCCCTGAAGGAGAGCCCAAAGACGAGGTCAAGCCAACTCAGGGAGGATCAAGGTTAGGCTGCCATCTTAAGTCTAGAATCTGCCCATCTTGTCACATGTATGCCCTTAGCGTAAGGTGACCAGATTTTAACATTTCTCAAGGGGGACACTGTTGACGGGGGTGGGGGTGGGGAGTGTCCTCACTCTTGATTAAAAATTTGGTCTATATGGAGCAACAGAAATTTTCATAGAACGCAAAAATAGTATTGTAATATATTTTAAAAATTTCTACGTTAGTACAGATATAATACCTTAAAAATTATGTATAGTATTATTTTATTTTTTAGTAGATTGCTGTCGTTTAAAAGGTCATGAAAATTTTCACAAGAATTCGTTAAATGGTATTTCACACATAAAATGGCTTTCAAAGTCTGAACACTTAACTGTTATTTTTCTGATGTCCACACTTTATTTTCCATAGAAAAAACGCGTTCAGTCGCAGCATTAGTTCCTGGTAACGACAGCGCGTATTTCACAATTTTTAGTGCGTTATTGTATGGAACATGGTTTTTTTCAAAATGATGAAATATTTCTAACCATGAGTTAGATCTAAGTTACATAACTTACATCTAACTATAATCTTAACGCTGTCCAACTGCACCTACCGGACCTGTGATGATTTGTTGGGGACCCTCCTCGCCCCACACATGCCAATATACGTGGCAGGTAGCGCCCCGTGGCAATCTGTCCTGGCCATTCAATTATCAGGTTGCTGACCCCTTTTATATCTATTTTATGTGGGGACTCTTCTAGTCCTTTTCTCATGGAAAACTAAGGTCCATTGGCAGTTAAACAATTTCCTGTGCCATCCTTACCATTAACTGTAGATGCATGTTTTAGGTATGGTCTATGGTCTCGTCAATTTGTGTATCCACCACAAGGTGGCACGTTAATCCTTCACTGCCCTTTGCTTGCCAGGCTTCGGGTTATACCCGGAGGAAGGATTGTCGGAGTTCATCCCCAGAGAGGGCCTACTTGTACGTTGAAATGCCTTTGTTCCTGCTTAAACTGAGCTCCATTGTGTCTGTGTCCAGAATATCTTGTCGTCGTTGTTCAGAATTGGATATTAATGGGTTGCTGGGGAGATGGATTGTCTCTAGAACAGGTGCGTCCATTTTTGTGGCCGAGGTTATAGCGTCGTTCAGTTTTGCTGCATTGTTTGTAATTGGATATTAATATGTGGCTCGAGTGTTTGATTGTTTCTAGCACCGATGTGTCCCTTCCTGGGGTCTAAGTTACAGCATCAGTCGGTTTGGCTGCATTGTCCGAATTTGGGTATTTAATGGCTGGAATTGGATATTAAAGTGTGGCTGAGTGTTGGTTATTGTCTAGCACCGGTGCGTCCTTCCTTGGAGTGAAGTCATAACATTGGTTGAATTGGCTGTATTGTTCGGACTTGGATATTAATGGTTGGCTATTGTCTCTAGCACAGGTGCGTCTTTCTGTGATCTAACTTACAGCATCGGTTGGCTTGACTTTAACCCTGATTGTGTCTTCTTCCCTATATGTGAGCTTGAGATGCTATTTTTGGTAGGCCGATGCTTGGGTCTTTTGGCAAGATTAGCACTTTTTTCATATGT
>NW_022111308.1:48057-52012 GCF_000313985.2 Echinops telfairi | reverse complement strand
GTTCTCCGTAATATGTTCCCTAAGGCGGCGCGCGCGCGCGCGCGGTCTTCCAAACACAGCGCAGCAGCCCTGGTGGCGCCGGTCCAGTCGGCATTGGCCTGCCAACCGTAAGGTCAGTCCGACAAAACCATCAGCTGCTCTGCCCGAGTGGGCTGAGGCTGCCTGGTCTCCTGAGGACTCCCAGAGCCCTGGCAACCCTACGCAGGGCCGGCCGCTGGGAGTCGAAAGGCAAGGCTTTCTACACGCACAGAGGGTGACAGCCCGGGAAAGCCCCTTGGACCAAGAGGGTCGCTAAGAGTGGGAGCGGACTCCACCGTGGCGAGTGAGTCTGAGCGGAAAGCGACTCCATGGCCCTGGGTCTGGCCTCCCAGGTTTCAAGCACCGGGCTTGGATACTGTTTGCCGTTCCCCAATAGGCATGTCGCTTCCTGTCAGTTACTAGCCGCTGATAGTCACAAGGTGGCTTTCCCTTTCTTTTCATGTTTGTGATGAGTATTTGCACGTGTGAGTACATAGATTGTCCTACGTACTCCCTTAACTCATCCACGTGCGTGGTGCCGAGGCCACTGCCATCGAGTCTGTGTTGGACCCGTGTCCCAAGGCTGTAAATCTTCATGGGGGCTCAGAGCCTCAATAGGCTCTTGACTTTGAACCTCCAACCTTGCAGTAAGCGGCCCACTGCTTATGCAGCAGAACCACCGGGGCTCCACACACATATCTGTTCTGTACCTACTTACCCACAGGCTAACATTCTGCTGACAGGAAATACCATGCAAACTTTTGTAGGCAATCGATTGGCTTCTCCCTCTCTCTGTTTCTTTTCTTTTTCCCCTTCCACCTTGGCAGCAGCTTGCGCTGTCCCCTAAGTCTTGAATCAGCCCCAGTGCTAGGTCAGGAGAGCCTGAAGCCCTCTCCCCAAGGGCAGCTAGGAGCCTGGCCTGAGAGGTGAGATTAGTCACTGTGCCCTTGACCGCAAGTCAGCCAGGCCCCGGGAGAGGGCGCTCACTGCTTCTCAGGCTGACAGCAGGAGGGACAGGGAGAGCCTGGGGCAAGCACTGCAGCCTGGGTGACCTGCACGCCCTTCTTCACACATGCAGACAGCTTGCCCCGGCCCCTAGAGCCCTCGCCTCTCTCCACAGCCCCACTCTTACCAGGCTAGCTCCTACACATCCACCGGACATGTTTTGGCCTAGAGTGCCATGGCCTCCATTTGCCTTTCTCCTCTGAACAGACACTGGCTAGGTGGTCTTCCAGGGCACTGTGTCAGCATCCGAAGCCACCCCCAGAGCCCACACCCGTGGCACAGTTCTACCCTTCCTAGTTACCGACCCAAAGGGGAGCAGCAGCTTCCTCCTGGCAGTGAGCAGGTTTGGCGTGGGTCTGAAACCTGGGTGGTGTCACCTGGACAGCTGTTAGATCATTTTCACTTCACTACTATTGTTTTTTCTCCCACCAGCTCACGGTGTCCTTGAGGTGCCACGGTGCCACAGCTGTGTCGGTAGCACTTGGGGAGAGGCTCCTGCCCCCCACCCCAAACCTGCCCCTTGTGCTTGTGTTTTGCAAGGGAGGCTGGGCTCAGGAGCTCTGGCGATATGAGGTAAAGAAAACCCCACGGGGAAGAGACACACAGGGCCAACGCGACTACGCCGTCCAGGGCCCTGTCTCCATCTGACCACTCTCCTTCCAGCACCAAGTCACCGTGTAGGCAGTGTGTGGGATTCTTGCAGGTTGGCCAGAACCAATGCCGACCTTTTTGGGTTGAGTCCAGAGGCCCACTGGTGAAGCAAGCCCCTGTCACCGGGGTTGTCTCTAAGGTGGGCTGCTGGGCAGCTAGCTGCTCAGTGTGAAAGTCAGGCATTTGCATTCCTTAATCTTTTGCAAACATTCATCTGCACAGCAGTGTATTCGAAGGGCCCCTATTAATTTTCAGTCCGTCCAAAGGCATAAAAAATTGGACGTGAATATGCTTGTAGTATTTACTTATTCTTTTCGTAACCCTTGCCACAGCTTTGAAGAACTAGTTCACCTCTATCGCCCTGCATTTGTTACTTCAGTAAAGAAACCTATAGCGTAAAGCGACAAGGTGCCCAACAACCAGCGGTTGACACGCTGTCATTCGTTTCAGCCGGTGATGCGCAGGTCAAAGAGAGGAATACTGCCAGAGAGGGCACCAGTCCAGAAGCTATTATGGTAATGGCTTAAGTCACAGTTGCACTGTGTTTGCTGCGTGGCATGTGATGGTTTTCGTTTGTGACTAAGAACCCTTTCTTATAAAATAATCTGGTTTTGTGTACCACTTCTATCACCTTTCTTAATGTATTAACTCGACGGCGTACTAAACTTCCTTGTGGTCTATCTCTCTCTCGTTCTTGGGGGGGGGGGGGGATAAAACGGTCCTTATGGCAGTGAGCCGGTTGTGACATTCTTTGAATCCCACCACTGACCAGAGGGCTGGTGACAATGTGCAGCCCAGGGGCTTTACAGGCTGACGAGGGGAAAGCAGTATTCTCACAGGCTTGGGTTTTCTCCTACAGATAGCTCTTTCACAATGTCCTAAGCAATGAAGCTCCGTGAGAGAGCATGGGAGAAAGCATGTGATTCCCAGTATCAGGCTTGAAGCTCTCTACTTAGGGGAGCAAGTGAGGAGCAGCCAGGGTGATAGAAAGCCCACAAGATCAGTAACAATGATCAGCAGTGATGACCAGCCATACTGACCAGGTCCCAATGAGAACATTTTCCTCAGGGCCAAGGCATCCTTGTCCAGACTCTCTCCCTTCTCCATCGGTTTCCTCTGTAAGTTTCTGTAGTCCATGGCTTCTGGGGAGCGACACTAAGCTCAATGGCATCTGTTTCCCATGTTCTCTAACTTGCTTTACTACCGGTTTTTCCCCTCTTCATTGCTTTCAAAAGAGTGCGGGCCATTTACAGCGAGTCATCAGTGTTTCTAACCCCTGGCCCTACAAAAGAGCTCTCTTCCTGTCTCAGTGCAGAAGCAGCCCCACCCCCACCCCTGTCCCCTGGGCCTAAGCCTTACCTGTTTCCAGGGAAGGTGAGGAGTATTCTCCAGCATCCAAGGAGTCCAGGTTCTGCTGCTCAACCGGTAGGACCCTTAGCTCAGTCAGGCAGGGCTCCTGGGAAGGTCCTGAGATGGGGCCCTCCCCTGAATCTCCTTGGATGTTTGGCTCCAGGGGCTTTGCTCTCACCATTTCCTGACTACCGCCCTGGGGGAGAGGAGAGGACAGCATCTGTCACACTCATGACCACACTAGTACTGACCAGTGGAATCAGACTTCGACCCACACATGTAACTTTTCATTTTCTCGAGTCCACGCAGGAAAAAGAAAAAGAGTGGATGGATGAAAGAAAACGAAACCATGAAGTTTGCGCTCAGTGGCATGTTTTACTTAACCCAGAATGTCCTGAGCACCCTGAATCCAACAGGTGATCAGTGTAAGTTTTAAAGGAGGCATCCTACACCACACTCCTTTGCACGAGTCCTTTGGGTTCTGCCTTTCAAGTGACCAAGTGTCACATCTCACTTGCGGCCACAGTATCGGTTAAACAAATCTGACCCATACAAATCTAATGTCTCATGTCATTATCCAGATCTGGAAGAGAGCGAGAGAGTGAGAGAGAGAGACAGAGGTGGTGAACCCCAAAGCCCTCCTATCCTAAGACAGCAGAACGCTCTGGAAGGCGCCTGCCTCCCCGTTGGGGCAGGTGACCTGTGTTGGAGCACACAGCCCCTGTTGCCCACCTAGCAGACCTGCGTGCTTCCCCCAGATGTCCTCAACTGGCCTCAGCTCAAAGCCCCCCCCCCCCGAGGTTTCACAGAGGGGCTCTCGGCAGAGGACAGTGCCAGCCCCAGCCCTCCGAGGCAGGGTGTATGGGGTGGCAGGTGGTAGCTGCTGGAATCTTCCGTGAAGGCACAGTTGAGCATGATGTTCTTAAGGCAG
>NW_022111308.1:45174-47957 GCF_000313985.2 Echinops telfairi | reverse complement strand
GAACAGATGAGGCTGGCTGTTCCGGCCCATGAGGATCTACTGCCTCAGAAACCTTACAGAGCAGATCTAATCTGCCCGCTAGTGTCTCCGTGAGCCAGAATGACCCACCTCCGACCCCCACCCCGACCCCCTCGACGGGCCGTGGGTCCTGCAGGTGCTGTGATAAAGTGTTTGGCTTCCAACGGAAAGGTCAGCGGGCCTTTCCAACCCACTGCCTCCCGGTGGGGTGGGGGTGGGGGTGAGGGCGGGGACATCCTGAAGACAGGCTCTAGGACTCGTGACTGTTGCAGGGTCCATGCGCGGAGACACCAGGGGAAGGACACATGTGTGGAGAGGGGCAGAATGCAGGGTGGATTTCTTGCTCTTGCAAAGCACGGCTCCAGCGAAGGCCCTGTTGATACTCCAGCGAAGGCCCTGTTGATACAAGACTAACTGGTGCTAGATGAGCCTTCAGGTTAAAAAACACGGGGGGTCGCTATGTTAGCCTTCCCCCTACATCCGTTTGGAGGCACGCCTATACCCTGAGATACAAAACACTTGGAGGTAAAAGGGGAGAGCAGTTGCCACCCGGGGCGCCGCGTTCTGGAAGGGCAGGTGTTCCCCAGCAGGGGCACCGGTCATGCTGGAACATAGATGCCCGGAGGATCCTTCCCCTGATGCACACTTGAAATGTGGGGAGTGCAATCGAGAGACTGAATTTCTACTTTGAATTAACTTGAACTTCCATTCCTTGCGTGGGTCTTGCAGCCAACCGGGACGGCACAGTGTATGTCACTTGGCCGGTGGATGGCCTTGGGGGCCTGAGGAACCTTACATAAATAACTGTACAGATGTGTGTAGCATTGGATCGGGGCTTCTCTTTGAAACCAGGCCACCACAAAGAATCAGGAAGTCTTCTGCGGAGCATTGGAGAAAAGCAAGGAGGTATGCCCTCTTTTCACCACTGCCGCTTCTCCTTTCTTGTGTTTCAGGCACAGGTGACTCCCCCAGCGATGGCTGTGGCCCTGAGCTGTGCACTCCAGGCCTCGGCGAACAATGACTCCGCGTCCAAAGAGTATGACTCTGACTGTGAAGTCTTCAGGCAGCGCTTCAGGCAGTTCGTGTACCACCCCAAGGCCGGGCCCCGTGAGGCTTTCCACAACCTGTGGGAGCTTTGCAGTCAGTGGTTGAAGCCAGACGTGCGTTCGAAGGAGGAGATCTTGGAGCAGCTAGTGTGGGAGCAGTTCCTAATGGTGCTGCCCCCTGAGATTCAGACCTGGGTGAAGCTCTACCGCCCAGAGAAAAAAGAAAGAGTTCTGGCTCTGGTGGAAAAACTCCAGACGCTACTAGACACTCCAGAGGAGCAGGTGAGAAATGAACCTGGGGTCTCGGTTACTAGGCCAACTGGGACTGCGGAGGCAGCTGGCACCCACTGTCGTAACCTCACGTTCTTTGATTGATTGCTTTACTTTGTCTGGTGCTGGACTCATCCTAGGAGTCAGGGCTTCTCTTCTCTCAAACGCAGAACCCCAGTGATGGCTAATTGGGGGTTAGCTCCCGTTCACCAACCTACGGTGTCATTCAGAGCTATTGTAAACCCCTACCCTGACGCCAAAATTTAAGGACTGATGATGATCGTGTACGTCATTGTTTTGGCGCCCGAATTCCACGCGTGGACTAATGTTGTTGCATAAGCGTGAACTGGTATGGCGGTGAGTTTTGTTTGTTTCGTGGTTTATGCTGTGTAATGGTTTGAGCATGAATTAGTAATGGCCTTTTGAATGGGCTACTTATTTTTAAGCCACATATATTTGACCGACCTAACGTGGCTCACAAACACGAAAGCATTACCTGTCTTCCGCTTTCCACTAAAAAATGAAAAAGAAAAAGAAAAAAATCTTGGCCACCCCTGATTCCACTAGAGTCTCACTGGAATCCAAGGCAACCGATGCAGGAAAGACTGTATCATGTCCTGGTGGTATCTCAGAGACCCTGGTCTAGCAGCAGGGTCAGCGGTTCATGTCCCTCTGCCACCCCGCCCCCAGCTTCTCAGAAACCCCAGGCAGTCGTTGTACTCTGTCCTGTTGCTTCGCTGTGAGTCAGGATCAACTGGATGACAGCGGCGATGTTATCTCTGTGAGAGGGAACTGACCCGGCCGCCACCACCATCAAGCTGTCTTTCAGTATATACCTTTGGGGCCTGTCTGTGCCTTAAGGGCTGGGGGCGTCCTCGGACGGCCTCCTCTCTGCCTAGAATCATTGTGAAAGGGACAACCGGACATCCAGGCTGGTAGAGCTCAAAGAGCGCTGCTGTTGGCCATGCGATTTCCCAGACAGCCCCCTCTAGCCGTCTCAGCAAAAAACGGTAAGGTATCCCTCCTTTGAGTTTCACGGTAGTACAGTCCTAGAAAATTCAAGTTATGCGGTAACAGACCACACACACACACACCCCAGCAGACTCATTTCCCTGGCTATGGTGGTGACTCACAAGAATCCTGTTGACCTGGCCCACTGGAGGTGTTAAACTGCTGACGTGGCAGTTAGCAGCCCAGTGCATAACCAGCCCGCCACCAGGGTTCCTTAATACCAGACAACTTCTTCTTATCTCTGTGGATGTCTCAGGGGAACCGCTTAAAGTTGTTTGGGACGTGGCACAGTTCTGCCTTAAGAACATCATGCTCAACTGTGCCTTCACGGAAGATTCCAGCAGCTACCACCTGCCACCCCATACACCCTGCCTCGGAGGGCTGGGGCTGGCACTGTCCTCTGCCGAGAGCCCCTCTGTGAAACCTCTGCCTGGGGGG
>NW_022111308.1:41581-45074 GCF_000313985.2 Echinops telfairi | reverse complement strand
TCCTACGTGGACTCAAAGACATCGTCTTCTCCCCCTGCCCTCTTCCCCTGCTCTCCCCATAGTTTCGTCAGCACTGGGTCTCACACGCCGTAAAAATGGAAAAGTATAAAACACAGCCTCAAGAGGGTGCCCTGCACTGACATAACACCTCTGTGATACACTCTACTGTGAACTAACACACTCCAAACCAAACTGGGGAAAAAATATACAATCTCAGAAACCAGAGCAGGTTCAGCCTGCATCACAAGGGGGCATCTACTGACAAAGTTTTAACTGTTCTGGTCAGATTTTTTCCTTCGATCTTCTATCCTCTGTCCCGGGCACTCAGTTCAGTGACCACTTTCCTCCCATACCTGTGTTTTCGATAGGGTTCTTTCTCTGGAGGCTTATTTCCTAGGTAGTTCCAAAAATGAATCTTGGGCTCCCACTGTCCTCCATCACCGTGTGCACACCACATTTTCAGAATTAGGTGCTGGTATTGTTCCCTCCTTCGACTTCGGATTATATGGGTTCCGGTCCTTCGGTGACTGATGATGCGTGCTTCTTCCATGTGGACTGAGTTGACCTAACTGTTCTGGTCAACTGAGCAGTTCTCTCTTAGGTGGCTGCTTGTTTGGCAACACGCCTTTGTACATTGGTCAGCCTTGGGCTAACGCCAAGTGTGATTTTCCTACCTCTTGTGAAGTCAGAGGAAGCCAACTGCTGCCGCATGCCAACCTTACAATGACTTTTGAAGCTTTACCCCTCAGAACCCCAGAGGGCAGATTCTCAAGTGTTGAGGGACCCAGGTCTCTTGGAAAAAGAACAATAACATTTTGTTTGTCATGACAGTGTTTTAAATCGTATGCCATCCACTAAATGAATGGTAACATTCATAGAACTACCAGATGTCCCACGGGATTAATGTATAATGGGCTTCAACAAATGCGTGATGATGTCTTTAAGGTAAGCCAGAGACAGATATAAGCCGTAGAGATAAGGGTGGATTTGGGGCTCCTGCCATCTCAGCCCTCATCTAAAAGTGATTTGTCCTTCCGACATGGCCCTGCTGGATGCCTGCTCCCAGGAAGTGGTCACTGAAGATGTGGGTGCTATAGCAATGTGGGCTGAAGAGTGCAGGTGGTTTACAGCTAGCAGGAAGCCTACAAATTGGCGTCTAAAAGCCTTTCTCCCCACCCCAACTGTTTTATTGGCATGTAATTTACATATCGTACAATTCATGCATTCACTTTTTAAATCATATCAGGGAGAATAGCACAGTCACCTCCACTTGAATTTAGAGCATCTCCCTTCTGCGCCCGAATGGGTAAATCGCCTTTAAGAAGAGTTATGCAATTGGAATCTCTTCTACTGCTCCCAACCCACTCCCATCTTCAGTATTTACTCCTGAAATCCCCTTGCCCTCCCTGTCAGCCACCCTGAACCCTGAATGCCCTGCTTCCCTTGTATCAGTTATTCTCAGTATGCATCCACTCCTCCTGTGCTTCACAGCTGGAGACCCAACAGCAAACCATAAAACACAAAATCGTGATTAGGTGGTAAGGGTAAAAATACAATAATACACAGATAAAAATACAAATAATGCGTAAGAAGGATAAGACACACCCCACCCCCGAATTAAACACACACACACACACACACACACAAACATCCCAAATCCAGGGAAGACATTTATGTCATGGAACCAGTAAGAGATACTTGCCCCTAGAACCGATTCAGGTTACATTTACAGGCTGGTCAACTGGCCACGGTTGGAGCTTGATGGAATATAATCACGATCCCAATGGTGTCTGCCCGATCATAAGGCTGATGGAGACTCTTGCCCCTGGCTAGAGTGGATCGTCCAGCCCCTCAGTCTGAGCAGACACTCCGCAGATGAGTTTTGGTCTCCCACCCCCCCAGAGCCCCCCCCAGAGCCCCCCGCAGACTGGGTGTTCATAATTAAGCACTGAAGTTTTCCCCCTCACCATATCTGAAGAACTGATTTTTCTAAAATTGTAGCAGGGATTTAGTGCGAGCCCCAAAACCTTTCCTGGATTTTTGCATTTATTTCCATATATATATATATATATATATATATATATATATATATTTCCCCCTAAATATTTCCCCCTAAATTGGGAGCCAAAGTAGCTCATATGATTCCATAGTTCAATCCTGTCCAACATAACTGTACAATTTCTTCCATAAGTGTATATGTTTCCCAAAACACACTTATCCTTCCTGGACGTCTCGATATCATCTCTTTGGTCTCCCCCTCCCCTGTTTATCCCCCTTACCCCAAGCCCCTGTCATAACTTCTTTTGCTGTAGGCTCCAAATCCCTGAGTTTCATTTACCAGAAGCTAAAGAAACAAATGGCACAACTCCAAGAGGGTGAACCCCATTGGCGACGCACCTCTGAGATACACCCTATTATAAACGAGCACGAGCAGAATAAAGCAGAGGATTGCCGGGCTAATACGTACCTGAATACGGTATACAGGGCTTCGATGCACCGAGACCTTGTTCGTTTCCCCAACAAACAGTACACCAGTATAGCTGACTTCTTCTACCTCAGACACGGTGTGTTGTCTGGCTTTGGTCCTCAGGCTACAAGTGTGTCTGGGTAGAGTCCAATTCGCCCAGTGGAGCTCCCATTTGGGGCCTCACTGATGCAGCCTCTGGAGCATGCCGTGCACTTCGGAGATGCAGGATTGCGTGTCCCCGTCTTCTTGGCAACGAGCCTGGGTCCCTGGGATACCCCCAGGTGCCCTAGGTCATGTCTGCCCTCCTGCTGCCTGCCACTAAAGACCGGCCCCACTGAAGACTCCCAAGAGCACGTTCAATCTCTCCTCCCCCCACCTGCCTATCGGCCCTCCCTCCCCTTCCGCCCAACAGACATTCACCTCTGCTCATCCAAAATTGTCCATTTCCACCCCCCTTCTCCTGCGCTGCCCCTCCCATCAGCTAGCCTCCTCCCTCTGACGGGGCCAGCGCCCTGTCCAGGGGACCTCACCCCATGTCCACATGGGTACCACTCAGCAGGCCGCATCTGCTCCCTTAACCCTGACCACTTGATCCCAGCTGTCCTGAGGCGCCCTGCGGCCAAGTGA
Organism: Echinops telfairi; assembly: GCF_000313985.2. Taxonomy (NCBI): domain Eukaryota; kingdom Metazoa; phylum Chordata; class Mammalia; order Afrosoricida; family Tenrecidae; genus Echinops; species Echinops telfairi. Next base: position 41,980 of record NW_022111308.1, on the reverse strand, counting down.
CCTACGCTACACTTACTTGGAACTCATGATGTGTGGTTCCTTGGTACTGCCCTGCCCCCCACCAGAAGACCGGGTGGCCTCCAGTCTTGAGCTGGTGCCCGTTCTGCTTTAAAATCTTTTCTTAAAAGAAGCAGCCATCCAACTGAGATGCCAACAAAGTGTGCACAGAAGAGGCACCCTGGTCTATGTGACCCGACAATTGTCCTTTTTGTTAAACCAAACGCAGACGAGGAAAGGGTATGGGAGCCTGAAATCTGAGCACACCGTTTGCGAAAGGCTATGAGTGACGGAGAGGTCAGGGGGGCTGGCCCCAATCCCAAATACTAAGTGGACACCTGCCCCTACCCCCAGAAGAATTTATTTCAAAAGACGGCATTGAATCTGCAGCTCCGGGAGAGG
>NW_022111308.1:35540-41481 GCF_000313985.2 Echinops telfairi | reverse complement strand
CGCGCGCGCGCGCGCGCCGCCTTAGGGAACATATTACGGAGAACTTAACGTCTGCGAACTCCTTTGACGGACGTTTGTGAAAAGCTTTGTCGCTCTTTGAGGCCTGTCCTTGGGGAAGGAGCTCGTGGAGGGCAGTAATGAAAACAAGATGGAATGGAGGTCATCCACGTTCGCTACTGCCCCGTGAGGGTCTACACGGGGTGAAAAGAATGAATTGGCCGCCCAAGGGAAGGCACGCTTAATGTTCCGCAGGAAGCTCAGCGATCACACACTCTTGAGCTCTCCTGCCCTTCTCGGAATGCAGTAACGTCGGCAGTTTCTATTTCTTCCCTTAGATTCTGAGATGCGTGCAGAACACGGAGGTGCTGCTCTCTCACAACAGGCAGAGCTCAGGGCTCTGTGTCCCTTTGACATCACGGAAGAGAAGTTTGCAGAGGACGATGTGAGCGCTCGAGTTGTACAGGCAGACAGTGAACCGGGAAACAGATGCGTCAGCCCCCCGGGCGTGTCGGCGCCTCCGGATGGTCAGCGGCCCCCTGCAGGAGCAAAGGCTGCAAGCCCTCACCAGGGACAGCCTGCGGCCGGGAAAACCTCGCAGCAAAAGAGTGTCAGGGAGAAACATCTCCAGTGTCCCCACTGTGATAAGCGTTTTGCTCGAAAGTCACATCTTACTGGGCACCAGGTGGTTCACTCGGCAGCACCTCACCACTGCCCCGTGTGTAGGAAAACGTTCCTCCGTAAGTCAGACCTTACCAGACACCTACGAGTCCACGCAGGGGAGAAGCCCCACCAGTGTAGCATATGTCAAAGGCGATTCTCTCGCAAGTCACACCTTGTAGGGCACCAGAACACGCACGTGGCAGGAGAGACCTATACCTGCAACCAGTGTGGGAAGCAGTTACGTCACCTATCGAGTTTTCAGAGACACATGAAGGCTCATACGGGTGAAAAGCCCTATGTGTGCCATGTTTGTGATAGAAATTTCAATCGAATGACATCTCTTACTTTACACCAGAGAACGCACACAGATGAGCGGCCTTTTCGGTGTCATTACTGTGAGAAATCCTTTCGGCAAAAGCCAACTCTCACTGTTCACCTAAGAGTCCATACAGGGGAGATGCCTTACACGTGTACCTATTGTTCTCAGAGCTTCAGGCAGAGAGCGAGCCTTACTGTGCACAAGGTGTCTCACTTGACAGAAGACATATTGCATAGTTGTTGAGGGTAAGCAGCCCCACACAGGTTGGCATTCACGCCCCAAACCTCAAGCTCAGGTTCATTGCTAGAGGATGATGCTTCGTTTTACACCTTCACATTTCACAAAGTTTGGGCGAACCACGCGCAGCCAAGAAGCGGGGGTAGCAGCATATTTGAGTTCTGCTCTTTTTCCCGTCTTTCTCTTTCTTTGTAACAAAAGCAGTCAAGCCCGCGAGCATCCGTGGATGTCTGGGTCCTGTCGCATTCCCTCCCTTCTGCACGTCACAGTCACACCGATGATGGGTGACTTGCAGAGTGTTCTTCATTCCCCTTTCATTGTTATTATCTCTGGACTTGGGACCGTGTTGGCCCTGCCTCTTTAATTATCGGTTTGATGACGGCTCTGAAGGGCATTTGGTCGTGCCGCAATGACATGATCTTCGACTCAGGGCTAGGATGCAATCCTAGAACACATCCTCGGAGCTCTCTGTTCAGGCTGTGTGTTTCGAAGACACCCCGGTGTTGGTGAATGACTGTCACGCAGAGGATTGCTCCCCCCACCGGTTCTCTAGAGGTTCTTTTGTCTAAGTTTGTACCTCCCGGCCGTGAAGGCCAGGAGTGAAAGTAGGAACCAGAAACACACCCTAGCTTCCCCAGAGGAGGCTAGGATGGCCCTTCGGGAGGATCCCGTCCTTGTTGTCCGGAGCACAGAGAGAACCGGTGGGAGTTGCTGAGAGAGTTTGGCCACCGCGGAGCTGCAGACGCAGCGGAATTGTCTCCAGCGGATGAGGAGGAGCTATCGTCTCCATGTCTAGAGGGTTGGGGAACTTAGGGAGGGCAACCGTCTCCAAGGCTCTCAGGCAGGGGATGGGCGGGAGTCTTTGCACTTAGCTCTCTTGTTCCGACAGTCGCTGTGCCATTCCCAGGAGAACCTCCTGACCTGCTCACGGGGACGCAGTCTGATCGGATTACTTCCTGATCCTGCCCTGAACCCCCCTCGCTTTCCTTCATCGGGCATACACGCTGAATCACCTCAGAAAGAACCAAAGCTTCGGCTTTGACCCACCTCCCTGATTGCCCCCCAGCTTTTCTCCTCTAGCCTGGCCGAAGAAATGTGCGATGGAGTGGCATTCGATGGAACTTCTTAGGCTCAACGAAGCCGTGTCACCCCGTTTACTCTGCTGCCTCTTCCGGTAACGTTCGCAGTTGGAATAGGGCTTGTAGGTGCCCTGCTCCCCAGAGAGCTGACTAGGTGAGTCCCACCCAGTGTCTTGCAGTTCTCCTTGTCAGACAGGGCATCTCAAAGATTGGGCCAAGCAGAACAGCACATGGCTCAGGAGGCAGTACGTGAGAGTATTTGCGAAATAATGAGATCGTTTTGATTAAGTTTAACAAAGGTGCTCAGCACCTAACTCTAGAATAGGACTGCGTAATGCAGATCGATTACAAACGCTAAAGTTTGGCGTCCCTTCACAGAGGCCGGACCAACCATATCAGATGGCCTGGCTGAAGCCTGTTTATCCCTACACTGCATGACATTCCCTAGTCTTTCTCCAGGGACCTCTTCCCCACGAGATCCTTTCCTAAGAGAGAAGGAAAGTCCAGAGGGAGAGCAGGGAGAACTCCAGGACACTCGCCGTGGGTGCTCTGGGCGACAGCAACAACACTCCCACTGCCCTCTCCCCTGACCCACTAGAGTTGACTACAGGCCCTCCTCCCTAGAGGCTTGTTCCTCTCAGCCAGGCTTCTCCCACTGATGCTATTCACGCGCACGCACGCACGCACGCACGCACGCACGCACGCACGCACGCACCAAGCCAAGAAGAAAGGGGGAAGGGATTCTGTGATTGTTACTCCAATTGTTCCCACTTCAAGCTGAGTGATGTTATGTTTTGCATTCCAATTGCTTATCAAAGAAATAAACTTGAGGAAAAGTCCAAGTCTGGGTTCCTTTCTCCATCACTCTGGTTTCCAGTGGGGCTGCAAAAAATGTTCTGTCCATCTGCATCACGCAGTTTGGACCCTCCAGAACACTCATGGTCTAGATTGTGTTACCCTGCACGGCCAATGGGACATTGCCGATGTGATTCACGGGCTTGTCATGGGGCGAGTAACCTCTGGTGTTCAGGTGGATCCATCAACCTATATCCTTCAGGTGGATCCAATGTAATCAAGGGGCCAGATCCAGGTAAGAGTGCGGCAAGCTCCTCAGGTACCAATCCTGGCCTCCTGAGCTCCAGATCGCTAAGATAAATGCCTGTACTTCCAAACTGAGAAACGTGTGGTAAGTTCTGACAGGAGCCATGGGAATCGACTACGCCTCCATCCAAGAGATGGGTCTGGAGACCCTCCCCTCAAACCTGTTCAGGCCTGGCAAAGTGGCTCAGTTTGGTATGGTGAAAAGAAGGCTCTGTTCCTTCTGAGCTGCTGAGAGCCAAAGAGACCATGCTGCTCCTCTTGTTCACTAGGAGGGAATGGAAAAGACTTTGTGCCCAATTAACAGTTTTACATTTGTATGGTGCCGTGGGTGGGTGGGTGAGCGTGAGCGTGAGCGTGTGTGTGTGTGTGTGTGTGTGTGTGTGTTTGTGTGTGTGCGCGCGCGCTTAGCTGATGGGGCTGTGCTTCCTTCACTGTTGGCTGAAGGGCCCCGTAATCTGACTGGTGACACTAGACCCTTCCAGGTGTAGAACTCTCACCCACGCGTTTCTCCGGAGGACCTTCAGAGGCCACTTCCTGCAGGTTCTGCACCCCAGTGAGACAAATAGCTCAGCCAGTGGATTTTTTAACCATTTCTGGCTACTCACGCTATGGAGAGAAATCTGAGAGTCTGGTGTTCATTCAGCTCCCTGTCTTTTCCATAACTCCACATTGTTGTACTCAGAAAACACATTTATTCATAGGTATGTTTAGTGCGTTATGAAACTTAAGCATTCTCTTTGGGGGGGAAAAAAATCAAGCTCTACAGACGTCACCGTGAAAAGCACACACGCTTCCCGCCTCCAGTCCTACCCTTCACAGGAAGCCATAACGTGTGTGTCGTCTTGTGTTTGCTCCCAGGTTTTGTATCATCACAGGTGTCTTCCAGGTTTGACAGAGGTCGGGTTGTGCTGTGTGTCTTGTACTGCAAGCTTGCTTTTTTGAGCTTTGCACGCTGACATACGGAAATTCACCACATTATTATCAGTGGCTGCCATTCCTCCGGGCCTTGGAATGGATTCCTCGCTATTCGTTCCTCTAAGCCCCTCTGAAGAGACACTTAAGATGCACCCAACTTGTAAGTAGCTGACGGGCATGACAGGCAGGCCCGTGTCCCAGACCAAGGCCCGTGATCTGAGGAAGAAAGGGCCACCACAGGCAACCACAAGTCCATAGACATACAAGTAGGTGATCAGAATCCTGATGTGCTTACCTGCACAATGGAAACAGGGAAATCGCCCCAATGATTAAGCATTTTGAATACTGAATGCTAGGAATGCAAAGGCACGTATATCATCCAAATCGGCAGCCCCAAGCTTTTCTGGGGTTGGCCGCTGAGCTGTGGGGTGGGGACTAAAGTGCACTTAGATGTTAGGAAATCATTTTGGAACATCCCGTGTGCCAAAAGAAAAAACAAACAGTCAAAATGTAGGGGCTGATCTGGAGCAAGGAGGGGGCCTATTCCGAGATCCACTCCGCTAGTTCACCCAGGTAGACCTGAAGATTGTCTACAAGGCCCCTGAAGGATATGCAAAGTTGAGCGCCTCCTGAGGAAAGCTAATGTCCCTGATGGCCCACCGTGTGTCCTTGCCATTTTAAAGACAATAACGCGTTTACTTATTCTTTACTGTCTACCCAATGCACGGTTCACACATCTTGCCTTTCACTAGTTCAATCGCATCCCCAAGCGTGTGGGCAGCCATGGCTAAGGTCAATTCCAGGAGGGCTCTGCTTCATGGACTCGGGGTGGCTGCTCTCCATTTCCCGTCCACCTCCCCCGACATGGCCCTTTGAGACAAAACCCAGTGGTTCTCTCTATAGGTTTGCCTTCCCTGGGCATCATATACCGGAAAACATACACAATTTAAGCAAAACACCAACTGCGTAGCAACCGGGACAGCTTGGGACTGAGAAAACCGTCTATCAAACACAAAGCGGAATATATTAAAACCGGGAACAACCATACATTGGATCAAGAGGGAGCTCAAAAGTCAAGGTGTCACATTTTGACCGAAACACAACGGCAGTAATTGGCCCTGCAATGATCTCTGATCAGCCGCCTTCCCCGCCCCTGGTGCAGCCAGAGGTTACTGCCCATGGTGGACCCAGCAAATGGGTTTGGGGCTTTCTTTTTTTTGGGGGGGGGAGGGGCTTTCTTTTTTTTAAATCGTTTTATTAGGGGCGCATACAGCTCTTATCACAATCCATACACACATCAATTGTGTCAAGCACATTTCTACATTCATTGCGCTCATCATTCTCAAAACATTCGCTCTCCACTTAAGCCCCCGGCATCAGCTCCTCATGTTTTCCCCTCCCTCCCCGCTCCCCCCTCCCTCACGAACCCTCGACAATCCATAAATTATTATTCCGTCATATCTGGCCCTGTCCGACATCTCCCTTCACCCACTTTTCTGTTGTCCGTCCCCCAGGGAGGAGGAGGTCACATGTAGATCCCTTGTAATCGGTTCCCCTTTTCCAACCCACTCTCCCTCTACCCTCCCAGTATCGCCACTCACACCACTGGGCCTGAAGGGATCATCCGCCC
>NW_022111308.1:22561-35440 GCF_000313985.2 Echinops telfairi | reverse complement strand
GTGTGAGACCCAGTGCTGACGAAACTATGGGGAGGGGGGGGGTTGAAGGCAAGGGGAGAAGACGATGTCTTTGAGTCCACGTAGGAAAAGAATGGTTGGAGGCCAATTGTGGGAGCGATTGCACAGTTCTGCTTGTGGTGATTGAAAGATGGAGTGATGTGTTATATGAATCAAATCCTAACTTTAAAAAAAAGTGTTACAAAGTGAGGATGTTCCTTTGAGGACGATGTTGTGCACGACCCAAACCATGGTGTTGGCAATCGCCTCAGACAAAGGTGACAGTGACCCCTGCATAAAGGTCCCAGAAGAATCGAGGCGTTTCAATACGGTGCTGGTGAAGAATATTGAACGTTCCACAGACTGCCAAAAGAACCAACAAATCTTGCTCAGAATTACGCCCGGTATGCTCCTTAGGATCGCGACACTCCATCCCCAGTACTACAATCTGCTACAGGTGCGTTTAACTTCGCTTGATGGGGTTCCCAGTCAGAGCCTTCTGGCGTGGCCTAGGTAGCATGCTGTGTGCTTCAAAAGGACAGACTCTAACGTCCCAGTTGTCTATAGCCTGCAGCCTGGGTCACCAAGGGCTGGATCAAAACTAGGTCAAAATTGCCCCGTTAGGAGGATACTTGGAGCAATCTCCCATTGGGGGTGCACGAGAATAATATTAATTGTCTTTTCCCCAATGGCCCGTTACCCTACCTGGTCTACCCAGCAATAGGGGTGTACCCACCGTCTCTAGGACCAACTTGCCCACCATCTCTGGGCTGGAATTTCCGTTGAGGTACACCGAACAACCTTGTAGGAGTGTCTGTTGATCTGCGGAGACCATTGAACAATGGCATATGGCAGGAACCGATTGGACTTTTTCTTCTCCTCACAACGTGAGAGACTGACCTCAATTGAGGTGAGGCCTCCTCGGTCAAAGTGGTTGGTCAGATGTACAAAGGATTGGGTGATGTGGATCATGAGCAGGAGGCAGGCACAGCACCGCAGTGCTGGGGAGACTGGATGAGGCAACTATATGACCTAAGAACAGATGGCTGCCTTTGCCTTGGTTTGTATTCCTTATTGTAACCTCTTGGGATTGATGAACATGACCCAGTATAATGACTTCCACATCCGTCTGTGTCATGAGGGGTTTCATCGCTCTTTTTTAGGGGTGCATCGTATTGAACTGTGCGCCTGTACCAGAGTGCGCCCACCGTCCTACTGATGGGTACTTGGGCTGCTTCTAGCTTCTTGCTACTGCGAACTGTGCTGCAATGGACATAGGAGGAGCACATGTCTGTTTGTGTCATGTCTTTTCCTTCTTAGAGGCACAGACCAGGCAGAGAGATTGTGGGTTTGTATGGTATTTCTGTGCCCAGTTGCATTAGGTAGCACCCTTTCCCTTGCCACCATGACTGCACATGCTTGCAAACCCAGCAGCAGTGGTTAAGAGTTCCAGTCTCTCCACATCCTCTCCAGGGTCTGTTCGTCTCCGGTTCTATGAATTGGGCTCTCACTGTGGGTGTAAGGTGATAGCTCATTAGTCTTTCAGTTTGCATCAGCTGAATGGCTAGTGGTCGTGAGCATGTTTTCATGTTATTTGTTAGCCATTTGAGTGTCATCCGGGGCGAACTGTCTGTTCGTGCCTTCTGCCCACTTTTTAATTGTATTGTATTTTTTTCCCCTGAGGTGTTGCAGGATTCTAGGTTTTAATATGTGGTCCCTTGGCCATTGTGTCAACATCACGAACGATACTGTCAATAGAATGATCATATGCCCTAGGAGGGTGATTGTGTATCTTTAAAAAAAAAAAAAAAGATTCTCTGTCTTATAAAAGGACGATGTTGTATCTAAAGTGGCCCAGAAACATATAAACCATAGATACATGCCCGAGTGGTGGCAACGGGAGAGTGACTGCTGAACGCACGGGATCACCTCTGGAGATGTGAAAGAATATTCTGGATCCAGGTAGTGTTGAATTTTATGTTAGTGAATTTTATACCAGTTAGCACAAAAGATCTCAGGGATTTTCTCAGTTTGCTGGAATTACACATCCAAATCCCTTCTGAGAAAAGGTTTCTTTGCTAGCTGTTGACTTGTGTAGGTGCATTGACATTGAAGGGGAGCTGTTAGGGACATGGACTGCCAAAAGAACAAACACGTCTGTCTTGGAAGATGTATGATCAGAATGCTCCTCAGGGGCAAGGCGGTCGTGACTTGGTCTCTCAGACTTTGGACTTGTCAGGAGAGACCAATCCCTGTTTGGTAAAGGAGGGGCCGTGAAAACCAGAAAGGCCTTCAACAAGATGCATTGACACGGTGGCTGCAACGTTGCGCCCAAACATAAGAGCAATTATGAGGATGGCTCTGGTCGGAACAGTGCGCCGTTCTGTTGTACGTAGGCTCACGGTAAGTCGGGACTGTCTCCATTGCAGCTAGCAGCAACAAGATCAGGGACCTTTCTTTCACTGTACAAAAAGTTTGAGCAAGAATGTGCATTGGCTGATGGAGAAAGATAGCCCCTAAACTGACCACTAGTCAGGCCTGGAGTATTAATTCCAATATAAGCTTTATAAGTCATGAAATCTCTAGTTTGACCTTGAACATAGTTGGTTAGAGGAATTTTATTTGTCAACTCCACATCTAATGCCCTCATAGAACGTCATGAGAGAGCCTTCCGTAGACCCCTCTTTCAGGCTGGGTGAAAGGGGAGAGACCACCTGCTCCTTCACCCCCATCAAAAAAACAAAACAAAACAAGAAAAGCTGCCAAGATGCATTTCTTGGTTGGAAAACCCCTGGCATATATATCTCATTCCAACACAATGAAGTTAATGTGTAGAGCAATGTGTGTCCCTTTATTTACTTTCTTAGTATTTGGCGTCCCTCTGCCTGTCATTAGAAAAACGGTACCCTGGAGGCGAAATCGAGCCGAAATTGGCTTATCAAGCATGTCTGCAGTGGAGCATCAAAAGCGTTAAGGTCTTTGTTAAACAGGGAGGGGTGATGACTTGGAAGGAACACTCAAACAAACCAATGAGTCCTGAAGACTAAAGACTTTTTCTTTTATTATGGATGAAGACAATTACCCTCCTGAAGCCATTTGATAAAGACATGCATCCTCCTGCTGCACCTGAAAATAGCCATAGAGCTGAGTTACGAAGGGACCAGGGTTGCCCTTCTTCAGCCTCCCTTTAAGACATGTGCTTGTCAATGGACCCTGACGTCCTAAATCAGGGGTGGGGAAACCACCTGGCCCTGGGGCAGTAGAAGGCCCAGCAAATGGGCACATCAGCCAACATCGCAGGCCTTCCCCAAGAGAAGCCATTCCTGCCATCCCATTTGGAGTCTGTGAGTTACATGCCTGACCAAATATAAAACCAAACCAAACATGCTGCCATCCAGTCAATGCTGCCTCATGGCGACCCCCTGGGGGTTTCTGAGAGGTACCTCTTTATGGCACGAGAAAGCTCAGTCTTTCTCCAGTGGAGCTGCTGGTGGTTTGCAACTGACGTGCATGGGGATAGCAGCCCAATACGTAACCACTGCACCAAGTATAGCAGGCCGATTATGGCGTTGTTAAATCTGCACGGGCCACGAATGGTGTTATAAATATCCAGTGGCCTTTGGCAGCAACCGCTTCCCCACCCTGTTGTAAATATTCAATAGCAAAGTACAGGATGATGACAATGCGACTGCTCTTGCGGATCCAGGTTTTGAGCACCTTTTTCCGGTGAGGCCACAGACCCGTGGAGCAGGAAATATGCTGTAGTGGGGAATTTCATCTTCCAAGAAACAAGTCTTACTGAAACACACCCCCACTGCCCTCAAGTTAATCCCAACTCATCGCGGCCCTACGTAGGGTTTGTCCAAGACTGAAGTCTTTACAGGAGCAGAGAGCCTCCACTTTTTCACAAAATGCCTTCTCAGTAAGGCATACCCGTTGTAGCCCAGCTTAGCATAAAGGACTGCATTTGGTTCAAACCTGCCTTCTTGGTCTGTGCTCAAGCCTGCCAGCAGCTGGCTGTCCCAACCCCGCTGCTCCTGATATCCTGAGGGACCTTGACTCTCTGGGGATGTCTCCAGGCCCTCCTGATCAGCTGCTTGCCCAATGCAATCTATGCTGCCAGAGCCTGATGTTCCTCGGGCCCCTCCCACCCTCCTGCCTGCCCTCTGACCAAAGAATGCCACTGCCTGCATAGTCTCCCTTCAGCCAGCCCTCTGCTTGAACTGCAGAAATCTTGTGCTTCCTTGTTCAGGGTCCAGAGTGAAGAAGACCTTAGTGGACTCTCGTCCAGCTGTAATAAAGCAGGTTTGACCTTTCCTTAAGTGGTGTGTGTGTGTGTGTGTGTGTGTGTGTGTGTGTGTGTGATTTAATCTGTGGTGCGCTAGAACAGGAACACTGAGGAAAGGCCTCCTGCGTGTTGAGGACAGGGAAACAGGCTTGGGCATCCATGCATGAGCTACTTCCTAAAGGCTGACTTACTTCTATGTGAGTTCCACAACCTGGGCAGCACTTTGAGTTCTGTTCCAGCCATGCCTCGCTTTGCATCTCTTCCATTGCCATCTGAAGGATCCTCTTCCCATACTTCCTCTCCATAAGCATTCTTCCATTTGTATCGGCACACCGATACTCCTTTTGTATCTGCAGTAGCTTCTCTAGAGCATCAAGTAAAAAATTGGCTTTCATAAGTGTTTGCAAAGAGGGCAAAAAGCCAATGAGAACAACAGACCCTTTCCCTTGATGAGACCGTCCAGGCACTCTATCACGAAGGAAAAAACAAACCCTCCATAACATATTGCCATAGCTCCATGCACCACCATGCCTACGAATGTGACTAAAGCATCATTCCGTGTAGCAGAGTCATGCAACCGAATAGTACTCATTCACGGAACGTTTCTGATTTGGAGTGCTCTAGCCAAAGTAGGATGGAAATGAGCAAACAGACACCTGTATTTGTGCTGTAATCAGAGAAGAATAACGGGGGCACAAATGAGAAAGAAAACAGTGATGCCACCAATTGGAAAACTGTGACTTTCCACCACAAACTCACTCCCAGCGAGTCAGTGGCGACTCCTGGCCACCCCCGATGGGTTTCTGAGACTCTGAACTGCTTCTGAGAGTAGGAAGCCCCATCGCTCTCCTCAGGATGGGCTGGGGGTTGCAACCTGCCTGCCTTCATGGGGATTGACTACACTGGATCCTCTAGGTGGCCTGCTGTGGGGCCGCTGGACTCCCCTGCCCCATTAGAAACATGGAGCTTGCGGGTTTGTGCCTGCCTGGCTGCAGAAAAGGGGGTCAGACAGACCCCTATGGAATAAGGCAATCCCCCCACCAACGTCGTGCCGGTGAGGTGGCCTGGCCATGGCTGTATCAAGGGACACCAGTTGCCGAGAGCGGTCGGGCCCCTCTCTGAGATGCCAGTAGGCTGCCAACAGTTCCCTGGAGACAAACCTGGGCTGGTGCCCTTCCGCTGTGCTGCTATGATTGTCCAGAGCCGGGGGCCACCTCCAGAAGACCCTCCTGTGAGATAGCCTAGGTACATCCAAAGGTGAAGGTGATCATGGAGTCCAGCCTCCAGGGCGGGAAGTTTCAAACAGCGCAGCACACCTAAACTATCTTCTCATCTCTGAGATTCCAGGGGAACCAGAAGGACAACTTCTTTTGCTGTAATAGCAGCCGCCAAACCCTTGCCTACCCCTGAGGCTCAGCTTCTCTTTTCTATCCGGAGTCAAACTCTCGCGTTCACCAAAATACATCCTCACCACAGAAAACGAAGACATTCACAGAGAAGGCCTGAACCCGGTGGGAACCCTTCTAGCTCAGGGACCTGAGCATCTTTTCCTAGAGCATCCCGGCAGGAAAGAGACGGGTCTACCTCAGCCCATCAGAATGGGGTGCCAAGAAAAATGAGCCTAAGACCAGAACCCGGGGACTCGGAGGGGATAAGCAGGAGAGCCCTCTCTGCGGTTATCTGCCCATTAGGGACCCAAAAGGGCAAGAAATCCTCCCAGGGATCCAGCCACAAGATGGGAGAACAATCCCAGACCAGGTTAGATGGGTGGGAAGAGCCATTTTTCACGTGCCCGACCTTTTCCTGGGGGGCATGGGCCCTGAGTTAGGACGAACCGGTCCCTTGACAGAGGGGCCAGGGATGGGAGTCTGCAATGACTAGGCAAGTGGGGCTTTGGTCTGCACTCTCTTGTATGTTTCCCTTCTTTTCCCTACAGACCTTGCAACCCTGGGACAAATTCACTCCCACACAAAGCCCACAGTGATTCCGTGAGATGACATCGTGAAGAACTGGAGCGAACTGTGCCTCCAGCTAGACTCCCTGAGGGGAAACATTGGCATCTTCCTGTAATCCCCCATGGAGAATGGAGAGTCCCGGCTGCCAGGTGGCTCTTTACAATACAATACCATGTTGGGGCGAGTTCTCTTCTGCCACTCTGAAGGGAAGTGGCCCAAGGTCGCAGAAAGGCAGGCTTTTATGGCTTTGTGGGATCACTTGGACATTTGCTGGGCTTGCTCCCTGAGTGTCCTACCCAAGCCCATCCAAAACTTCCCAGCCATGTCGATGGTGAAAACTGTGACCCTCAAAACCTAGAGTGCACCCCCAAACCTCCTCCCTTAGAGTGACCCATGTCAGAAGATGTTAAAAGCCCCAAGGTCCCCCCAGAGCCTGGCCACTTGTCTACAGAGGAGACTTGCCAGGTTCCCCCTCACCTGGAACGGTGGCTCTAGCCTGCCCTATGCCCTGTATAGGATAAGACCAGAGGCAACAGCCAAGAGGCCCGACGGCATGGCCCCTTTAGCTTGGGAGACCTAAAAGTGTGGAAAGAGAAGTGAACGCCCTTTCAGAGGAGACCCTGACAGGCAGGGGCTTGCTGTGCTCTGGGGAGTGCTCTGGGGCTTGCTGACCACCTTGGACATGACCTGGAAGCACTTCACAGCTGCCCTGGCATACATTTAGTCTCCTGTTGAAAGAGGCTGACTACTTGATGTGGCGGGTCACCAGGCCGCCAATAGGAGCGTCGTGAACCCCCGATTATCTCATGGCCCGGTGAGGATCCGCGATGGAATTACCAAGTAGACCGGGCTGGTAATGCTGCTTCGAGCAGGCGGGATTCTATGCCTTATGGAGGGAATAAGGAAAATTGAGGGAATAGGAAAATTGAGACACAGCCACGGAACGCTCTAAACCAGCAGAGCTACTCCAGGCCCACGGAGAGAACCCAGCTGCTTTCCAAAACTGACTGGTCCCGAAGAGGGCCAGGGTCACCAACTTAGACCCCGAATCACTTTGGGGTAAGATAGCTTTCCTTTTTTATATTCATTTTATTGAGGGCTCATACAAGTCTTACCACAATCAGGTAAGACAGTTTTAAATACTCAGTGCATCAACCACACTTCGCAAGATATTAGGGCAGAACTCCAGAGAAAAGCCCTGGGACTGCAGCCAGAATGGATGGTGCCGGTACCCCTAAGGAATGAGAGCCCTGACTCTCGGAGTAGGGATAGATAAAGGCAGGGAAAGCCACATGGCCGGTCAAGCGATGAGTCTCACTCAATCGGGGACCACGGTTTGAGTGCCCCCCAGACAGGAACAACCATCTGTTTTTGAAAGCCCCCAGGCCTGAGCTCAACGGCCCCCACCAGACTTCAAAAAGGGCCCCAGCAGCTCCGAGCAGTGTCTCACTTCCCTCACTCTTTCTGCAGATGAGACCCACTGTGGCTCCGTCCCCAGCGGATCCTGACAGTACTGCTTAATAAGCCTGCAGCGCTGCCACCTCCTAAAAACAAAGAAACAAATTTGAGAGGCACTGCGTGTATGTCATACATGAGATAGATGTGAATCTCTTGGGGCCGAGGGCAGGCTTTATCAGAGAGGCCCCCGGGTGGCCCCCATATGCACACCTTTTAGAATTCTATGACTTGAGTGTTGGTGGGACCTGTGACTTGCTCACAACCTACAGCCTATGGAAAAGGTGGTGGGGTGTCACTCCCGCCATTGCGTGCTTTGGCTAAAGTGCTGGGATCACACTCCTATGATCACTTTGCCTGATAAAAGATTCTGTCCTAGCAGACTGGCGAGACGGACTCTGCTTGCGGAGTTTGCAGACGTACGCTGCCATTCTATTTGAACACCACTGAATCCTCAAATCTCGGAAAGGGTCTCTCACTGCCATGGAGTTGATGCCTATCTTCTAGGGTCGGGACGCTCCATGTCTTCCAGAGACTACAGGATTAGAAAGCTTTGTCTTTCTCCTGAGGAACACCTGGTGGTTTTGAACCAACGATCTTGCAGTTAGCAGCCCAACCTGTAATCACTATGCCACCAGGGTTAGGCATAAAAACATTTTCCAAACTAAAATGACCACTGGGCGAAAAGGATTTTATTTTCAGAGCTCGAGGTGACACACCCCAACGTACCCGTTGTTATCTTGCATGAAGAAATGCTGTGGTAGGTGTGGCGGCACACGGTACAGAAGGCATAAGTGCAGCTGCCACATACTCCCAATCTGGATTCTTGGTCCTCGACCACAGGCCGCTGACAGAACGCCCGGGGGCAATTCACCACATCCCCCATCAGGTCCAAGGTGGCCTGGAGGAGAAGGTGTTCATGACGTTCAAATAGCCCCTTTTCCACAAGTCCTCTCACCCGGAGGGAAACAGAAATGGCTCTGACTCTGATTCTACACCACCAGGAAATTCTTAGGCTTCTTGCCCAATTCAGGGGCACAGACATTTTAGACTTTGATTTCATGCCAAGGATGGCAGTCCTTTGCTTACAACCAGGTGAGAGAAAAACAACCAGTGAACTCTTGGAAGGGGTGTGGACCACAGACATTAAACTCAGCTAAGAATGGTTAGAGCAGGGGTTCTCAATCTGTGTGTCTTGCCCCCTTTGGGGGTCGGACGACCCTTTCTCGGGGGTCGCCCGATTTAGAACAGGAGCATAATGACAGCGATGAAGTAGCAACAAAAGTATTTTATGGGCGGGGGAGTGTCACCACAACATGAGGAAGTGTATGAGAGGTCACAGCATGAGGAAGGTTCAGAACCACTGGGTTAGAGCGTTCTCAAGTAGGACGGTATGTTAACAGGCTTACAAAGTTACTAAGTCCCAGCATTTCAAACAACCCTTGTTCCTGCTAAAGGCTCCTCCTTCCCAGGCCAGCGGCTGGGAGCTTAGATTGTCCTGCACTCCAATGTGAACACAAGCAGCATTCTCCATGGCAATGAGAACCAACAAACCATGTCTACTGGCCTGGGAAGTTCTTGCTGAGCTCCCAGGAAAGGAAGTCCTTGAGCAGCAGGCTCCCGGTGGGAAAGAGAATTGGGATGGAAGATGCCCATAGGGTTAGCAGTTACCTGATTGGGGATGGCCTCTGAAGAGCACTTTGGTTCTGGACAGGTGAGGCCATGGACCCGTCCATCCTTGATCTGGATCTCAAAGTACTCCTTCATACAGCCCTTGCAGTATACATGCTTGCAGTTCAAGAAGTACATGCAGTCACTGCCCAGCTTGTTACTGAAGCATCTAGTGCATGTGTATACTTTTTTGTTAAAGCTTCTCTTCTGCTGAATTTCATCGAACTCCAGGACTTCCCAGAGCAGACTCAACGATTCAGCATCCTGCCTGGCTCTCTCATCCACAGGCTCCGCTGCGTCTTCCTCAACGTCAGCTGCTCCTTTGAGACAGAATTCTCCTTCGGGGGTAGCTGGGTCTGCTCTATCCATGCCTCCCTGAAAGCCACATTTGAGCTCGAAGGGAGAGGTGACGTTCAGGTAGGTGAGAGCCTCATCCTTAAGAAACTGGATCCATGTAAACAGGATTGCGCTGCCACGGTGTTCTTCCCAGACATTGCCCAAGCACTTGCAGAGAGCAGTTAGCTATGAGAAGCAAAGAAGACATCAGTGAGTTTGGAAAAGCGATCATATTGTCTTCTCAATGTGGACTTCTTCCAACATTTCTCTTCCCCCTCTGTGTTTCATGACCTGCTTACTGAAGAACTGAAACACGTCAAGCACAGGCTTTCACTTCAGCGACACACTGCGCTTTTGAAAAAATGCAGTCATTTGATCCCTAATCCAGGTGGCGTACACGAACAGAGCAGAAAGTTAGGAGATAGGAGCAAGAAGCACCCTAAAAATCATTACAGACACTGGAAAGGCGATGCAGGTACAAATTTAACTATTCAGATAAAAATACTGCCAATGAGCAAGAAAACGGAAGCACTCTAACGTCCCACCAGGAAGAATAAAGAAACTCTCTTCACATACAGTGGAATAGTATGCACCCCTAGAAAACAGTGACAAATCCATGAAGCACCTCATTACACAGATGGGCCTGGAGAATATTATGCTGCATCACGTTAGGCGTAAAAGGACAGATAATATATAATGTCACTATTATAAGTGGAAAAAAATAACCTAAAAAAAGACATTCATACCAAAGGAAACAGACTTTGGAGACTGTCCAAGGCAGGAGGGGAAGGTAGGGAAGAGAAAGCAGTGGACTAAACAGGGGATGGGTGTGAGCTAACTTCAGTGTAATGGGAAAGAGAGAGAGGAAATAATACAGAAAAGTCACCAAGGAGCAGGTTAAGGGTTAAATGGTGGGATGCTCAATGCAAAGTTGAGGATCTGGATTGTAACGTTCCTCCTGATTTACGACAACTGCAGCATAGGAATACTGCTACTTGGGTTTCCGTCTTCGTTTCCTCGTTTATTTCAAAATCTACATGCACCTTAAGTAGATCCAGAAATGAAATAATTTTAAAATGGGGTGCTTTGGCTTATGGGCTGTCTAGGACCTCGGGACTAACGATTTGAAACAGAACTGTTTGAAAATGTTGCCCTCATGTTTCGACCCATAACAGGTCCCCCAAAGAGTGGCATTGTCTTAAGGCAAAGCTCGCATGTTTCTGTTACACAAATCTCTAAGGGATTTATTATTGGTTTAGAAAGGAATGCATTGGGGGTGGGGGGCAGTGAAGCAGGGGAAAGTATGGAATAGAAGAGAAATACACGTATGAGATGTTTGCCAATTGCTTTAGAACCATCACAAATGGGTAGAGTGGAGGTCCTGTACCAAACACCACAAAAAGGTCAAAGATGCAGGTGTTCAAGGTCTTAGCAAGCCTGTAAAGTTCAGTCTCTGGGATTAGGAATTGAGGGGGTGGGCCTTGGTTTTGGATGGAACTCTGGGTGTGTGGGCATCATCCATGCTTTAACCAGATGTGGACAGAGGCTGGCCACTTGGCCCAGGGAGAAGTAGGTGAAGAGTTTGCTTTCGTGTGTCACATAACTAACAAAGCTTCTGTCCATGAGGCAGTGCCTGGTGTTGCTGAACTTCTCGGCAAACTCCTTCTTGATATGGGCTGCAATGCCACTCTCTATGCCGTCTTTCTCCAGCGCCGGAGCCACCCACTGCATGGAGTCCTGGTGCATCCCCTTTGACATATTGGCATTTGTGATCACGGACTTTCAGTCACAGGTAGTTTACACTGTGGAGCAGCGATGAGGCCACTGAGATGGTCTCCTGGGGGAGAGCTTAGAGCAGCTCTAGCCCAGGGACAGGAGCCGCTACTGAAGCCTTGGCGCAATCCACAAAGCTCACATTGCTTATGCTAAGCAAGCAGAGGAGGAAGCATTTGGCTGTTCCTACTTAAAAGCCTGACCCGGCCACGGCATTTTCCGTCACCTCATGTGCATGGGGAAGTTGGATATTGAATAAGGAAGACCAGAGATGAACTGATGCCTATGAATTGTGCAGCTGGCAAAGAATATTGCCACGGACTGCCATACGAACCAACAAACCTCCTTGGAAGAAGTACCGTCAGAATGCTGCTTGGAGATAAGTATGGAGAGATGTGTTCTCTTGTACTTTGGGACATGTTGTCAGGAGGAGAGACCAGTCCCTGGAGAAGGGCATCCTGCGTGATACAGTGGACGGGTGGCACAAAAGAGGCAGGCCCTCAAGGAGATGGACGGACACAGTGGCTGCTACCATGGGCTCAAGCACAGGGACCATTGTGAGGATGGCGCAGGACTCAGAAGTGTTTCTTTCTGTTGCTAGCGGTCCGAACCAACTCGATGGCACCCAACAGCAACGACAACAAAACGGGGCTCCAAAAATAAGACGAATAGTGGATTCTAACCTGGATTGGTGACAGCCACTTTCCACTCAGCGTGAATGCAGGTGGGGAGTTAGATGGATAATCTGGTGGCAGTTCAAACGTCAGCACAAGAGGAGGCAGAAAGTGAATCACATGTTCATTGCCACTTTTCTGGTGACCATCTGCTGGATTTCCTGAGACAAAAATAAAGGCATTGATCAAAGGGTGCATGTTGGACCGTGCGCAGGAATGGCTGGCCTCTGTAGGTGCTGGAGATGTTCCATGAAAATACAATCCACCTTCCCATTTCCAGCCCACTGCCAACCCCTTAGGGAAAAAGCTGTTTTCTTGGAAGCAATTGAAAATAAACTAAGGCTCCTAAAACACATACTACTGATACATACCATCTCCTTTTTTTCATATGTTGAAATGTATTCCTCATAGGCCCTGAAACCTATAGTGTACGTTTAAAGTGTATATTTCAGTGAGTTTTAGCCTATTCACAGAATTGTGCACTACTAAGTTGAGGATATTTTCTCACGACCCTGTTCTTCGCCCCAATCCCCATCCCCACCCCCCCAAAAATCTAAATGCATTAACACTAAAAACCACTTCCTCTTCTCAGCACTCAGTAACCCTCTTCTGGATAGTTCATAGAAATGGAATCGCCCCGACACAACCGCTGAAGACAAAGCGGGTGAATAAGCAAATGTGGTGAAGAAAGCTGATGGTGCCCGGCTATCAAAAGATATAGCGTCTGGGG
>NW_022111308.1:18984-22461 GCF_000313985.2 Echinops telfairi | reverse complement strand
CTAGCCAGTCTTGCAAGATAGAATTCGAGTCATGGTAGTGGGAGCGGGGAGGAAACCTTTAGGAACTAGAGGAAGGTTGTATTTCTCATCATTTTGACTGACTTTTGTATGTTAATCTTCTCTCTTC
This sequence comes from Echinops telfairi, assembly GCF_000313985.2. Classification (NCBI taxonomy): domain Eukaryota; kingdom Metazoa; phylum Chordata; class Mammalia; order Afrosoricida; family Tenrecidae; genus Echinops; species Echinops telfairi. Next base: position 22,334 of record NW_022111308.1, on the reverse strand, counting down.
CACTTTGCAGAATTCCATATATTAGTCCCAGTAGCTTTCTGGCTGAGGCACTGGGATTTTGTATGTATAGGATCTTATCATCTGCAAGTAGAGATAGTTTTATTTCTTCCTTACCTATGTGGAAGAATTTTTTTCCCCTTACCTGCCTTATAATAGCCCAGGTTAGGAGTGGCAGTACACTATCGAATAGGAGTGGTGCTAGAGGGCCTTCCTGTCTGACTCCCATTCACGGAGAGCGAGCTTGCAGTCTCTTGTCATTGAGGTTAATGTTAGCTGTTGGTTTTATGTATAGGCATTTAATTATGTCGAGGCATTTCCCTTCTATTCGTATGTTTTTGAGTGTTTTCTTTAGGAATGGGTGCTGGACTTTGTCAAATACATTTCTGCACCAATTAATGTGTTAATGTGATTCTTTCTCATTTTCTTTATGGGGCGGATTATATTGATTATTTTTCTAATGTTGAACCATCCTTGGTTGTCTTGCTTGGTACAAATCTCACTTGGATGTGATGCGTTGTTTTTTGGACAAGATTTTGGATTCTGTTAGTTAATTTCTGTTGGCAATTTTTGCATCTTCGTTAATGAGGGATATTGGTCTATCTGTATTTTGTGTGCTATCTTTGCCTAGTCAGATTTATACTCCCTTCAGAAAAGGCTTTCTGGAGTATTTTGTCCTATTCTATACTGTGGGATCATGGGAGTCGAATTGGTGACAGGTCTTCTCTTGGGATTTTTTGGATGACGTGTCCTATGTCTTCTTTAGTAATAGGTCTGCTCAAAATTTCCACTTAAGTTTCTCTTACTTTAGGTAAGTAGATGTTTCAAAAAACTCTTTCCATATTTTCTAGGCTTTTCAAACGTGTCAGAGCAAAGTTCCTCATAGTGTACTGATATCCTTTTTATTTCAAATGGTTTTGCAATGGAACCACCCGTTTAATTTCTTATTCACATTATTTTCATGGTCTCCTTTCCTTTTGTGAGAGTTGCCATTTGTTTGTAAATTTTATTAGTCCTTTTAAAGAATCAACTTGTAATCTTGTTGATTCTTTCAGTCGTTTCCCCCTGTTCGCTTTCATTTATTTCTGTTCTAGTTTTTATTTTCTTCTGATGCTAACAGGCTTATTTTGCAGTTGTTTTTCTTATTGTTGGACCTGTTGGGTTAAAGTATGAGTTTGGGTTCTATGTACATATATCGTCCAAAAATTAGCTCTTTGTCCCAAATTTGGGGTATTTGGTAATTTTATTCTCATTTGATTCAAGAAACTTTTAAATCTTTAAATTTTTGCTCTATTATCCAGCAGTTTTTAGAGAGGGTGTTATTCAGTTTCTATATATTTGATTCATATTATTTGAAATTGCTATTGTTGGTATCTGGTGTATAGTGTTGTGGTCTAAGAATAAGTTTTATGTTACAACAATGTTTTTAAAATGCATTGAGGTTTGTTTTGTGGCCTAAACTATGGTCTGCTCTGGAGACTGTTCCATGTGCAATAGAGAAGAATGTGAGTTGAACATCAAAGATTTTGTAGGAAAATGGAATTAAAAATAAAAATACGAACTAATTTAATGGAGGAAAATGCAAAAATATAAACTCCATCTCTCAACATAATCTCCACCAGGGTTAAGACATTTTTATAAGTGATATAAGCAGCTGTTTAGTGCATTACCAAAGAACTGAGGTTTCAGGGAACATAACCATGTCAATGCACCTTTTATGTTATTAACTGAAAAAATTACGTGCCATTTAAAGATTAATTAAGATTTGGAATCAGGGCTGTAAGGTGGATTCCTAATATTTTTCAATATAAATTATCACCAAATATCCCCCCCCTTTTTTTCAAATCCCCATTTTTGATGAGAGGAAAGAGGAGAAACATGGTCATGAAGGACTCTATGGTACCATTTTCCAGGGCATTTTGAGGTTTGGCTAGCTTTCTCACAGCACTTGCATAATAAGCAGATGTTACCAGTCTTTTGCTCTCCAGAAAGTTCATTAGCAAGGTACCTCAAGCCCCAAATGGCCAAAATACTGTGACCATGACTCACCTCCCTTTGCTTTGACTGGATTACTTTTACCACTTGGTAGCCTTTGTTTCTTTTCTTTTCTATCTATTTGTTCTTTTCTTTTATGTCTTTGTTTCTTTTTGGAGTACCTTTGCATGACCAAATTTTAGGCAGACCTGTGTGTGACTCCAGGCTGCTTATCTACCCCTCCCCTCTGAGTTTTACAGAATCCCAGAAGCCTATACCTTCTGATATTAATAGTAAAGCCAGGATATAATTGCATGTGATCAATGCATACTGTTGCTTAGCCCAATAATAATGTCCCCCAGTACTTTTCCTTCAGTTCAATCTAATCTTGAAAATTCTTCCCGCCTTCTCCCTTGGAAGAGCCAAGTTCAGTCTTAGTTTTTTTTTTCCTTTCCTCTAAGTGGTAGCCGTGAATAAAGCTACCTTTGCTTATTTAATGACCATTAGCTGGTGTAGCTTTCTTTGATACCTTTTACCATGTGTCTGTTGTCTATTCTTTCTAAGTGACTCTCTTTACTGTCTTTAGCCCGTAGACATTTAAATAATGTCATCTGAAGATCTAGAGGCTCAGGAGGATGAATTCCTGGCATTGTCAAGTATTTACATTGAAGATAAATTTAGAAAATCAGAAAGTTTCCAAGGTGGAGAAGCGAGAATATATTTGGATTTGCCAGAAGATTTCAAGGTCTTCGTGAACAGTGAGTCAATTATCCATATATATGTATTTATTTATAATAGCTTTATAGATATGTAATTATCAGAGCATACAATTCACCTCTTGAAATATAATTCACAGATTTTTAGTAAACTGACAGATACGTGTAGCCGGTGTCCCAAAATTCAGCAGCTTAATGTGGATCTCCAGTGGGCCCAGTAATTCTAAACTTACATAAAAGTGGACTTCAAAAAGTTTGTAGGGAAAAAAATGGAGCCAAGGGAACACAGAAATTTTATAGCAAATGTTTGAAGTCCCTTCATATAGACTCAAGACATAATGGAAACGTGCACCAATACCAAAAAATCATACGTGAATGATCCTATCAGTGCTATTCATAATGGCCAAAACATATGGACACAACGTAAAGGTACCTCAGTTGGTGAATGGATAACTACAATGTGGTTTATTCATACAATGAAATATTCTTCAGCCATGAAAAGGAATGGATTGCATGCTGCAACAATGATGAACCTTGGCGGAACTGCGATTCCATTTCTTTTTTTTTTATTTTTTTTTATTTTTATTTTTTTTTCTTTATTTTTAAAAATCATTTTATTTTATTTATTTTTTTTCTTTTTCCTAATTCTTTTTTTTTTTTTTT
>NW_022111308.1:11559-18884 GCF_000313985.2 Echinops telfairi | reverse complement strand
AAAAAGAAAAAAAAAAAAGTCAGTCAAATTCCTCTACACTATGGAAGAGACCTCCAGAAAGACAATCTGGAAAACAATACAATTTACAATAGTTAATGAACAGATTAATAACTTTGGAATAAAGTTAACCAGAGATACAAAGACTTATAAAAAGAAAACCACAAAACACTACTGCAAGAACCCAAAAGAGAGCTACATGAGTGGAAAATGCATGCTGAGCTTGTAATTGTTGCTAGGTGTCCTCAAGTCCTATACAACTCATAGCAACTGTATGAAAAACGGAGCAAAGCATTACCAATCCTTCATTATGCTCAAAGCTTGGGCCCATCATTGTGTCAATATCTATCATTTGTTAGGTTGTATGGTACTTGATGGTAGGTGCCATCAAGTCTGCTCTGACCCATAGTGACCCTAGGCACAACAGAACAAAACACTGCCCAGTGCTGGGCCATTCCCACAGCTGTTCCTATGTCTAATCCCATTGTGGCAACCACTTTGTCAATCCATCTTGTGTAGTCCATTTCTTATAATTAAGATGTCTTAATATTGTGAAAATGTCAACACTACACCAAGTGATCTACAGATGTAATGCAAACTTAAGCTAGATGCTATCATCAATCTTAAAGAGATGAAAAACCTTAATCCAAGCTCAAAGATGAGATGTTCTTAGCTTAGGGGAAAACATGGCAAACCAAACCAAACCAAAAAGCCCGCAGGCACTTTACATGTATAGCATGGCTTTCTTAACACACTGACTAAAAGATGCATCCAAAAGTCAGAAAATGAAAAGGGTGCCTCTTAAAATCTATGAAGAGCAGTACTTCAAAGAAAAATAAAACCCATGAACTACCACTCAGTTAGTTGTTAGGAAAACTGTTATGTTGCTACCCATGCAATTATCTTCTTTAAAAAACTGACATCCAAATATTCCTCCCGTAATTAATTTTAATAAGTTCATTTTAAGTGATCCTGTTTACAATCTCCACTCAAACACAGGAGGCTGCTGTTCATGCTTCCTCTCTGTCGGATACGGTTGATACGGCAGCGAATGGTAATTCAGTACCTGTCAACAGTACCACAAATAACCACTACACTCTGGGATTCACTTCAGGAAGGATTTGACATCCCGGATAACCCTATTAACTCTTCCCTGAATAGAGGTGAACTCGCTAAACCTGGTCTACAAATTGGAATGGGGACTTTAGCATGTAGACCATGGAAATGATGACATGTGCAGAGAAAAATCAGAAGATGCAGAAACTGTAAATGCCAAATTTAAAGTCTGAACCGGCACCTTTTCCGATTTAATTGAAACAACTGCAGATTCACATTGAATCATAACCCACAGCTCCACATTACCCTCTTCAGGGTCTGTGCACCTCCAGGTGTTAAAGGGGCATTTGTTTGTCACTGGCAATAATCGAGGCCACGTTTTACAAAACACAATTGCACATGGCCCTCGTTAACACGCTCTTAAAACTTTTATTATTTAAAAAACAGCCAGCTGTCATGGAGTCAATTCTAAGTCACGTGTGCCAGAGAAGATTGCAGAAGCAGGTCACCAGACATTTCTCCCTAGGCTCCTGTGAACCTGCTCTAACTACCAACCTTTCTGTTAGTAGTCAAGAACTTGCATGTTTGTGACAGTCAGAGACTCCCCTTATCTACTAAGGTGCTAAATTGTATCAAAGAGGCAGTGGACACGGTCTCTATCCTCGGGAATTTTTCATGTGAGACAAAATGAGTATTGTAATTCAAGGCAGACTGTAGGAAGCACAGAAGGGGTTATAAGCCAATTTTCAAATAAAGAACATTCTTACAAAGGTCTGTAATCTCTTTGGTGCACACAGGAGATTAAACAAACAAACAAACAAAGACCCAGACAAACACAAACCTCTGCCATTCAGTTGATGCCGACTCCTAGCACACTATAGGACAAGGTAAAACTGGAACTGCCCCCCTCAGAGTTTCTGACACTGTAATTCTTTAGAGCCTAAGGGAAATCATTGAATTTGGATGCTTGACCAAATTCCTTATGCAAAATAACAAAGGATTTGACTAATCTCGATATCGAATGGAATATTGACAAAGTAAGCACCAAGATGACTAAAATTTACCACCATGATTCAGAATCGACTGGACAATAAGGGGTTTCACTTTTTCTCACTAAATACACACAAATGTTGCCACACCAAGAGCACTGCCTAAAAGCACTGCCCTGGATCCCTCACATTATGGAGCAAAAGAGCCAACGTTATTAATGAAAAGTCAGAACACAGAGCTCCTGGTAAAGATAATCCCACACGTAACGGCCTTGAGAGTTTTGGTTTGGTTTTGATTTTATAAAGCACCAATGATCCCACCAAAGTCTGATATCCCAAATTTCCGAACATTTCCGACCATGCTACAAGGGCAGCTCCTAGGGCCAAGTGTTTTGCGATAAGCTCTTCCAGCTAAACCCACTGAAATACTTTAGACTGCACACAAGTTTGGTACTTGTGAAGTGGGGGTCCTCTGGGAAGTTATGCAGAAAACACTGGAAACTAGAACCACCAGTTCGTTCCCTCACCTCCCAACATTCACCACCAGGAACCCTTGTACCTCTTCAGCGGCCATTGATTCAAGAACACTGCTCCAGGGACAGGGTCCTGGGGTGGGGGAGGAGCCGTCCCACAGCTCCACCTATTGCAGCCCGAAGGTTCTGCCTTGCATAATGTGGAGCGGAGAAAAGGAAGTGATCAGAACCCCACTTTCTATATTCCATTGGTAGCTCCCACCTTTGACTTTTACCCATGGCAGGAAAGATGGTACAGCCAAGGTAACTGGGTGACTGTCCTAGTCCTACCACTTGCTTTGTGATCTTGAACATTTTTAATATTATGTTGTACATAGTTCAGATCGAGCTCTGACGTGCAGCTGAAATGATGTCATCAGTAAACATGTGCAGAAAAAAAGTCATAGGGAGAAAATATTATTTTCTCCAAATTTAAACTCTGAATTCTCAACGTTACAAATGCAGTTCCACGATACTCTCTGCAGATACTCGGAGCACCTCCATATGTTGAACCAGTGCCTGAGAGTCAGTTTCAAGATGCCTGTTCTTAAGAAGGAGCAGACTATCGTTTTTTACAGGATAGCCTAAAGGAAGTGGGGGGGAAAATCATGACTCCCTGAAACAGTAAGTGGCCAGCTGTTGTGTTCCGGCAGTCCTCTCAAACATTAATTATTCATAGGTAGACCACAAAAATAGGCCTGTCCATTCTAGATCCGTTAAAATGTTTTTGTTGTGTTTATTTTTCTTTAAAGGAAGGTCTTGACTGATCTCAGAAAAGCAACGTGCTCCCGCTTCTACATACCAGAGACTGAGTCAATGTTGCAATTCTGATCCATGCCACAAGATAGTAAAGATCGCTGGGGAGTGGAGGCAGAGCCTTCTACTCAAAGATACTTTATTCCTAAGAGGGACCTTGTGCAAAAGAGGCTCCACTTTCTTCAGACAGTGTCGTGTGTTTTCAAGTCTGGGAAGCTGAACGGAGGTCAAAGCTCACTCCTGCAGAGGGGAAGAGGGTACACAGAAACTGGAACCTTAACAGAAACTGAGTCCTTGAACCAAACAGCCCAGCAGTTTGCCCTACTCCTGGACAGTAACACAATATATATATAAACAAATGAGTGCTTGGATTTGGAAGTTCTTAAAATGGTGTGATTGCAGGAGGTTGATGAAGGTTACTGGACATGTAGGAGTTTGAGTCATTCCCACATTTAGTAAACCTAAATGCTGGATTAGCTGTGTTTTTGTAATACACGTTTTATTACCGAGACACTTGCCTAGTCAGACCCTGTTCACATATTTATGCATATTTTATCATGCATGCTTAATATATGGTTGACATGATGCCAGTATCAAATAACAGAAATCTAGTTAGAGACGAGGAGAGATTTCATTCAGAAGAATGAATATTGACTGCAACAGAGAGATACTGCTTAAGGGCATCTTTTTGTTTCTCCTTCTAGAACAGCTTTATTGAGCTGTAAGTGGCATAACAAAACTCTTCCTTTAAAAGTGTACAGTGGATTGTTTCTTTGTCGGGCAGTCTAGTGAATTATTTTACCGGGCTCATAGCTATGGTCTTGTGACTCCCACAAAATGATTGCGTAAGACTGTACATCAAGTGCTTGTGGCCCACCAAAGGGACTAGAGAGTTTTCCAAGGTGACTAGACCCCTTGCAAGGATATTACTGCTAGCTGCGGTTACGTAGGTTCTGATTCACAGCAACCCTAGATACAAGCGAAGGAAACACTGCTCAGTCCTGCACCATCCTCATAAGTGTTGCCAGGCTTGAGTCCAATCCTGCAGCCCCTGTGCCAGCCCACCTTGTTACTGACCCTCCATTTCACCAAACATCTCGCATGCTCACGCCTAAGGAGCATCTGGCAGTACTTCTGTGGTCGTCACATAAGCTCATGTCAAACTGAGGGTATTAAGAGTGAAGGGGTGGAGTCTAGCCCACCAATCAGATCACAGCGTCACAATGCCTGCTTGTGGGCATGGCTTTTTCATGAGGATTTGGGGACTTCTCTCTCTCTCTCTCTCTCTCTCTCTCTCTCTCTCTCTCTCTCTCTCCCTCCCCCTCCCTCTCTCCCTTTCTGCCTTGGTCTTTGTGTTGAATATTCATTCAAGAGGAGACTCGCTGAGAGCAAGAACTCTCTTGGTCTTCCTGTTGACAAGGCAGGTGGAGCCTGAGCAAGCCATGCAGATTAGACCTGCTCCAGCCCTGTGATGCTTCCACTGCCATTGGATACACAAATTGGTTTACCCTCTGATCTGGTGATCTTCCTGAATTCTGCATCATTGCATGTGGCTGTGAGAGTCTGAGGAGAGCCTTATGGATTCGTGTGAGACTTATGGACTTGATCTGGACTGGGATGTTTTCTTAATATACATTTACTCTGCTATAAAGTTCTTTCTTATACATATACCATGGTCTCTGGGTTTTGTTCTCTAGTCAACTTGGACTAACACAACATCCTTCATATGTGTTGGCTCTAGGGCCAGCCCACGGGGCTTTCAATATTTTTGTCAACACTGTAATTCAAACTCATCAACTCTTGTCTGCTCTTCTTCATTCACTGTCTGGCTTTCACATGCACATGAGGTTATTGAAAGTACCATGGCTTGAGTCAGGCTCAGCCTCGTCTTCAAAATGACACATTTGCCCTTGGACTTTTCAAAAGGAGTCTTGTGAAGCAGATTTGCTCAATGGAATACATCAGTTGATATCTTGGCTCCAGCTTCCATGAGCACTGATTGGGCATCCAAGTAAAATGCAAACAATCCTGTAAAATTTCAATCTTCTCTCCTGTCTATCAGCATTTGGCAACTCGTCTGTGTCAGACAGAATCAGGAGTAAGCAGGGCAGGCAGACAAGGAGATAGCGCTATTAAAAACACTTCAAGGATGCTATGAGAGGCCAGACCCGCCCCCTTACTTCTCCCTGTTCCTCCTCTGCTTCGGCAGCCTTCAGGCCCAGGTGCAGAAGACTAACAGTTACAGATAACTTTGAACGCGGTTGCTTACCTCCGGACCTGCAGACAACAAAATTACAGTGGAAAATTCCCCAGCTACTCCCTCCCCAAAGACCCGGTCTACAAAACTCTCCACCTCTCGCCTAGACAGTGTGACTTTGTGGGGCCACAACTGGGGACCTCTGTGAACCTCATCCAGGAGCTCAGGATGCTCCTGTCCCTTTGTCTGCTCTCTCTTCCCTCCCGGAAGTCTAAAATAAACACTTGAAACTGTTTTCTACCTTTGCTTTCTTTCTGTCCCCAAATTAACCTCACAGTCCAATGATGAGGATTTTTATTTTCATTACATTGAATTGGAATCCACACTGAAGGCTGTATTCTTTGATCCTCAGAGAGTGCTTCTTGGCAGTCATTGGACCTTCGGAGGAACCCAAGGTTCGGAGTGTGTCCAATGGAAAGGGACCCAGAATCCCCATATATTTAGCACCCCAGTGCCCAGCTCACAGGGACATGGCAGCTTTCAGTCTGCTGGGCAGGGTTCTGCACTTGGAAGAATTGATACAGGAAGGTCCCCATGGCACCCATCCCCATCCATAGGGTAAACAGCGCAATCAAAGGGGAGATCTAACTATGTAAAGCAACAACTCAAGGACTGTGGCTCCGGGTGGAAATGTACTCGCTTAGACTTCTAATTCTGACATTGTCTAGAGTACTGTGTCATTGGAAAAACTGATGATATTATCAGTGCAATCGCCTAATACCCCAGTGGGATGACGGACAATGTACTTTTTTGTTTCTGTGAGTTTTTCTTTTCCTGCCTTTAGCTTGGTTTCTTTCTTTTCCTTTTGGTTTGCTGATTGGCTTGTTGCTATTATTGATGTTGTTGGTATTATGGGGTTTTAATTTGATGTATTCTGGCCCCCCAAATAAACCAGAATTGTGCATATCCCATGGACAAGCAAATGAATCCGAGGCTCCCACTTAATTCTAATCAAAAGCCAATAACTGTTTTGAGCCTGGGTTTTTAAAAGAATGAATGAAGTAGGAAACAAAGGGGCAAATTCACATCTTGAAATCAATAAAAGTGATTTTGACCTTGAGAACTACACTGTGAGGAGGAAATTGGTAAGAGGAAGAGGTCAATTATGCATGCAAGAAAGCTGTAAGTTCCTGTATTTTTGTAGTCCATTAATGAAGGAGTCTACCTTATGGACATGGGGAAAGGTGTCCTGCTGGATTGACATCAATAAAGACAAGGCAAAGACATAAACCACTCCAGGTGAGGACATAGGCAAGCTGCAAGCATTCTCTACCCATCGCTTTGGTTGCGTTCCCAAGACCTAGTCCTTGCACACAAAAACAGCATTTGGTGAAAATGGCGAATGGACACAACAGATCACAAAGTGGAGGATGGTCACATCAGTACATGACTGCCAAATAACATGCTTAAATACCTGTCAAACCACAGAAGATCATGGCCCAGCAATTTGCCACTTCACGTTAGCCATCATGGCCAGAGTTACTCTCTCCTTGCAACTCTGTGTTTGTAGCTAGCAGACACATATCAGCAATGTAGTAGATTTTCTACTATTGTCATAAGGGCGATGTGGGACTATGAGATGGTTGCTAAGTAAGGAATGGGTGTAGCTAATGAGGGTGATGGTCAGCTATTGTTCAAAAAAGGGAGAGAGAGAGAGTCTCTGTCTGTGGAAAATATTCATAGCTGCCGATATATGAAGTGCATATCAATGACGGTGCTTCCCTAAGGGCAGAAAGACTATCATAAAAGTTGCATTTT
>NW_022111308.1:10232-11459 GCF_000313985.2 Echinops telfairi | reverse complement strand
TGAGGTCTGCAATGCTGCTGCCTGAAGACCACAGGGATGGAGGCGGGGCGGTGACAAAGTCCCTTCTCTACAGGGCAGCCTCTGGAGAAGCAGTTCTTCAAGGAATGGTGGAGAGGAAGCACAGAGGACACCTGCTGCTGGCCGGAGAAGTCCATGGGTTCCCCGGGGCTTGACTGTGCATGGTTAGCGCTTCCCTGTGTCTTCCAGAACCTTCTTGACAGCTCCTTCCTCATGGACATATGCACAGCCTCTCCTGAGCAACACCTGACTCACAGGAAGTGCTCTTGAAAGTTTGTTAACCGATCAGTGAAGTTGGGAACTCCACCCGTGTTCGAGTTCCACAGCTTGCAGAAGAACATGGTGAGTTTCTTCTCAAACCCGAAGATCAGAATGAAATCCAGATTCCTTTGGGCACCAGCATCGAAAGTCCCTGAGTTTCTGTCCAGATATCAAAGCAAGAAGTGTGGAATTTGAGGGATCATTAGGCTGACTTCATCAATGGGGTCAAAAGACATCACTCTATGCCCCACATCCACTTGCAGGGTCCCCACGTGTCCTTGGTCTCCAGAGGGTCCCCGCTGACCGTAGACCAGGCATTTGCATGGCCGTCCTATCAGACAGCAGGCCTTGGAAGGCGGGCTCCTGCAGAGGTGGTTACTTGAAAGTTCTACAGCTTCTTTGTTCTCCCTGTTGAGCCATTTTAAATTGGTTTTGATTCTTACTATTTACTGCATTCTTTTGGAATGAGGATTTTTTGTCTTTTCTTTTGTTATTGTTAGATTGGTTTGTTTGGTCTATGTTTTCCTGTATATGAACAGTATATGGATAGTCAAATCTATAGAGCCAGTACTGGATCGATAGTTTCTTAAGGTTATGGCCAGGGAGTTTGTAGAGAAGTGAGGAGTCGGTAATAATAAGTATAAGAATGCAAGATATGACAAAATAATAACAATTTATAAATTATCAAGGGTTTCTGAGGGAGCGGGGAGTGGGAAGGGAGGGGGAAAATGAGGGCTGATACCAAGGGCTCAAGTAGAAAGCAAATGTTTTGAGAATGATGATGGCAGCAAATGTGCTTGACACAATGGATAGATGTATAGATTGTGATAAGATTTGTATGCGCCCCCAATAAATTTTTTTTAAAAAATTGAAGAAATCGTTCTAAAATAGATTGTGGTCATAATTGGACAACTTTAAAATATGTTTAAATCACTGAATTGAATGGTT
>NW_022111308.1:5718-10132 GCF_000313985.2 Echinops telfairi | reverse complement strand
GGTAAAGTAGAGAAACATTTACAGACACTCATCTGTGTGTGAGAAAGAGCTTTAGATACAAGAACAATTGAATATTGAAACAACATCCCAGCCCAGTCCAGATCAAGTCCATCAAGTCCATGATATTAGTCCTTATGTCCAATACCAATCTATACAGGCCTCTTCAGACACAATGAAACACATGCAATGATGCCGATGCAGGAAGATCACTGGCCAGTGGGTCGGAGACAGGATCCATTGGCAGTATAAGCATCTGAGTGCTCGCAGGGTCTTCAAATGGCTCCTCCAGTTCCCAGGGCCCTGGCTGCATCAGCATATCTCCATCAGGCTCTTTGTCAGTAACGTCTGGCAAAGAGTATGCGTGTATTTATCTCCTTAGGGCCTGCAAATGAGTTCATCAAGCTGTGGCCTGATTGAGAGGCTGAACTCCACCCCTTCACTCTTAAGTCTCAAATTGAGAACAGATTATGGAACTACCACAAGCGTGAGGGCGCTCTGAGTGGTGTGCGTGAGATGAGGCATACATGTGTGCGGCATAGGCCTGCGCCCACACTCCATGTCGCCCACACTTCGAATCAAGCATCACATGCATGCCAGCAAGATGTGGTTCTACAGGTGGTATTACTCCAGGTCCTGCCAGCAGTGGTGCAGGGGGGACAGGGGGCTGTCCCATGGGCTAGGGAAACACCTGCCCTCAGGCTCTAGCTCTCTCCCTCCTTCCCTGCCCCTAAGTCACTCCCCTCTGCACAGACTGAGGGCTTCCCCGGTGGTGAGGGTTTTTCCCGAATGTTCCAAGTGCGAAGGCAGCACACTCAAAATTTTTAATGAAGCGAAATTTATAGGACGTGAAAGTCACTGTTTTAATGTGGCATTTGGTGCCTTGAGTGATCACCACCTCTTTCTAGTGCTGAACATCAGTCACCCCAAAAGGAGACCTGTTCCCCATGAACAGAAATTCCTGACCCCCGGGCTCCCCATGCTGTTCCCCCCACATGCTATCCCCTTGGGTTGGACAGACGGGCCGAGCGGGCTGGGTGAAAGATGGGGTTTGCGGGGTTTTCGCCAGCGCCTCCCTCCTGCAGGATCCATCTTCCTGGTCCTAGGGCTGGCCTTTGTGCAGACCCTGCCCCCGCTCACCAGCTCCTTGGATGTCTGCTTCTGTTCGCCCCCTGGGAGCCTCCCTGCAGCCTGACCAAAAGCCTGGAGCTGCTCTTCCTGCTGGTCTTCATGGCCGACAGCATCATGAAGTTGGGGGCAGGATCCCCTTCCCTACACAAAGGAAACTGAGTCTGGGTTGGGGGGTGCAGGCAAGCCAGGAGAAAAGCCACTCCTGGGGGATAGAAGTGGGTATGGGGGGGCATGGAGGGCCTGAACCGCCCTAGATTTGCCCCCCCACAACAGACACACACGCACACACACATAGAAACACACAGAGACAGAGGTGGGTTTGATCAAGCCTCAACATCCCCAGGGCCCAGGCCCCCGGCCACTGGCCCTGCTGTGGTCATACACACAGCCTGGATTTTTTTGTCCAACGTCAGATTCCTGCGGGAGTACTACCATCCTCAGGGCTCCTCAGACTTGACTCTTTCCCCGCCCCCCAATCTGAGCCACAGTCACATGGCTGGTCCCACCCTTGCTCCCTGACCCTGCCTGGCTTCTGGGAAGGTGAGTGGCCTCCTTGGGCCAAGGGCAGGGTCTTGGCAAGTGTGTGGTGGTGGCTGCTGGGCACAGCTCAGTTCTTTTCCTGGCCCAGAACATGTTTGGTGCTTGTGGGGGGTGCATGTTGGAACAGGCAACAAACGGGGTGTGGTCTGTCTGGGAAGGGCTGCAGGCGGGAGCTGGATTGGCAAGTGGGTGTGAAGGTGACTGACCACAGCCCAAGCTCAGGCTGAAATGGTGTCAATGGGTACTGGCCTCCCACAACCCTTTGAAAGGCACCTGGCTCTGTTAGCTTTGGCCCGGGCAGGACGCCCTATATGGGGTGTCACTTAGTGGCTGCGGGTTGGGTGCCTGTCTGCCTGCGGGGCTACCTGGTCGGCTGCACCCAGTACTACAGCAGCCCCTGCATGCTGGCCTACCCCGTGAAGCCGGTGTCTCTGACGGACTGGATCCTCGCATAGAGCCTTATCTGCTGGAGGTAACGGGACACAGCTGCACCCACGCAGGCTCTGTGGGCGCCAGGGGACTGGGCAGTGGGGCCTAAGGACCTGTAGTCATCTGGCTGCCCTCCCGGCATTGTCCTCATTCCTGGGCACGTACCCCCATGTATGCCTGGGAGCTGGGCACTCATCTTGCATTTGAGCATGTCATGGTCGGGGATACTCACCCTGGGTTTCACAGGGTCCCCCTGGGGGAGTGGAAGGTTTGGGCAACCCTGGCACTTGGCTCCTGGCCTCCACTCTGCAGCTGGCTGGGTCCCATGCAGGGGCTGCCCAGGTGTTCCCACTCTGGGCAGGTGTGGTGGAAACCACTGTGCTGGTCAGTGCCAACCAGGGGTCGGGACTGTGAGTGCTCCAGAGCCGGCTTCTGGAGACACATACTCAGTAGGAAAGGGTAGGTGTGTTTGTGGGTGGTGGGTGGCTTGTGCATTTACACATGTGCATGCGCATGCACCCATTTCTACGTGTGTGCTTGCATGTAGACACTCGAATGTGTTCGTGTGCATGTGTGTATGTCCTTGTGGCATGTGTCTGTGTGCACGTGTACACATGGAGACAGATTGAAGGACAGTTGCACATGGGTGTGGGCTGGAGTCTTAAGTCCGTGGGCAGGATGGAGGAGCACCCCAGCTGCCCCTGTGCCAAGTCTGCCTGGTGCGGCTGCCATGCCCATCTCCCTGGTGGGTTATTATGGGTGGGCGTGTGACACGTGCCAGCCTGGCTGTGTCTGGAAGAACCTGGTTGATCACGTTGGGTCTGGTAGGGCTGGGCTGGGCTGTACTTGGCTGGGCTGGCATGTGCTGGGGTGGGTCTTGCCGGACCTGGTTTCTGACGTAGCAGCAGGATCTCCTGTCTGGGGCATGCCTTCTCGTCTTTCATTGTGACCCTATGTAGCCTGGGCTGCTGGGGGGCTCCAAGGAGCATGTCCCAGAGATCAGGGTGGGGCTACTGTTAGACCCAGGCTCACTTTCAGAACAGGACCTCCCACTGTCAGGCAGAAATGGGAGTTAACAAGGCAGGAAGGCTGGGAGATAGAGCTGGTAAAAAACACTTCAAGGACACTATGAGAGGCTAGACGACCCTTCCCCCTCCTCCTCCTCCCCTTTGGTGGTCTTCAGGCCCAGGTGCAGACGACTACCCGTTATAGATGACTTTGAACACTGTTGTTTAGCTCCGGACCTGCGGACAACAAAGTAAGAGTAGAAAATTCCCCAGCTGCTTCCTCTCCCAAGACCCGGGCCATAAATCTCTCCACCTCTCACCTGGACAGTGAGACTTCTCAGGGCCCCAAGTGGTGGCCCCCTTGAACCTCACTTGGGAGCTCAGGATGCTGTGATCCATTTCTCTGCTCTCCCTCCCCTCCCGGAACTCTGAAACAAACCCTAGAAGCTGGTTTCTACCTTTGCTTGCTTTCTTTCTTTCTGTTGCCAAATCAACCTGGGGACTGGTAACAGCCCTGGGGACTGTCCACCGGGAAGGTAGACAGTCAGAACTCTGGCATGATGAAGAAGACACTCAAGTGCTGACGCAAGGTAGGGGCCTGGGGGACGGGGATGGGCACGGGGGCCCTGTCCTCTGGGTAGTGTGGGGATCAGTGCGAAAGGAGCGGCTGCTGTGCTTCGGGCACCTCCCCGAGGCCCTGACTTGCCGACCACAGACAACAACCACGACAGGGTGTGCATGATGGGGGGTGTGTGAAAGGGTGTATTTGTGTCACGGGGTCTGCATGTGATGGTGTGTGTATTGTGTGTATATGCACATCTGTGTGTGAGCGCATGTGTACGATGGAGTGTGTATGTAATGGTGTGTATTATGCTCATGTGTGACTGCATATGAAGAGCTGTGTTATGTGTGTGACAGATGTGTGCATGCACAAGTGTGGCCGTGTCTGACAGTGGGTGTGTCCTTGCTGATGGACTGTGTGTGTGTGTGTGTGTGTGTGTGTATCAGTGCGAGAGTGTATGTGTGTGATTGTGGTAGATCCTGAGGGATCAGGACATTGGGGACGTGAGTCAAGATCTAGGGGGGTTGATTCATGGGGCCGTGAGCTGGGCCGGCCCCAGCCTCCTGGCTCGCAGGGTGACTTTAGGTCAGCACAGGGATGACAGGTAGTGAGCTCGCTGCGGCTGCGGATGTGTCGGTGGAGGTGTGAGGGTCACAATGTGCAGGGGAAGTGGGCGGAGTGGATTTCATGTCCCCGTCACGAGGTCTCCAGCCCCCAGTGCTGATGCTGGCTGACTCCGGGCCTCCTG
>NW_022111308.1:4183-5618 GCF_000313985.2 Echinops telfairi | reverse complement strand
ACCTTCCTGATTCCTTTTGGCCCAAAGAGCTTTGTTGAGCCTGGTGTTGATCCGCTCATCTGGTATACTCATCTCCTTCATGGAAAACTTCTGAATCTCCTTAAGGGCCCGAGGACCATGCTTCTTGAAGGCGATGCCATGGGTGTATTTGTGACAAATGATGGTGACTCTCTGGTCACAACTTCATTGATAGCCTTCTCCTTCTCCCCGCCCTTCTCTGTGAGAACCACAGTGCTGGGACCCGGCTGGAAAGGAAGAGCACCAGGCAGGAATTGTGGGAGAAGGAAAACCCCTCTCAGAAGTCCAACTTTGGTAAATTGCCTCACCTTCTGTACCATTGCCTAAGTCAGTGGTGCAAGAGAAAGGCTGGACCAACGTGAAAAGGGGAATTATTTACTGGATCTTGTCACTTAAAAAAATTACAACAATGAGTGCAGCTTCAGGTGTAGCTGAAGTACAAGTGTAGGATAACTTTCTATCAACTCTGACATCTGCCATGAACTTTGTTCTCTGATAGGTTCCTACACTTGCTAGCATAATATGCTCTCCTCCTTTACCCTGCCCTTTTACCTCCCAGCACATTTCCCTCCCATAAGAGGATGGTGCTCTTCTTCATAGAATCCAGCTTCTCTGATGATTTGCTCAACATACAGATTGAGTGTGAGGAGAAGATAGAACCCTGACACCCACTATTCCTGGGTTTAAAGCACTTCTTAGCAGCTCCTTGAGGTCCAAGTGTAGTGGTTATGTGTTGGGCTGCTAACTGCAAGGTCAGCAGTTTGAAACCATAAGCCCACTCCTCCGGAGACAAGCTTTCTACTCTGATGAAGAGGTAGTCTTGGAAACCCTCAGAGGCAGTTCGACCCTGTCCTCTAGGGTTACTAGGAGTCAGCATCGACTGGATGGCAGGGAGTTCAGTTTGGGGTAGTAACGCTTGTTTTGTCCCACCGATCTGCTCTTGGCTTGTGCATACATTCTGCATGAGCGCATTGAAGGGTTCTGGAGTTTCTCAGGGTTATCCATGGTTTATTAGGATCCACACAGTTTAATGTCTTTGTAAAGTCAATAAAACACCAGCAAATAAAACTCCAGCATTTTCTGCTTACCACCAACCTCCGTCTGATGTCAGCAATAATATCCTTTGAATCCAACTTGAAGAATTTCTAGCAGCTGTCAGCTGATGGAGTGCAGCCACCGCTCTTGAACTCTCTCCAGCAGCATGGTACTTGCATGTGATGGCAATGACATTGTTGAATTATTTCTGCTTACTGTTGGAGGGCTTGCCAGATGGCTGTCTTCCAAATTCCTTGGTATAGATGAATGAGCATCCATCATTTGCTGAAAGTTTTCAATTGGTATTCCATGTATTCCTGGAGCCACGTCTTTCAGCCCAGACCTCGACCTTCAAGAAGATTGGCTCTTGATCATGTGCTAC
>NW_022111308.1:3034-4083 GCF_000313985.2 Echinops telfairi | reverse complement strand
TTGGGGTCAGCGGCCCAACGTGTAACCCACTACAGCAACAGGGCTACAGGAAATGCAGTAGATGCCCAATTAACGTATGTGGGAAGGACACAAGGTCCCCTGGAGAGTCGTCCAGGAGCACACAGACACCCACAGGACCCTTCCAGGGCCACTCTGGTGCTACTCCAGCCACGAGGGCAAGAATTCCAGGCATTTCCTACTCAGTGCCCCTAGAGGACAGGGGAGAACTACTCCTGTGGGATTCTGGTGACTTCGAACTGCTGACCTTTTGGTTAGCAGATCGGAGAAAGTCCCTCACAATCAGCTGGCTGGCCCCTGTAAGTCTGACTGACACTCTACCCCCGACCTGCCCAGCTCCCTGACCGCGTGGTCAGCCAGTGCTGGGGGCTGATGGGGGCTGCCCAGGAGTCATCACAAGAAGCAAAGACACAGAGTGCTGGGGGTGGATCTGTGCTCACAGCATCCCCAAATCACTCAGGTGAGATTCCTGAGCAGTGGAGTCACTGGGGGGCGGGCAGCAGGTCACAGGCTCCCGCCCTCCACAGGAAACTGAGAGAACACTAGTGAGCTGGGGGAGCAGGTGGGAGCCCCCCCGCGCGTTCACAAGCCCCCAATACAGTCCAGAGGGCCCCCAAACTGGAGCCCCTCCAACAGCAAGCACTTCTGTGACCTCCTCCTGGGTCTTCAGGGCAGAGCTGCATCCACAGGAGCCTGGAACCACAAGGGCATCTGGAACCAGGGCAGGCTCAGGGCTGGTACCATAAGGCTGGTGGGGGAGGCAGGGTGGAGTGGCTGAGGGAGGAGGAAGTGGGGGAAGCAATGAGGTAGAGCTGGAGCCCAGGCGCTGGGACAGGACCAAGTACCAGGTGCCACCACTAGGTGGGGCACAAACCGCAGCAGAAAAGGTAAAGGGTGAAGGAGTGGTTAGCAGCTAAGCACTGGGTTGCTAATGGTACTTGGAGCCCACCCATGGCTTGGCAGGAGAAAGATGCGGCTTTCTGGTCCTGTAATGACAGTCTCAGAAACCCTCTGGGGCGGCATGTTAGTCT
>NW_022111308.1:0-1963 GCF_000313985.2 Echinops telfairi | reverse complement strand
GTTCCTAAGGGTTGCCACTTACTGCTCCTGTAGGGTAAGACTACTTCCTGTTCCTGGAGAGGGGAGGCTGAATTCCTGATCCCGGGAAAAGTCCGCTTCCTGTTCCTCCAGATGGGGGTGGGTGGCCCCTTTCTGATCCTTTGAGGGGAACCCATATGGGAGGGGGCACATTCAGAAACCGTGCCCTCATCCCTTCAGTGCCCACAGCAGACATGGCTAGCTGATCCCAGACTTATTACCCATAAGAATTCCAATCCTTTCCCACAAGCTAACCCATGCACAGCTCCCACCTCTGCCCACACAGCCCCTTTGCCACAAGGCCCTAGAGCCCATGTGGCAGGGCCTGCCACCCTGGCTTGCATAGACCTCCAAGCATCTTTGTGAAAGGTGCCCCTGGCCCAAGGAGTCAGCCCTCAAGCCTGGTACCCTTGTGCAGTGCACAGCCCACACCACCTGACACGGTGACCCTGCTGCAGAGACACAGGCCCAAAGGAGGGCTGGTGTCAGGTGGCACGAGCAGCCAGACATGCTCACTCACGCCATCGGTAATAAAACACTCTGCATGTATCTCTTCCTATAAAGCCCCCGGGGCCCCACTGAAGGCCCAGGGAATCTACCAGGAACCTGAGTGGGCCTGAGAGGCCAAGGGCCATTAGAGCCACCAGCAGCAAAGGCCTGTGCCTCTCCAGGGCCTGAGGGGAAGTGCAGCTGACTGAGTCGCCCCTGATCCTCCTGTAAGAGCAGAGAGCATCATGGGAGCAGCATGTGTAGGCACACACAGAGTGGCGAGGACTAGTCCTCAGAGAAGCTGGGGCGTGGTTTGCAGGCTCTGTCCTGAGGGGTGCAGTAGGGAGGCGAGGAGGGGCCCATGGCCTAGTCCCCCAGGCTCCCTCCCCCATTTCAATCCTCTCTCTACTCCCCCACCCCTAGCCCCCCACAATCCTCAATCCCCTCTCCTCCACCCCTCCATGATCCTAGGTCTCCTTGTCCAGGCCTCCTCCCCCAAGCTTAGACCCATTGCCCTCCAGGCCCCTGCCTTGATCCTCTGCCCTCCCACCCCCACCCGTGGGACTCATGGGCCAGAGGAGCGGTGATAGGTGTCCATAATCCCCTGCCAGTGGTTCACCACCTTGGCATTCCACAGCATAACAAAGGCAGCCCAGGGGCAAGCCAGTCAAGGGGGCTGCCAGGGGAGCAGGGAGGGCAGGGGCGGGGCAGTTCCAGGGGTGGGATGGGGCAGAATGGAGAGGGGTGGCATCCACGGTGGGACCCCACTGCCACACCACCGGGGACCTCAGATACCCACTCTTCCCAGGAACCCACCTCACTTGCTTTTGCCAGGGGGAGCCACCATGCCAACCCAGAACAGGCTGATCCCAATGATGATGAAGATGTAGTACTCCACCTGGGGGTACTTCGTCAGGACCACTCAACACCCTGCCCCCACACCACCCCCTGGGGGGCCTCAGTCAGCCACACCCGACACTCCGCCCCCACACCACCTTCTTGGGGAGGCACTGTCTGCACCACCTGACATCCCAACTTCACACCACCACCTGGTGAGGGGTCTTCTGTCAGCACCCTCAACACCATTCCCTCAAACCACCTTTGGGTCTCCAGGACCTGGTGGGCCACCTTCAGCTACAGACACTTTGACACTCATGTACAGCACACACCCCAAACCTTCATCACGCACCTACACGCTAGCACACACCTCCCACATCATGTTCACCACAGCCATCCATACACCCATACATTGGATACACACTTTGACATGTACACCACATACCTGTACACACACATACATACTTACACACACCTGTATATACTCCATCATACTCATGTGTACCATACATCTGCAAGACATCCATACCTACATACCTGAAGCCACACATCCCATTCATGTACTCCACACCCATACATACACCCACACACCTTCATCACACATCTACACCTAGGCACA
>NW_022111307.1:8925685-8974509 GCF_000313985.2 Echinops telfairi | reverse complement strand
TGTTGTGAAATTGATTGTGGTCATGACTGCACAAAACTTCTTCATCTGATTGAGTGATTTAATTGTATGCCAGGTGAAGTCATGCCAAAACGCCAGAGGCTTCTCACTCAGCCAGGACCGCAGCAGGCTTCCTGTGACACGCGCCCCGGTCTTTCCCTAAACATGTGTTCGGTGCCATCGAGTTCACCCAGGTTCCTCATGGCCCTGTCTAGTGAGAAGAGAGCTGCACCCTCGGGTTTCCTAGTCTGCCCTCCCTCCATGTGCAGGTGGCCATGTCTTTTCTCCCACGGAGCCACTGCGGGTTTGAACCGCCGACCTCTTGGTTAGCAGCAGAGCACTTAACCGTCGTGTCCCTAGAAAACACGGGTGTTGACTTTGTTTGGTTTTCTAAAGTCAGTTCACACTGTACGCGTGTGCATTTCTGTAACCTTTTCCCATTTTGACCATGTCCACCTCTCCCAGAAGACAAATGCTCATCCCACCAACCTGCAGGTGGCCCTGGTGGGCCAAAAACTGTCCTGAAAAGCAGGTTTGTCCAAATCCTGGCCCTTGCCCAGGGTTGGTAATCCTGTCTCCTCTCCCAAGCCTCGCCTGCTCTCTTAACCCAGGCTTGGTAAGGGGACAGGCCATCTCCCTGCAGCTGTCCCTATGCCATCTCGACTCGTGACAGTGCTTCCCAAAGAGGCGAACTGCAAGTTTGGCTGGATCAGTACCTGTCCCAGGGACGCCAGCTGCAGGCACAGAAATGAAACAGTCCCTTGTCACCGAGGCCTAGCGGTGCTGGGCTGTGGACCGGAGCAAGGAATTAGGTTTAGAAAGGAAAGTGTGAACTGTGCCACATGCCCCACCAGACATTTGGCCTCGGGTGCCCCGGAACCCTGGGAGCAGGTGGGGAGAGAGTTCCCAGCCACTACCAGAACGGGCTCCCCAACCCCTCTTCCTTCTCAGGTCACATTTTCCAGGGTCACTTCTCCCCAGACAAAGGGCTTGATAGCTCTCTATCTCAGCTGGCTCACATGCAACCTTTCCCATACCGGCCCCAGGCCCAGGAAGCCAGAATCTCCCCCAAGAGCCTCTGGGGCAAAGGGCACTTTTCCAAAGTATTTGCCAAGTAGCCAGGTGCCACTCTCAGACGGAGGCCAGGATGGAGAACAAAGGCTTGAAGACTGTAGCTTCCCTAGCCTTCAGGACCCTTCTACTGCCCACCCTTGTCCTGGGACCCTGATGGGTGGATGTCCTTCCATGCTTCCCACATTCCACTCCGACACCAGGTGAAGATTGGATGAGTCCTCTCCAAAGCCTGTCCCCTCCCCTTCTCTGAGCCCAACTCTGTCCCTCATGGAGGGCCAGCCTGCTCCCCACATGGTGACCTCACTGGGCCCCACCCCACCCCCGTGCCTCCCAATCTTAGTTTATCTTATCTTTGGATCCTGTAGCGTCTTCATGCCCTGACGCTCAGGCCTGAAAGCTGCATGGCTTCCCCATGCTGATCCGTCCCCACCCTGTCCCCGTCTTCACCGACATTCCAGCGAGTCCATCATGTTCATCAGCAGAGAGGGTCAGGACCCCCAACAGGGTGTCCTCTCGACACACCCTCATTCTCAGCATTCCCAAGGTCCTTCCATGGAGGGTGGGGTGCAGCCCAGAGCTGGCCAGCACCTGCAAGGGAGGCTCGCTGCTTTCCGCCCACCCCCCAGGCCTTCCACACCAGTGCTTCAAGCAGGGAGACCTCCATCGGGCCCACCCCTCTGGGGACCTTCCTACAAAGGGGCTTTATTTCATTCCAGAGAGCCTACCAGCACTACTTCCTGTCTGAAGCCACCACCACTGGGCCCCCCAGCTTCCTCCAGCCTGAGACCAGGCTCCTCGGTGGGGAGAGGAGGGCTCAGACCCCAAGGCACCATGGGAAGTCAAATTATGCTCCTGTGTTGCTCAGGCCAGCCACCCTCCCAGGGTCGGCACCCAGCAGACAGCCACCCGGTCTTATGGGAGGCCTAAGACCTCGGGCCCCCACGCAACTTTCCAGCCTAGCCTCTGGTCTCGTCCCAGCACAGGGCTTCCCATGGGGGCTTCCTGGGCGGCAGCAAGGTAGAACTCAAGTATGAAGACAAACATGAGGAAACCCCACCCCATTCCCTGGATTATGTTGGACCAAAGTTCTCCACCTCCCAGGAGCCCCATCCCACCCACTGGCCTCTGGAGGCTAGGGTCAGTGGTTCCCACCATGGACAGAACCCACTCAAAGCCCCCCAACCCTCTGGCTGCAGGTAGCTCTCCTTCTTCCTTGCCTTGTCTCACCCACCCAGCTTCTCCGGGCCAGTCTCTCCCTTCTGTTCTAGCTCCACCACCTGCCAGCAGAGCGGCCCTGGGCATGTAGCCTCTGTGCCTATGCCTCCATTTCCTCATCTGTCCCCAGCAGGAAATGGTCATCACCCCCCAAGGGCCCGGTAGTTAACACACAGGGAATTCTTCCAAGTGCGTCTGGAAAGGGTTGGGGAGGGTAGCATTCATTCTGGTATTATTTTGTTCCCCAAGCATGGCACCCATTCTGTTTGTGTTCTCTCTCTCTCTCTCTCTCTCTCTCTCTCTCTCTCTCTCTCTCTCTCTCTCTCTCTCTTCCTCTCTCTCTCTAAGCTTGTGAAGTAGGTGGAGTGTTCTCAAAGAGACCATCAGTTTCCCATTCAACAAAGCACACACCTTTTGTTTCACCCCACTGATGACAAGCCCCTTGAGGGAACATCACTAAGCCCACTTCCTCCCTCTGGTGCTCAGTTCGTTCCTCCTCCCTCCCCCTTTGAACTGTGACCTGGAGATAAAGGCTGCCCTTTGTATGACAAAAGGTTGATGATTCTAAGGTGTGGGTGCGTCACAAGCACTGTTCTGTCCCTCACACACCTGTCCATTGTTTGGCTGAAAGCTGAGCCATCTGGGGTGTGAAGGGGGACCCATGGCCATGGTGCCGGGTGAGTTTCACCCATCTCTAGCCAATCAGTAAGCCTGGTCTTCTTTATGATTTTGAATTTCACTCCACCTTTTCCTCCACTCTGTCCAGCACCTTCTCATGAGATCCCTTGCAGAGCAGTAGGCAGTGGTAGCCGGGCACCATCTACTTCTTCCTGCCTCTGGCTCACGGGGGCTGATGTGAGGCCACAGCATCTTCCCTGCCCCCCTGCCATGACATTCTTCAAGGCCACCAGCCAGAAGCTTCTAACACAGAACCTGTGGGCACCTGTGTGCCAGGTGTTCATCTCAGTCTCAGACAGCTGGGAAGGAGCAGCTGGCTATTCCCAGACGAGGCTGGGCCCCATATGTGGCCTCTCCCAAGCTTCCACAATCCCTACACAAAGGCGAACCCCACCCGGGGCGCAACTGTCTACCCAGCCCCCACACACTGCTTTTCCTCTTTGTCAAACAGGCCAACAAACGCCATTGTTTCTGCTTTCTAAAGGTGAGGGGGGCACCCAGAGTTTGGGGGTCTTGGGTGCTGTCCCCCAGGGGCAGAAGCAGGATTCGAATCCAGGTCCCCCTGATCCCAAGCCCAGAGCTGTTGCCTCAGCTCAGCCCAGAGCTGAGTCATAACCAGTGAGTGTAACCTCCTCCCTCAGCTGCCAGGGGGCAGCATTAGGGGCACAATGAACAATAGACACCACCCCACCACCACCCCAAGCTGGTTGGCTCTGTGCAAAGGCGGGGACAAGGGCAGATGTGCAGACCCTGCGGCCCACCATGCTCTAGGGGCTTTCCAGAAAGCGACGGGGGAGCCCCCTGGGGCCTAGAAAAATGTCTCAGCAGAGCCAGGGCCAGGCAACAGGGCCGGCTGGAACCAGGAGAGGCCAGGGCCAGCCCTGGTACCGTTCACGCTGTCTGCCCTTAACAACCCTGCACAGGAGGGGCTGTGCCCATTTACAGATGAGGGAGATGTGAGCTGCCAAGTGAGGCAGCCGGAGCAAAAGCCTGTGTCTGTGTGTCTCCGTGTGTCCCTGGCCCCCGGGGGTTGGTTCTCAGGCACACCTTTTAAAGCTTAGTGTTCCCCCAGCTGCTGTGAGAGCATCCAGGCAGGGACCACATCTGCCTTGCTGATAGCTGTGCCCCCCAGGTCAGCTTGGAAGCGGCCCAGGAAAATCTCCTTTCTGGGGACTGAGAGGAGGTGGCCCCGGTGCCTTCTCCCCTGGCCTGGGGAGGCTGGGTGCAGCCCAGGCCTCGGAGCCAGCCACAAGGGCCCTGGCTGGAGCAAGACCAGCCTGAGGCTGGGGGGACACAGTGCTCTGCTCATTGTCTTAGTGAAAGAGGACCGAAGTCTCCGGCCACACATGGGGCCCTCTAGTGGCCACTTGTCTAGTGACTCTGGGCCTGGATGAGACTGAGGGCCTGCAGGACCCTGCTGGGCAAGAAATGGGCCTGGGATGGGTCCATGGAAGAGTGTGAATGTGTGTGTATGTGTGAATGTGTATGAGTACATGTCTCCTGTGTGTCCCTGTGTGAGTGTATGTGTGCTCCTGTGAGTGTCCCCCTGTGCACTCCCATATGTGTGAGAGTCTGTATATCCCTGTGTATGTCCCTGTGTGATGGGTTTTTCTATGTGTGTGTGTGTGTGTGTGTGTGTGTGTGTGTGTACCCTCATTTGCATGCCCCTGTATGTGTACTTGTACCCTATGTGTGTGCCCTTGTGTGTGAGCGTCCTTATGTGTGAGTGTCTGTGTGTATGAGTACTTGTGTCCCTGTGTGTGTGTCCCCGTGTGTCCCTGTCTCGGTCCAGGCCCATGACCCCAGACCAGGGGGTCCCACAAGCTCGTGTAACACACATCACAGCAGCATAGACAGAAACAGATGCTCATGACCACAAAGCAGAAATCAAAATGAAGCCCAGCCCCAGCCCACCTCCCCACCCCAGCTGCCTACAGAGCCCAGGGCCCATAGTTCCCCCTCCACCTCGGTTGCATGAGCTGGTGCTGGCCATGCCCACCTCCCAGCCTCCTTTGTTCACCAGGAACCAGAAGTGCTTCCTGCTTCTGTCCCCACCACTACCATCCACATGTGGACCCGCATGCCCAGCCTCTGTGGACTTGACCGTGAGGCTCTGGGCTTGGCCACACTGCCCTGCCCAGCTCTCTATGAACCTGCACCTCTGCCCCCGAGCTCCAAACATCTTCCCTCAGCCCAGAGTGCACCCCCAGACCGGGCCACACATCCAAGCAGTGGTCCAGGCCTGCCTTTCATCTCCCAGCCTCTGGGATGGAGAGGCACATGTTCTCTGCAGCTATCACGTTTCCCAGCATTCTGAGCAACTCGCCCAACCCCCAGCCCCCACCCCCAAATGACCCACGGGTGATTTCCAAAGAGCTTAAGTCACAGCCAGCAGCCAGCAGCCAGCAGTGGGAGGTTGTCTGCAGTGCTCCAGGCCCTTTAGTTCAGAGCAGGGGGTGCTGAGAACTGTACACTGCTTGACCGGCCTGTCGGCCCATTCAGAACAGTAGGAAGATCCCCGGACCCACGTTCAAGTCTGGTCTCTGCTTCTAATACCTCAACCACTGCAGATTAGCTGTCTCTTCTCCTCAGGACCTGCAGCTCTTTCCAGAACACAGGAGGGTGGAGCAGATGTCCCCCGGGCCCTTCCAGATACAAGATATTGGAGTGTCCCAAAGTTCAGATTTGGGACAAGCCAGAAGCAGCTGCCAAAAACTAGTGAGTCTTTGTGGGACAGTGGTCTGGGCAGTTCTGCCATTTCTGGCTAAAGATCTCAGCTAAAAAGGTGGCCAAGGATCTCACCTGGGGCTTGGTCACCAGACACCCCACTGAGTGCAACAGTGCTACATCCCCAGCTCCCCAGGAGCCCACCCAGAGGAACTTCTCTCCCAGGGTCCTACTGGTGCTGGGGTATCTTTGAGATGTTGTTAGCGTGAGTTCCTGGCCTGCCACTGGCTCACGGTGACGTCCTGGGCTGCAGAATGGAACCTTGGCTGGTCCCACACCTTCTTCCAGAGCACGGGTCTCTTTAAGTCAGTCTGGTGGCTGGCTACTCTGTGGGTTGAGTGACTTCCACTGCAAAGAGCTTGTCTCTCAGCACTGTCCCAGACCAGATTCTGCCGTGGTTCTCCAGCTTGATCCCGGAGTCTAGTCTGCTGTGATCTGTGGGGTCTTCAGGGGTTCATCTCTCAGAGATGAATCTCTAGGACTTTCTTCCTTCTTAATCTGGAAGCTCCACAGAAGCCTGTCCATCGGGAGAGAATTTGTTGGTGTTTGAAAGGCCAGCTGGTGGCAGAGCTTACAGCAAGACACGTGAAATACATGTTCACACGTAAGGTATTTTACCTACTTGACGATCTTTCCTATGGAAATCAAAGAACATGGAAAGCACCTTGGACCACCAAGCGGATAAACAAATCCATCTTGGAAGAAATACGGCCAGCGTGCTCCTTAGAGGCAAGGATGGCAAGATTTCACCTCACGTACACTGCTGGACACGGGGTCAGGAGAGACCGAGCCCTTGGAAAGGACACCCTACCTGGTCAGGCAGAGGGGCCACGGGAAAGCGGAAGGGAGGACGTCCATGAGATTCACTGAGACCATGGCTACACCCATGGGCTCAAACACAACAATCGTGACCACGTGGCAAGACCAGGCAGCCCTTTGTTCTGTTGTTCCTACAGTCCCTGTGAACCAGAACCAACTGGATGAAGGTCATAGCAGCTGTTGAAATGCATCCCTCTGGTCAATTATTTCTTTCAAAACTGAAGAGCAAATCAAGAAACTGTGAGGCATCAGGAGTATAAACTTGCCAAGTGGAGGGCAGGGAAAGAGAGGCAGACCTCTGACCAGATGATCGGCCCAGCGGCTGCCACAAGGGCCTCAAACGGAAGGACTGCGAGGATGGGGCAGGACGGGGCAGTGTTTAATTCTGTGGTCTAGACGTCTGAAGTCACTCAAAGGCACCTGACAGCAATAATAACAAGTTGTCTAAAAACTTACTGACTTGGTGATGAGATAACACCATAAAATGCAATTAGATAAAACTATAGCAAAAGCCTCAGGGTGCAATTAGGTCCATATACAAACTGATGAATAAATGGCCATGCTTTTCTTTGTGTGTGTGTGTGTGTGTGTGTGTGTGTGTGTGTGTGTGCTAGAATAAACAAACATTAATTTCAATATTAAAATAAATTAAGTAGCCTTGGTAGTGTAGTGGTTATGAGCAAGGTCAGTAGTTCCAAACCACCAGCCACTCAGCTGGAGAAAGACAGGGCTTTCTACTCCCATAAAGAGTCTTCAGACAAGCAGCCATCTAAGTGAGGCATCAGCTTACATCTACATGAAAGAAGCACACAACCCTGTGTGAGCCAAGGATTGTCAATAATAAAATCCAAATCCAGAGGAGGAAATGGCATCAGAGCTTAAAAGATATAGCGTCTGGGGTCTTAAAGACTTGAAGGTAAACAAGCGGCCATCTAACTCAGAAGCAACAAAGCCCACCTGGTAGAACCACACTAGCATGTGCGATCATGAGGTGTCGAAAGGATCAGGTATCAGGCATCAAAGAAGAAAAAAATCCTATCATTGAGAATGAGGGGGAGTGCAGAGTGGAGACCCAAAGCCCATTTGTAGGCAACTGGACATCCCCTTACAAAAGGGTCATGGGGAGGAGATGAGCCAGTCAGGGTGCAGTGTAGCAACAATGAAACATACAACTTTCCTCTGGTTCCTAAATCCTTCCTTCCCCCACTGCCATGATCCCAATTCTACCTTACAAATCTGGCTAGATCAGAGGCTGTACACTAGTACAGATAGGAACTGGAAACATGGGGAATCCAGGACAGATGATCCCTTCAGGACCAGTGGTGAGAGTGGCGATACCGGGAGGGTGGCAGGAAGGTGGGGTAGAAAGGGGGAACTGATTACAAGGATCTACATGTAACCCCCTCCCTGTGGGGTGGACAACAGAAAAGTGGGTGAAGGGAGACATCGGACAGTGTTTAAGACATGACAAAATAAAAATTTATAAATTATCAAGGGCCCATGAGGGAGGGGGGTGGAGAAGGAGGAGCTGATACCAAGGGTTCAAGTAGAAAGCAAATGTTTTGAGAATGGGCAACAAATGTACAAATGTGCTTGACACAATGGATGGATGGATGGATTGTGATAAGAGTTGTATGAGCTCCCAATAAAAGGATTTTAAAAAATTAAATACAAGTGTTCAGGTCCACACATGATTTTTCAATAGCTGGCGGGTAAAGTCAATACTTACAGTATAGCTGTGCAGTGCTCAATTGTCTTTTCTCCCAGCTCAAAGCATTGCTTCCTGCAGTCTCTGTCTAGCTCAATTCTGTAGTAAGACAGGGACGCTTGGTTTCAGACATAATTTCTCTGAGAATTATTAGGAACACTGTTAAATCTTCCTGATTGTGTCGGCATGATTAGCTGCTGTCTCTTTTTCAAGGTTGTACTGTTCCATGATGCTGGAAGTCATCCGAAGGCTCGTGAGAGCTCCATTTCAAAATCCAGTGCAGAAGGAAACACTGACCATTAAAGGGATCAGTGGCCTACACAAACTTTGAAAGAGGGTCATGATTTCTGAATCAGTACTGTAACATTGTAAGCAGGTTTTGTTTGTCCACATTCTTGAATAAACTGTGATAACACTGCAGAAGCTAGTAGTTGGCCTTAGTATTTGTAAGACAGCTCGTGGCGTAAACGCAAGAGGAAGAACATCTGTACCAGTGGGGGAGCGATTGAGATGATCCTGAAACCCAGAGCCCTTTGTTCTAAGACTCGGTACAACAATATCTGTTAGGTAGACAGAATGGGTAGAATGAATGAATGTCTAACTGGTCTCTTTCAGTGGTAGGGATGAGAGCTAGAAATCACATGACTTTTTAGTTCTGGGTTAACCTTCTCCTCTGACGTAGTGCAGGAAAAGAAGTTGTTTGCTCTCTGTGACCTACGAGAGGCTGACCCATCGTGCTGACCTTTCTCAGAACAAAATCCACTGCAGTTCGTGTGAGACCAGAGCTGTCCTCCGTAGGGTTTGCAGTTCGGTGCCTCACACCCCAGCCTTTTGGGCCGCTCTCAGTTAACCATTTCCACCATCCGGGGACTCTTCAGGACACACAGTGAAGGAGATAATGGCTTCTGAGAACAAATGCTTGTGAGGGATTTCACAGCTTCTGATCTCATAAAAGGTGCTCTTCCCTGGTATTGCTCATTAAGGTGCTGCTAATGTTTAATTGCTTCCTTATATTAAGGTGATGCAGGATCCACTTACAGTGTAGCTGTGAAGTGCTACCCTTTGCCACCTGCTTAAAATAAAGCTGTTGCCATTCCAACCCTGTCTGCCCTGTGGCATAGCAGGAAGGGAGGACTGGCATCATACAGATCTGCCGCTTTAAGCACTACTTGATGAATGACTCCTGTCACTTAAGGCTTGTTGCTGTTTGGTGAACAGTGGCATAGACTAGAGGACACGAGATGCTGTCATGACTGATTCACAGTAGGGACAGATCGTACTTTGATTGCTTTATTGGTCAAGCCTTTATTTAACTACAATTTTTATCAACCAACAAAGGGCTCTAGAGGGCAGGTTTTTCCGCAGACTTTTAGCAACTCAAGTAATGCGGGCTCAGAAAGACCACATGGTTCTGTGGACTCTCTGGATTCTGAGCGGATCGTTCCTCTCTGTGCCCTAGGATCACATGCAGCGGCTGCAGGGATGACGGTGAATGAGAAGAAGCCAAATGTGTCTGCTTGTTGACCGGAAAACTGATCCACTCTGTAGACCTTCACCGAATTCACATTAAGAAGCTTTTAAAAAAGAAGAATTGGAAAATAAATGACTTGCTCTCCAAGTAAGCCACTGGCATCAGCTCCTCTCCCCCCTCCCTCTCCATTCCCTCCTCCCTCTCTGACAGACAAGCGAGTCTCTGTGACCTGGAGACATCTGCAACAGGACACAGAAGAAATGCGGGTGGTGGGGGCTGACCTCACTGAGTTCCTGGGAGGAGATCGTTCTGGATGCAGTGCTCCCTGCTGCTGAGTTGGTGGTCATAACACACACTGGGGTTTGGGGGAGCTCACATTTGATGCTCATCAAAGATCGAGATCATGCTTGGCCTTCATTGAGTTTCAGTAATTCCTCTCGGTTACATTACCCTTGATCACACCCTACCAGGCCTCCTACACCCTCCTCACCACCAATTTGGATCACTTGTTGTTCCCTTGTCCCTGGGTTTGTTAACACCACTTCTTTTTCCCTCACCTCCCCTTCTCCCCTGTCCCCCCCCCAAACTGTCTGTCCCATTGTTTTCTCCTCCAGGTTCATGAGGGGGAGGGGTAAGCAGAGAGGGAGGAGGGAATGGAGAGGGAGGGGGGAAATGAGCTGATGCCAGTGGCTTACTTGGAGAGCAAATGTTTCAAGAACTATAAGGGTAACAAATGTACAAATGTGCTTTATACAATTGATGTGTATATGGATTGTGATAAGAGTTGTATGAGCCCCTAATAAAATAATTTTAGAAAGAAAGAAAATCAGCGATCAGAAAAAAAATTGGAAATACAGATTTTGATAGGAACATACAACTTTAGTCATGGTCTCCTATGAGGAAATCACTTATTTTTCCCTCCTTGGGGAATTAGATTGTTGGGGTTGGCTATATGTATTTATCTTAGAAATTTATTTTGTAGTTTTTTAGAAATAGTTGTATTGGATGTGCTTTGTCACTTAATAATATACTTATGGACTACAAGACCTAAGTGCCACATGTAACCAGCCAGGTAAACTACTTTAACTACCTTTATTGTATCAGTCATCAGCTTAAATAGAACTTTAAAATGATATCTTTAAAGAAAGAATTCACTTTGATATTGCATTTTCAGTCAATAAAGTATTTTATTGTATTGAGTATGGATATTTGGTAAGCACCAGCAAAAATCACTTCTTAGGGCTGCATCCTGGAAAAAAACGTCATCTTGATATATTGACTATTTCATAAATGAAAATTTAATAAATTATCATATATTTTCTTTTAATGTGGTTTGGTCCTTATCCTTTAAAGATTTGTCCTTTTTTGCCAGAAATCTAGTTCCAAAGGAAGAAGATGAACCAGCATTACCTATTTAAATGTTTATTAGGGTTATGAAGTTATTTACCAAGCATACAACAAATGTGGTTGTTTCGTGAAAAAACTGATTCATCATTCCAAGTTAACTGCCGCTTGGTGGTAGTACAAAGACTGGACTGATTCCAAATGTTCATTTACACCATCTGCTAAGCAGTTATCTGCTTCTTACAAGCAGCGGCATTGGAATATGCACTCTCTGGTGTGGTGTCGGCAAAGTAGCTCATGAATAGCAAGGTTTTCTATGTTCATGAACTTAATGCTAGTGGAGTTATCTATGTCTACAAAAGCAATAGAACTTGCAATAACTTCAATTACACATGTGTGTTATGTAAGCACATACATTACCTTCAAGTTAAGTTGGGCTCATTGTGACCTAATGGGACAGAGTAGAGCTACCCCCTAGGATTCCCAAAGCTGTAATTGTACGGAAGCCTGCTGCCACAGTTTTCTCCCATAGTGGACTCCTGAGTACAAACTGCTGACCTATCAGCAGCCGAGCACTTAATCCCTGTGCCACCAGGGCTCTGTCATAGCTGGATATGTCTATATAAATTATAAATTCCTAAAACGGAAGGATTGCCAGTCAGTATAATCCTTATTTTTAACTACAGTAGCTGGGTCATAAGGTAGATCGATTTTGTGGCTGCTCTTGCAGGCCTGATGGAGAGAGCGGCAGGCAGAGAAGGGAAGAAGAAAAGAGGAGAGGGAAGAAGGATAAGCTACAGTCATCGCAGAGGTTGTCGTAAGGGGAAAGGTGTCTAGAGAAATCTATTTGCTGGCATATAAAGACAAGGCACATGCTACTCTGGAAAAGCTGCCTGGCACGGAGCAGGAGCTTATAGGAACAGGAAATGGAGATGCAATTCGAGTTAAGCTGAATTTTGGCCGAGCATGTCCCTCATTCAGGAAGTCCAATCCTTCCTGCCAAGAAGCTTCATCCATGCCACAATGCCCCCCCTGTCCTCCTCCTCACTGCCAACGAGGGTCAAAAGCCAGCCCGGGAGCCACACCAACCCCTCTCCTCCAGCCCTGCTGCTGCTCCTGTGGTTTGGCACCTCCCAGCGCCCTCGTTAATTCCAGGAGCTTGGCAGTTGGAGGAAACCATACCTGGTACAGCAGGAACCAGCAGATGGAGGGAACTCACCATGCAGCTTGCTCCGCAGCACAAAGAGCCACTCGCCCCAGGCCATTCTAAGAACCCATCTCATCCCGAACTCGCTCTTCTGCTCTGCTGGCCAGGGAGGCGAGGAGGGCAGCTATCTTCTCCCTTGTGCCAACCTAACATGGAGGGCATCTCCTCTGTGCCAGCTTAACATGAAGTAGGGGCCCACAGGAACCTGAGGCCCGCCTAGGGTGTCCATCGATTCTGCCAATGCACAGGTGGCACCTGTGGCATGATAGAGGTCTCTCAGCATTTCTCCTACAGCTCCCACCTGCAGAAAAGACGCAGACTCCGCACACTCGGTGTATCCAGGGTGCCATGGAGGGTCCCAGGCGCTGCCTGGAACACCACCTGGGTCTCTCTTACTAAGAAGAACATGTTCAAACAGAGGACACTTCTTTAGGGATCATCTTGAATGTTTGAATGATTAACACGCATTTGAAAAAGGCAATTGTCCCTCAGCCCTGTCACAGCTATCTAAACAGAATAAAGTAACCGGAGACCTGGAATGGGGTGGGAGCGAGGGAAGGAAGATATTTACAGCCCCTGAAGATGCTCAGAAAACAGTTACTAACCGTGATGTTGGGGCTATGTGCCCGGGACAGGTGCAGCCGTCTGAGTTGGAAATGTGGTACTTAATTAGGTTTGACTGTGCTGGTATTGAAGGGGCAGCTGAACTGCGATTCTCTCTTTCCCTTTAATAATCATGACGAAGGGACCCCAGCCTACCTCATGGAGCATGCTGTTATTGCAAGTGGCTGTCCAGTCAGCTCTGCTCGTGGTGACCTTAGGATAACAGAAGAAATGGTGGCCATTCCTTTCCCATCTCTCTGACCTTCGCTGTGTTCGAACCATCTCTGAGGCTGTCGAGTCAAACCGCCTTGTAGAGAGTCTCTTGTTACCTGTACGGCTGAAACAGAGCTACCACAAGTGGGTGACTTCGACAAACCGAAATTCACTTTCTCACAATTGAAGAGGCTAGAAGGCGGGATTCACGGTGCCAGTTCCAAGGAGAAGTCTCTCTCTCTCTCTCTCTCTCTCTCTCTCTCTCTCTCTCTCTCTTGCCTTGGGAGGAGGGCTCTTTCGGATCCCTGGACTCCTTGCTGAGCTTCCTGTGGCATGGAATCTCTCTGTGCATCTCCTCTTGCTCATTTGTCTGATTAGTCTCATTTTTCATCTCAAAACAGATTGATTTAAGACACACCCTACACTAATCCTTCCTCATTGGCGCGGCAAGGACAACCCATTTCCAAATGGGATTCTAATCATAGGCATAGAGGTTAGAATTTACAGTGTGTATTTCAGGGGGTGGAGACTGAGATGCCACAATGCAATCTACAACAGAGTTCCTCTCATCTCTGCCAACCTTGCACTGCAGCAAACATGACGTACTCATCTCCTGAGTGTCCTTTCCTGATGGAGCACGCCCATTCACTGCCATCAAATCGATTCCAAGTCAAAGGGACCGCGGAGGGCAGAGTAGAGTTGCTCCTCTGGGTTTATGAGACTGTAAATCTTTAAAGAAGCAGGCAGCCTCATTTTCTCCCTCGCAGCGGCTGGTGGTTTTGAACAGCTAACCTTGCACTTGGCAGCCTAACTCATAACCCAAAGCGTTCCTTTGGCTCAAATTCCACTCAGAGGAATTCCAAAAGGCATTGAGGGGCTTTATATTGAATATTTTCATAATTTCCTTCACATGTAGTTCACCTGTCATACAGTTCAATAGTTCAATCGCATGACAAAGAGCAGTGCCATCATCACCACACCGATTTTAGAACATTTTCATCTTTCTTGTGCTCATTGTTTTGGGATCTCTGTTCCCCCTCAACCTCCTCTGCCATTCCCTTAAGTAATTATTCATCCGGTACTGTCTCTGTAGATTATAGAACATTTTTAAAGTTAGTGAGCCTTTGAGGCTTAGCCATACTATTTTATACTGAGGTATTTCTTATACTACTATTCTAAGAAGCCAACAACTAAAGTCTTGACCCAGACAAGGGACCCGAAGCAGTATTTCGTTAAATACGTTCAGACTCATAGTGGCCCTGTGGACAACAGAACAAAACACGCTCCAGGTCTGCACCACCCTCTCAGCCATGGCTACATTTGAATCCATGGTTGCAGCCACGGTGTCGATGCATCTCATTGACCCTCGCCTTTACCTAGCATGATGTCCTCCAGGGACTGGCTGTGGTAGGTACATCATCTGTTGTCAATTTGAGAGGATTAAGAGTGAAGGGGTGGAGTTTAGCCTGTCAATCAGGTCGCAGCTTGATGACCTCATTTGGAGGCACTAAGGAGATGAAAAAGCTCCCTGGAGGCCGGATGCAGACTCACCCCCTGCTAGGCATGCTTGCTGACAAGACACATGGAGCTACGCTAGTGCCCTGAGCTGGAGGAGCCACGTGGAGACCCCTGCCAGTGCTGAGATGTTGACAGCGCCGTTGGATCCATAAAACGTCTCACCCACTGGCCTGTGATCTTCCTGTATTCAGTGCCATTGCATGTGTTGTGTGAGTCTGATGAGGAATTTATAGACTGGGCTGGGATGTTTTCTCCATATCAATTGCTCTTGTATGTAAAGCTCTTTCTTATACACATATGAGTGTCTCTATGAATTTGTTTCTCTGGTCTACCCAGACTGACACACTGGTCATTCCTGACGTGTCCACAGTATGTGAGGTAAAGTCTTAGTATCCTCCCTTCTTCCTCCTACATAGATTTGTTTGTTCTGTCAGTCCATAAAAATGTATCAATTGTTGTCTGTTCTTCCTTATTCATTGTTCAACTTTTACATACACATGAGGGAATGAAAAACAATCTCCCTCAAGTCAGGCATACCTTAGAGTCTTCAAAATGACCCCTTTGCTGTTTAACACTTTCAGCAGGTCTTTTGCAGCACACATGCTCAATACAAGATATCATTTGATTGCTTCACTGCTGCTGCGGTAAGCATTGATTATAGTTCCAGGTAAAATGAAATC
Organism: Echinops telfairi; assembly: GCF_000313985.2. Taxonomy (NCBI): domain Eukaryota; kingdom Metazoa; phylum Chordata; class Mammalia; order Afrosoricida; family Tenrecidae; genus Echinops; species Echinops telfairi. The sequence continues at coordinate 8,959,255 of NW_022111307.1, read as the reverse complement.
TTTGACAACTTCTCTCCCTTCTATGTTTATCATGAAGTTGTTTATTGGTATGTTTTGTGGAGTTTTGTTTTCTTATATTGAAGCGTAATTCATACTGAAGGATGTGGTTGTTTTTTAATTGTCATCAGTAAGTGTGTCAAGTCCCCTTTCCTCTCAGCAAGCAAGCTTGTGCTATCTGCATATCGAAGGTTGACAACAAGCCTTCCTCCAATCCCGAAGCCTTGTTCTTCATATAGTCCAGCTTCTCTGATCACTTGCTCAGGACACAGAGTGAATAAATTTGGTGAAAGGATACAACTCTTTGTATTTTAAACTAGTCAGCAGCCCCTTGTTCTTTTCAAATAACTAACCCCTTGGTCTATGTGCAGGTTCCACATGAGCACAATGAAGTGTTCTGGGAACAGTGTAATGTTCATGAATTCTTCCCAGTTGGTCCAGTGGTCTAAAGCACAATATTAACATGTCATTGATCCTGAAGACTTGGAGAAAAGACATGCCCAAACGGTGGATGATATCCTGTCAAGGCACTTGGGTATCAAATTGAATATCATTCTCCTGGGAGGAAAGAGATGAGTAGGGTAACAAAGTGTCTGTTGGACGGTGGGTGGTGCCATGACGGTGCAAGTGAGCCCACAGCAAGGGGGAGAAGGCAGCGATCTGCCTGGAGCAATTCTGGCTCTTGGAATATTCAATTGCCATGCCTTTCACCCTTGAGGATTTTCCCTCTCAATCTGCCTTTGGTTTGTGGGCGAGGGTGTTTTGTCCTCTGAAATGACAGCACACTGATCATTCAGAAAGATGTCCTTTACCAAGGATCATGTCTTACGTGGATCCTCCTCCTGGGTTACTGCCTGCACCGTTCTTCCTCGAGTACTGCAGCAACAATGGCGTTTCAACGAATCCCTGGGAGCTGTATTCCAGGAGTCCTCGTGATGTTCCAGAACCTTCATTGCCAGTCTTCATGTGTGTGTTAGTCTCAGTAGACTAGAAAAACAAATTCATAGAGACACTCATATGTGTATAAGAAAGAGCTTTAGATACAAGAGCAACTGAGTATTGAGAAAACTACCCAGCCCAGTCCAGATCAAGTCCATAAGTCCGATATTAGCCCATAGGTCCAATACCAATCTATAACGTCCTCTTCAGACTCATGAAACACATGCAATGATGCAGAATGCAGGAAGATCACAGGCCAATGGGTAGAAAGTCCTATGGATCCAGTGGCCGTGGAAGCATCTCAGCAATGGCAGGAGTCTCCCACGTGGCTCCTTCAGCTCCAGGGCTCTAGCATAGCTTCATGTGTCTTCTCAACAGGAATGTCTCGCAGGGAGTGTGCATGTGTCCCACCTCCAGCGACTAGCTATTTATCTCCTTAGTGCCTCCAAATGAGGTAATCAAGCTGCGACCTGATTGACAGGCTAAACTCCACCCATTCACTCTTAAGTCTCAAATTTACAAGATTACGTAACTAATGCATAGTGCTTGGACTGCTGGTGTGCTCTGCCCCAGGACTCCAAGATTCAAGATCCTGGGGTACTAAGCATAAAGGCATGCGAGTGTGAGCCAGTCTCCCACCTCTAGTCTGTATCCTTGCTGGGCAGGCATGGTCGCTTATGTAACAATGCTACAGCACCTGAACTGCCTTCCTTGGTGCATCAGTTTCCCCAATGATCTTGGAGCTAGTGGACCTGGACTTGACCTCTTAGCCAGCAATTTGACCTTAGTTAAACCTTAGTTAAGGCACTTGACTGGTCTGCCCCCGAACTTCAGTGGCGTGTTGCTGAAACGGGAGGGAAGGTCTGATTTGTCGGAGTTGCTGATTCTTGCATTTGGCTGCTCACTGAGAGAGGCTGGTGTCTCGAGCCCACGCAGAGGCTGCAGAAGAAAGACCTGGCTAGCTACTTCCAAGGCCAAGTTCTACTTTGACATCCACGGGGTGGGTCTGCGTGGGAATCTATGCAGAGACAGCTGATTTCCTTTCTTTGTCTGCTTTGGGATAAATACTCCCGGCGGGGCCAATTTCAAGCTAGCAAAGTGGAATCATGTAAGTGCAATTGAGAAGAAATGTACCCCATCTGCTCCCCTGAGCAAGCCCCACACATCGCTGCTGGCTCCCCAGAGAACTGACAGTAGCTTTTAGCAACTGTTCTTGCTTCTTACTTAACCTGATCACTCTTTCTCTTATCTGCATTTGTTGAGTGTCTAGGCCATGGGTGGGGAATGTCCACCCTATTGGCCATATAAAGCCCACAAAATCCCATCAAGATCAGCTAATATCACACAATTCACCAAAGAGAAGCTGTACCAGTCATCACATTGGGTGAGTAAATGAAATATTTGGCCAGTCTGGCCCATGAGTAATGTTATAAATATCCAAGTGGCCTGAGGCAGAAAGAAGGCTAGGTGCAAGTCACTGCTAAGTACTGAGGATGAAGGGCATTTTGCGACTTAAATAATATGACTCACGCTGTAATATAACAATTATAATGCATGACAACAAAGGAGAAATATCATAATTCTTAAAATGCTATACAAATACATGGATTGTTAATATGAATTAGGATTAACAAAAATGAGTTACAAAGGACTTCGAGGCCTCTGTCAAAAAAGGGCTACATGTATGAAGACCCTTTTGTCATTATGTAATATAATGTGACACTGAAGAGTGTATACCTCTAGGAACTTTAATAATAATTTTTAAGCACTTAAGGTAGCTTATTATGCTTTTTAAAAGTCTGAAAGGGATCACATAAAAAGATCTTGGACAGAGTGAAAGAAAAATGTGGACTAAAACTCAAAAACATTAAAAAAAAACAAAAACACCAGGTTTATTGGTCAGATAGAGACCGGTGGAACCACAAGACGATGACCCTGGTTTGTCTCCCTTCAGACCTGGAACTGAACTTATGCCGGGGCTCGGTTCTCACTCAAGCAGTGGTAAATAGGCTAAGATGCAGGAATGAAAACAGGAAACTCGGGGAGGAAGTGGGCTAAGTGGAGGTACCTTGTGGGGCTTACGAGGATAAATTCTCATTCATCAGAGGCAATGAAGGAAAAGGACAAACAGTGTACGATTGTTGACCGAACATAAAACTGGTGATCTGCTCTATAAACCTTCACCCAAGTCACAACAAATCGTTTTCAAAACTCCGGATAATAAATCAAAATCCAATTACAACAAAGATGGAAAGATAGGGGTGAGGAAAGAACTCCGGTAGCTCAGCACCTGAGCAAAATGCTCAGATTTAGTCTCTTATTGATGAGCTCTTTAATTCATGCTTACACCATCATCAGTCTCAATAGGATCATTGTGTGAGCCCGTGGTGCTTCACGCTGTCATGTTGTCTGAGAGTGGGTTGTGGTACCCTGGAACACCTACTGGAAACAGAAGAAGGATAGAAAGCTAAGAACATGTTCCCCAAGTCTGAACGTCAGGACCTTATTCTGTGCTTTGTGAAACAGGTTCCTAGACAATTACCTGTCCTGCTGGCCACTGCCAGCCCCATTTCCCCAGCCCACCTCGCTGAGCCCTGCCCCGGCCACCCTGTGGCGGGTCCACCCCTCTGCCCTGCTGAGACCCCATCTCCCCAGTCTGGCTCCCCCAGGGCCCCAGGTGTAGCTGTGCCTCTGAGCCCCCTGCTCATGACTCCTTCTCCCTGAAATGTCCTCCTGTCTTCCTGGCCAAACCCTGCAGAGGGCCGTTCACATTTCCCCTTCCCGAGACCTCTCCAGCTCCCGTCAACCCCCCTTTCTCCCTGCTTCACCGGCCAGTTACACACAGACTGTTCAGTTCAGTGCGGTTATAAACTAGCAGAGAGAGCGAGCCTCCTGACCTTTGCTTCAGTTAACGTGGCAACAGAAGCAAAAGATGGTTAGAACAGACAGCACATCCTACATTTCTTAGCTTTGATGATCTGCTCACAGAATGATCTCCCGGAACAAAGAGGGATGTCGAGATTGTTCCGTCTAGCTCTTCACACATAAAGAAACCGTCTGAAAGAAGTGACTCACTCAGAGTTATTTGGTGGCGAGTCACTGGAACAGCCAACTCCCAAATCCCAGTGTTTTTATACCAAGCTCATGCATCGTGATGGTCAGCAAAGTGCAGGCCCGAGACAGCGTGGTGACGGCCACAAACACTGATCGGCCTGGGAAAGAGTCAACATACCTCATTTCCTCCTATCAAATCCCTTCATGTCTCAGTTTTCCCTCCTAGGAAACCAGGAGTTAAACTGGCTGGCCTTGAAGGTTACCTCTGCGTCTAGCATTTTATGCACCTACCAGACCTTTGGTCTAGCTCAGAGGTCAGCAAACTTTTGATATGGAAGGGCCAATCCTGTTGCTTCCAACGTATTTAAAAGTTACTTGAGAGGGGTAAATATGCTTTACAAACAAATGCGATCACCATTACTATTGTCTGAAGAATATCCTTTAAATTATATCAATTTTACTTCAGAGCCACATCTACATACTGAAAGAGCCACCTGTGGCCTGTGCGCTGCGCTAGCCCCACCCAACACCTGTGATAGCTGGTGTGCTGGGCCCTTCTTGCGGCCGTTCCCTCGTCCGTGCAGGGCCTGCTGCCTGGGACATGCCTCTCCTTTCTTTCCTCCTCCTTAATTTGCTCCAAAATTCTGCTCCAACCCCAATCACTAAATATTTCCAGTGCCTTCCCTCCATACCTAGTTGTACCTGGCATCCTAATTTTCACATCTTCTGTGTACATACCATTATTACCTTATCATTCTGGATTAGCGTTATTTTTTCTTATTCCTCTATTAGAATGTGAATGCACATATGACAACCATAGTATTTATCATGTGGCCCTGCTCCGGGCTGGAAGTCAAGCATGAGTGCTTTGGAAATTTATTTCAGCACACTTTATCTGCGTCTGCAGATTAGCCTTGGGGTTATCGGCCCAACATGTAACCATTGTGCCACCAGGGTCACTCAGCTGCTAGATCTGGTGTTGTTGCTGCTCTTGTTAGGTGCCACCAAGTTGGTTCTGATTCCCAGTGACCCTGTGCCCAGCAGAAGGACACAAAGCTTGGTCCTGAGACAATTCTTATTTTGAGCTGACTGTTGCAGCCACTGTGCCAATCCATATCTTGGGGGGCCTTCCTCCTTTCGACTGTTCTCTACTTTACCCACACGATGTCCTTCTGCAGGGACTGGTCCCTCTTGATAACATGTCCAAGGTACGTGTGTCCAAGTCCCTCCACCCTCCCTTGTAAGGAGCATTTGGCTGTACTTCTTGCAAGAAAGGTTTGTTTGTTCTTCCTGTAGACCAGTCCCTCGTACTTCAATATTCTTCATCAGCAACATAATTCAAACGCATCCATTCTTCTTCGATCTTCGTTATTCAGTATCCAACTTCCATATGCTGGTGAGGCTACTGAAGATATGATGGCTTGGGTCAGGCGCACCTTGGTCCTCAGGGGGACATCCTTGCTGTTCAACACAGTAGAGAGGACTTGTGCAGCAGATGTGCCCACCGCAATGCATGGTTTGATCCCCCAACTGCTGCCTCCATGAATGTTGACATCATCATTTCTTCCCCTTGTTTCCACTGCTCTTGATCAAGAGCAAGTTTTAGACTCTCTTCTGACATCCACTTGGATATTTTTTTCCTTTACTATCATTTTAATGATTTTTTTCTTTTCCCTTTTATTGAAGTCCAGTCATTTGTCCTGTAGAAAGCCTCATATTTTGGTCCAGCAGTTTTATTGGCACGTAATTTACATAGCACACAATTCAATCATTCAGTCATATAAAGGAGAATTGTACAATTATCACCACATCACTTTTACAGAGCCCTCCCCACACACAGCATGGTTAAATTATCTTTAAAATAGTTGTGCAATCACAATCCGTTCTAGTCATCCCTCCCCACTCCTGTCCCCAAATCCCCTTTCCCTCCCTATCACCCACCCCACTCCTATTTTCCCTATATCCCCGTATCAGTTATTATCATTTAGTGATAGTTTGCTTTCTTCATGTATGAAGTTCTGGGTGTCATCCCACTGCTCGTCAAGTCTCTGTCACAAGCGCTCAAAGGCGTGGGATAAACTCAACGTTGCATTTTGGTTCTTATGGACTTGTCTTCGTCATCGTCTTCAATTTCAAACTGAACTTACATATGAGCAATTGATGGTCTGTTTCACAGACGGGCCCTGGCCTTATTTCAGATGCAGATATTGAGCTTCTCTTCCATCTCTTCCCATAGAAGGGGATAAATGGATGTCGGTGGATTCCATCTGGCAAAGTCCAAATGTAGCGTTGTTTTTTGACCTTGTTGAAAAATGGTATTTACAATGAAGAGGTCTCTGGTCTTGCACAATTCTGTTAATGTAATCTCCAGCTTCGTTTCTATCACCAAGGCCATATTTCCCAATGATTTTTCCTTATTCTTTGTTTCTTACTTTCACATTCCAATCGTTAAGAATTATCAATGCATCTTAACTGGATGTTTGATCAATTTCAGACTGAAGAAGTTTGTAGAATACAATTTCTTCAAAACCGGCTTTTGTGATTGGTTGATGTATAAATCTGAATAATAGTTGTATTACCTGGATTTCCCTGTATGCAGATAGCTATCACAGATATAATTATATTTCAAGATGAATTGTGACATTTTCTTATTGACAATGAATGTGATATCATTCCTCTTGAATTTGGCATTCCCAATGTAGTAAACCATATGATTGTGTGTTAGTCTGGGTTGTCTAGAGAAACAAATTCATAGACACTCATATGTGTTTAAGAGAGAACTTTATATCAAACAGCAATTGTACATTTAGAAAACATCCCAACCCAGTTCAGATCAAGTCTATAAATCCAATATTATCCCATATGTTGCTACGAGTCCATAAATTTCTCTTTAGATTCATGCAGCCATGCATTGACACCAAGTGCAGGAAGATCACAGGCCAGTGGGTGGAAAGTCTATTGGATCTGTGGGTCTCCATGTGGCTCCTCCATCTCCAGGGCTCTGGCTCTATCAGAATAGCTCAGAGACATCTACAATCCATAGATATGTGAATGGATTTTGGATTCACACTTAATTCTAGTCCCAATCTAAGAATTATTAGCTCGTATGACACAGCCCTGCTTGATGCTCACCCCATGAAGAGATCACTGAAGACCTGGGTGCTACAGAAAGTGTGGTGAAGAAACCAGATGGTGCCCAGCTATTAGAAAGACTAACATCTGGGGTCTTAAAGGCTTGTCTTCAAACAAAAAGCCATCTAAGTGGGACTTCAACTAAGTCCACATGAAAGAAGCACACCAGCCTGCATGATCCAAGGATTATAAATAATAAACCTCAAATCCAAAGGAAGAAATAGTATCAGAGCTTAAATTTTGGACACCCAGTTTGCATAAGGCTCCGGATGACAGTGGAAGTCCCAAATCCATTTGCAGGATCCCCATATGGATTACATCTCCAGTGAATCCCCTCTGACCACAGTCAAGGGATGTGAGTAGCCTTGCTCTCATACAGAACACCTTGTAAAGGTGATTGTGGAGATTTAGTTAGCTTCAAATGTAATACCCTATCATTTGATCTCCCTTCTGATGCATTCTAAAGTTGTTCCAGTTTTTAATATTTGCTGCTTTCTTTTTGATTCATTTTTTTAATGTTTCATCTAGTGGTCATTGATGGGTTTTTTGTTTGTTTGCTTGTATGATTGTGTGTTGTTTTGTATGATTTTCTGTATATGAAATCCAGGATAGGCAGATGTATCAGAAAAGTAAAGACAGGGGAACAGTAGGAGAAGATGGGGAGAAATAGGGAGCTAACAGCAATGAGTATGAGAAGAAAATGTTCTGAAATTGATTGTGATGATGATGACACAAGTCTTCTTAATATGATTGAATAATTAAATTGTATTATATCCGAAGTATATACCAATAAAACTATTTCTTAAACATCCAGTTAGTAAATATTTGGGCACTGTGAGCAATATGGCCCCAGTGACAATTACCCAGGCCCATAGTCGTGCTGTGAAAATAGCTACAGATGACAGTAGCTGTGTGCCAATAAAACTTTATTTAGAGATACTGAATTCTGAATTTCATATCACTGTCATGTGTCACAACACATTCCTTGGTTAAACTAAAAATTTAGTATGTAAATACTTTTCTTAGATCGCAAGACATACAACACACACATTTGGTTCACAGGTTTACTGACCTGTGCTGTGGAAAACAGAGAAAAGGGGCTTCTGGGTAGTTGTGGAATTGATGGATGAAAAAGAAAGGAAGCTACGGAGAGAGGGAGGAAATAGAGACAGGGGGCAGAGAAAAGGAAGGCACACCGAGCGAGGGAGGGACATAAGAAAGAAGGAAGAAGAAAAGAGAGAGAGAGGCAGGAGGAACCCGCTGTGGTGAGAGCATGGGTGGAGAACCCCGAGTCCCCAGGGCTCTGCGGCCTTTCTAAGAACGTCACGGGGTGTTTGTTGTCGTTGCTGCTGATGTTTTTGAGAATGTTCATGGCAATTAAGCCATTTCGGCCTGTACGCATCAGCGGCGTTGAATACAGTCTTCAAGTTGTGCAATTATTCTCATTCTTTTTTCCAATATCAGAAGGTTTGGTGCAAAGACATGTCATGACTAACGTTAATTTTTAAAACGAATCTGAAGCCTCGGTGAATCAATTCGGTAATAGGCAGTGGGATGCACTCCTGACAACAGCCAGAGGGGAAATTCTCTTCTGACATTTACTAGCGCTCCCCCCCCCCTCCCCACCTCACACCCCCACCCTGAGGGGCTGAACTCACTCACAGGGTGCACAACACAGTGAGAGACCTTCCAGATCTCAGCCGGATTGAAGGCAAATGCTCTACAAATCAAATGGCTTTTCCTCGTGGTGCCCGGCAGAAATGAACGGGGTCGCCTGTAGCTCGTGGCGGGTCAGGGGAAAGCTGCGAATGATCCGTGCTTTCCTGCGAGTGCTGTGTCTCGCACAAGGGCAGTCCTTGTCTCCCAGCTCCTCTACAGGCTTGTGTCCCAGGGGTCTGGTTCTGCTTTGGGGTCCACTTCTCCGAGCAGAGGGAGCCCTGGAGACACGTGTGGGACTGCGAACCCCCAGATGTTCCGTGGGGGAAAGACCAGCCGGTCCGCACTGCGCAGATGCGCGGTCTCCAGAGCAGCTCTCCGCTGACCTCTGGGGTCGCTGTCCGTCGGAATTGACTGGAAGACGGTGGGTTGGGTTTGTTCTCTCGGCACAAGGGTGGCTGCAGGCATCAAAGCTCAGGCTCACGGCCATCAACTCAACGCTGGCTCATAAGGACCCCATGGGGCAGCGCACAACTGCCCCTGTGCCTCGTCTCCGGGGCTGGTGGTTCCGGTCGGTCCAGAGGGGTGCCGTGGAGGAAAAGCCTGGAGATCCGCTAGCAAAACATCACTTCTTGAACACGCTGCGGGGCAGGCTTCTGACCCAGCAGGGGTGGCGAGTGCTTGCTGTTGTTGTTTTAGATCTGCGCTATTTGGGGCGTCGGATGTGGCTGAAAGGAACCCTGGTGGCACCGAGGTTAAAGTGCTCGGCTGTGAGCCCAAAGGGCTCGGCCATTTGGGCCCCACCAGGAGGAACACATGGCAGCGTGTGTTTCGTGTTGTCTCTGCTTTTTGTCTGTCTGCACACATCACAGCCCGGGAACACTGTGGGCCCCGCTCCGCCTGACCTACAGGGCAGCGATGAGCCTGAATCCGCTCGCTGGCAAACGGTGGGTGGGCTTTGCATCAGGCTGAAACAACAGAAACCCCCCTGATTCCGGCTATTGTCGCGGGCCCCTCTCGCCCACACTTGTGGCTTTTTTCTCTCTGAGCAGGCTTTGAACCGGGTTCCTTGATCCAAATGTTTCCCCGCATCTGTTTGCAGAGTGCGCAATGGCCACCCTGCCTTCAGAAGGCTCATGTATGAACCGTCCACTTGGGAGGGCGGGGGACGGGAAGTGACAGCCCCGAGTCTCCGGGGGTGGTGGTGGTGGTGGTGGTGGATGAATTCCCCCTGAGGAAGCACACCTTGCACCAACTCACCATCACTGAGTCCATTTTGATTCATAGAGATCCTTCAGGATGAGTGAGAACTTCCCCTGCCCCAGACTGCAAATCTTAGTGGTTATTAGATGCTGCCTCGTCGGTTCCAGCTCAACAACCATATGTCTGTCAGCACAACAGAACAAAACCTTGCCGGGTCCTGTGCCAGCCTCACAATTGTCCTTTGCTAGAGCCCACTGTTACAGCCACTGTGCCCTTCCATCTCATCTCATCTCATCTCGGACGTTCCTCTTTGTTGCTGCGCCTCCACTTTACCAAGTCTGATGTCCTTCTCGGAGCATTCTGGCTTCCTCTAAGACAGATCTATTGGGCAGCCCATGGTACTTTAAATATTCTTCACCAATACTATAGTACAAATGCATACATCTTTATGGGAGTAGAAAGCCTCATCTTTCCCCTGTGGAGCAACTGGTGGTTTTGAACTGCTGACCTTGGGGTTAGTAGCTCAACGTATTACCACTATGGCACCAGGACTCCCTGTGGCACCAGCTAGTCCCATCAACACCATCAACTCTTACTGAGAGAAAACCTCCCAGGGATTCATGCCTTCAGACAGGGAAATGGCATCCCTCCCCTATTGTGGGAGGCCCCAAAAGGTTAGGTTTAAATTGTTTACCTTTTTTCTTTTCTTTTTTTCTAAAAGGAAAGGGAAGCACTTTGAAGGAGGAATTTTTAAGCATCAAAAACAAAAACTAGGGTTTCCCAGTTTAAAGCTCCCTTGGAGAGGAGCTGCCTCAGACTTGTAGTGAGCCCATTCCACCATCTTGTGGACATCAAGGGAAAAAGCAAATTTAGAGCCAAATAATGGTCCTCGTCCTGATTCTGCTTTCTAAATTTGTAATCTACTGACCAAAAAGAAGGTGTTTTCTGGTCAGAGTAAGTTCAAATCTCTATTAGTGTCGCTTGTTAGGAGATACCACGCAATGACTTCAAGCAAAACAACAACACTATAAACACTAAACCTCAAGCCCAATTTCCTAAATCGTCTCCTGTGAGCTCTGGAGGGGCTCTCCTGAGAGGAGAGAGTGCGCCCGGTCCTTGTCAAGGTGAGCTGCCAAGGTCCACCTGCTGATTCCTACTCCGGCCCTTCTTGTCCACACTCGCTGTGTTTACTCGGGCACGTGGGCGGGGAGTGTCCCAGGGACTTGGGGTCTGTCTTCTGCCACATTTTCCAAGAATTCAGCTACCCCAACTGCTGACTTTTCCATTAGCAACCCATTGTGTCACCATGATGCCACCGGGGCTCCTTACTCCTTACGCCAACACCATCATGCTCACACGGAACAGATGCTGTTATCTTTATGGAGCCTAAAGATGAGGTCGGATGCACCAAGTGGTGAAGTGACCTGCCCAAGGTCACCCAGCGCGAGAGCGGCAAAGTCAGCATCACACTCAGGTCTGGCGGACTCAGAAGCCCCTGCCCTCCCACTGGGTGGTGGATCCATCCTGTTTACACACTCACAGGCTGGGGCTGCGACTCTGCACCCATTCTGGCTCTGCTAGGCGCTGCCACCTCTATAGTGCCAACCAGAGTGCAGACCCCATGGCCAAGGGGGATTAAATGGAGAAGACTACGGTAGAGCCAAAGGCAGCTCCTCCTGCTGCCCCAGGGAGCTGTGGGTGGAAGGCACAGAGGGAATATTGTATGGGATTCTGGCTCCAACTCAGCTCCTGACCCACGAGGGGGGCTTGAGCAGGTCCCACTGGGCCCACAGTGAGTGGTCAGTAATCACTGCTGGCTGGTTGACCACAGTGAGTGGCACTGCCTTGGCCTATAAGTGAGAGACCTGGACAGGAGGACATTCTTTAAGGCTTGTCACTTCTTAGAACTCCAAGTCTCTTCCAGGAGTCATGGAGAATGCAAGATAAACAAAGCATTGTTTCTGCAGCTCAGAGCCCGGGGACTACCGGGAACCTGGTGGGGACACACACAGAACAGCAGCTTGTCACCCAAGACACTCCCTAGAAGGAAGGGCCTCGTGTGAAGAACTGTGGGTGCCGCCCCACACAGCACCTCTCTGCTCCTTCGTCCTCTGTGTTAGTCCAGGTTGACTAGAGAAACAAACCCAGAGACACTCAGAGAGCAGTTGTACATGAAGAAAACATCCCAGCCCAGTCCAGATCAAGTCCATACGTCCAATATGACCCCATATGTGGACACTTGTCCTAAAATTCCTCTTTAGACTCACGCAGCCATGCAATGACACCGAATGCAGGAAGATCACAGGCCAGTGGGTGGAAAGTCTTGTGGATCCAGTGGCGGTGGAAGCATCTCAGCACTGGCATGGGTCTCCACGTGGCTCCTCCAGTTCCAGGGCTCTGGCTCTATCTGCGTATCTCCATGTGGCAGGGCGTGAGTGTATCTGGTCTCCAGTGAGCTATTTAGCTCCTTGGTGCCTCCAAATTAGGTCACCAAGCGGCAACCCCTTTGCAAGTTGACACCAGCTCATGTAACAGCCACACCCTCCATCTCCCCCTTTGTTGTCTCTCCTCTTTCCTTTGCCCCGCAGGCAACTCGCCTCCTCTCTTCTCTCTTGTGCCACTCCTGGACCGCTCAAACTTGCTTCACAAGGAGTGAAATCAACTTGGAGATCCGGAGCAGCATTTATAAATGATAGAATGGAAGACCGACCGGGGAAAGGAATAGACTAGAATGGATGTGAGGCCATGTCATATAATTCCTTAAAACTTTGCCTTCATTGTATAGTTTGATTGCTGTACGAGCTGGGTTTGGAGTTTGCCTCTCCCTGTGGGCTGCACTCTAAGCCAGGTGGACCACCTTGCTGTGGATGAAACCGGGCTCCAGCCATCAACGGCCCAGACCGTGGCTCCTGAACTGAGGCAGCTGTGGTGCCGGCTGGGCGACTGACTGCAGGGTGAATGCTGGGGCTTCTCTGTCAGAGGCCCCGCTGATGGTGGGCAGAATCTAGGCCTGGGCCAGGCTGAGATGATGGTTCTTCTTCCCAAGGGCAGGCAGATCACAACCAGCAGGCAGCGAGTGGCCAAGCACTGCAGAGTCCCCATGCTCAGCCCTGTCCCAGCGCTGGCCCTGAAGCCCCAGCTTTCTCTGCAGAGACTCAACATGGGGTCACCATTTCTACCCCTGAGGACTCCATTATCAATGAGTCCTTACATCCCGTTCTGCTTATAAGGAGGGACATCAGACTCCACCTCTCTTTCAGGGAAGAGCATCAGAGAATTCGTGTGCATGTTTCAAACCACCCCCACCCCCACCCCCACCACATCTCCTGGGACTTGGCATCACAGCCAAGGCTAAGATAGGGCCAGCAAGGTCCCCAGGACATACATATATATATTTAACTTTTATTTAAATTAGCCAGAGCCTTTGTTACTCCAACCAAACGGCCTTCATGTTCCAGATCTGGGTCAGAAAGTAGGGTAGCCTACTGATTGAAATTATGATTCAGCTGTGAGTGATTGTTGACAGGATTGATGTTGATAAAATGGACCATTCAGAAGCCGGAAGGGAGGAGCTCACTACCAGCGAGGGAGAAGAACCCAGAGTGGTGTCCTTTGGACTCTGAGATCCCTGAGCATGGCACCTCCTTGACCCAGGAGCCAGCTTTGACACCAGAGAGGTGGCCGAGGAGCAGCAGCAGCATGACCAGGAGGCAGAGCATGAGACAGAGCCATGGACTTCCCAGCCCACAGAGCAAGTAAAGCTGAGTGCTTTTGAGCAGGAGGCGGGATTGTGGAGTGGGGCGCTTCTGGGGAGTCCATTTGGGTTATGGCGTTTATAGTGGAGTTGCATGCCCTCTGGGCATTTATTGGCAGCCCTAGGATAATTTTGTAGCATCATCTGCACAGAGCACATGAGGGCCAGCGACGGTCCTGCTGGCGGGTGCCACTGAACAACTGTATCCTGAGGATTCCGCACTTGAATTGTAACCTGCTAACTGCCCTAGTAAATGGTATAAACATGAACACTGTCTATGGGTTCCAAGTGGTCATTGCTCGATGTGTGGACCCAACAGACAAGTAGAGTAAGTGTGGTGGGAAGAATGGCTCCTGTCAGAACAGGGTTGAGAAGGAAGGAGGGTGGAGGCATGTCTGTCCTGTGCTTTGGGGTCATCCCCCTTAAGAGCTGAAGGAGGTCAGGTGTGGCCACCACCGTTTTCCTCAGATGCAGGTGCTGGGATAATATGTGGCGATAAAAGGAAGGAAGTTATGATATGTGGATAAACTCTGAAAACAGTACGCTAAGTGGAAAAACTAACGGCTACAACATGTATCATTTCACTTACATAAAATGTCCGAAATAGGCAGATCGATGGAAACAGAAAGTAGATGGAGCTAAAAACGGAAAGTGGCTACCAGGCGAGGGGAGGTTTCTTTTGAAGGGGTGGAGGTATTCTAAAACTGTATTTCAGTCCTGGCCACCCATTCTGCAAGATACAAACAAAACGAAAGACTGTTAGACACTGAACCTGGGCTCGTTGCAGGACACGTTCATACCTTCTTGGCTGAGCTATTTCTGACTCAAGGAAAGAGCTCTGGCCCTGGTCCTTCCGAGAAGCAGCTGCAGGGATTTTCCCCTAAGCCCTGGGGGCTTCCCTTCGCCCGGCTTCCCACTGCAGAGGGTCCCTTCCCTCTGCCCACGCCACTGGCACTGCCCGAGCAACCTGTAAACAGCCAGACCGGACGTTGTATCTGACCCTGGGCTGTAGCCCAGGGAACCCTGGGGGCGTGGTGGTTTCAGGTTGAGCTGATAACTTCAAGGGCAGTAGTTCGAAACCAGCAGCTGCTCCACAGGAGAAAGATGAGGCTTTCTACTCCCACAGAGAGTTACAGTCTTGGTGTGAATCTGCCCACTGCGACGGTGGCTGTTTGTTCCTTGTTCCTGTTTACCAAATGCCAGGCCTGCCGCCGCCGCCACCACTGCCACCATGGCCCTGAAAGGCCACCTCCCCATCCGCCACACCCTGCCGTGCCTGGGCCAGGGTGATGTAGTAGTCAAAGCCTCGGTGAAGGTCATGGTGGTGAATTACAACCTGCATGGGGAGCTGGACAAGGGCACCAGGAAACTCGTATCTTTCAACATATCTCAGGCCCAGTCTAAGAACCCCTGGGTGCCGATCGCGATGTTTAAGCACACCATGCCATCACCATCCCTCCGGCTCTATTTAGATGCTGGGGAGCAGTCCTGGTGGGCGTGGAGTCCACGAGCAGGAAGCAGGTCATGGAGCCGTCAACACAATCCCTGGGAAGAATGCGGGATCCCTCGAGAAAGAGGAGCAGGAGAGAAAGCAGCTCTCTCACCCAGCCCACTTGACCCTGGAAGTCGTGCCTGCCTGCTGGTGTGTGTGAAGGGGCGGGGAGGTGCCCTGCCAGGCCCTGGTGCCATGACCTCAGGAGATGAGGGGAAGTACAAGGCAGCTTTGGAAACTAGTGCCCAGGAGTGAGGCTTGGCCTGTGGGACTGAGGGGGTTGGGCCTGACCATCCGGGGTTCCCTTGGCCACAGGGAAGTCCCAGATCCTATCTGTCTCGGGAAACTCTGGACATGGTTCGGTAGTAAAAAGGACCTTTTGTATACCTGTGAGAAAGGGCGCTGGGGGGAGGGGAGCTGCTGCTGAGTGAATACCCTGATTCTATTGTGCCAAAGCAATGTTTTTGTCTTCCAAAAAAAAAAAAAGAGTTACAGTCTTGGAAATCCACAGGGTCAGTTCTACCCTGTCTATAGGGCTGATGTGAGTCTTAATCACATTGATGGCAGTGAGTTTGACTTTTGTGGAGTTTGGGCTGCAGCGTAGCCAGCAGTCGGTACTTTGCAGGGATTGGGTTTGTCAATATTTCCATGCAAATAAAGTTGAGTACAGCTATGCAAATGCAGTGGTGACTATAGCCATGTCTGTGGCCACGGAGAGTGGATTGCTTGCTTTGCGCCACCCCCCTTTCTCCCCCGAAGCCCAACCTTGAAGTTGACAGGTTTTGAGACAGAAAAACAGGAAAAGACACCGCAGAGAGGGAGATAAAGCATCTCCTGAGAGAGCTAACACAGAATGACGAAGGACCGTGACTCTGAAGACAGCCAGAGGCCTGGAAGAGTCCAGGGACTGAGCCCATGGTGGCAGAAAGCAGAGACAAGGGGAGGCCTACACAAAGGACATTGATAGAGGTCTAAACACAGACATATACATATGTAAATATATTTATATGCACCCATATGTAAATGTGGGTGCATAAGCAAATGTGGTGAAGAAAGCTGATGGTGTCCGGCTATCAAAAGATATAGCATCTGGGATCTTAAAGGCTTGAAGATAAACAAGCGGCCATCTAGCTGAGAAGCAACAAAGCCCACATGGAAGAAGCACACCAGCCTGTGTGATCATGAGGTGTGGATGGGATCAGGTGTCAGATATCAAAGACCCAGAACAAAAATTCATATAAATGTGAATGAGGGGGAGTGCAGAGCGGAGACCTAATGCCCATCTGGAGCCAATTGGACATCCCCTTACAGAAGGGTCACAAGGAAGAGACAAGGCAGTCAGGTGCAGTATAGCACCTTTGAAACATACAACTTTCCTCCAGTTCTTTAATGCTTCCTGCTCCCCACTATCATGACACCAATTCTGTCTTACAAATCTGCCTAGACCAGAGCATGTTCACTGTTACAGATCAGAGCTGGAAACACAGGGAATCCAGGACAGATAAACCTCTCAGGACCATCATGAGAATGGCGATACCAGGAGGGGAAGAGGAAGGTGAGGGGAGAAAGGGGAACCAATCACAATAATCTACATATAACCCCCTCCCAGGGGGGCAGACAACTGAAAAGTGGGTGAAGTGAGACATCGGTCAGTGTAAGGCATGGAAAAAAGTAATCATAATTATCAAGGGATCATGAGGGATGGGGGGCGGAATGAGCTGATACCAAGGGATCAAGTAGATAAGAGCTGTACAAGGCCCAATAAAAAAAAAATTTTTTTTAAAGGAGGCCTACAAGGCACAGAGGAGCAGAGAGCTGGCCTGCACCAAGATGGGTAACTTTGCATTCGACCTGCTTCCTGATTAGACTGATCCCGAGCTGTATCCAGTTCCTAAAGAAACCACCTGTTCAGGACAGCTCAGGAGTTCTGTGAGCTGCCAAACCCAAGCAGAGGGGAGAGTAGTGCTGGGGGTGGGAGGGTGGGGGGCGGGGAGAGTGGCGTGTGTCAGAGATGGACCCAGACAGCAGCACAGAGAGTGTCGACATCTGAGCAGATCCCCTAGGTGGATTCAAACCTCCAGCCTTCCAGCTGTTCACCAGGGACTTCCATGTGCCTTTCTGAGATAGTTTATTGTGCCAACCTGACCGATAAACACATGTGGGGTTAATTGAAGGGCAGAGAGATAAATGGCTCAGTGAGCCTCGCTTTTCTAGTTCTCAGGTCTCCTGCCTTCTGGTGGTCAGACCAGGGTACAGCTGCCTTAGCCAGTTCCCCTGCTTCAGCTTGCCAGGCTCACTTCCTGCAAGACATCCCTGAGGAGAAGCCACATGGACCTACCCCGATGCAGCCCTGGGTGCTGGAGCTGCCATGTGGTGACCCCTGCCAGTGCAGAGATGCTTACACATTCACTGACTCGGCTTTCCTCCTGCAGTCAGCATCATTGTGTGTGTTTTGTGAGATGGAGGAGGACTTTGTGGATTTGTGGATTGGTGTCGGACATATGGATTAATGTTGGACTTGTGGACTTGGGCAGCACTGGGTTGAGATGTTTTCTTGCTGTGCACTTACCCTTTATATAAAACTCTCTTACACACATGAGTTTCTGCGGATTTGTTTCTCTAAAGTACTCAGCCTAACACACTTACCCAGGGCAGAGCAGGCCACAGTTAATCTGGGCGCTCACGCTGAGAGAGGAGGCCAGGCAGGGAGTCCCGAGGGCAGAACAGAGAAGGGTGGCTGGTACTTGAGACTGGTCCTTTCTTTCCTTTTGGAAAAGACAGGCGCGGGCGTCCTGGCCTCCGCCCTAGCACTGCGCCTGTACCTAAGGAGGCAGTGGCCCACGTCCGCCCTCCCGTGGGCAACGTAAAAAGTGCAGGTGAACCTTGTCCAGCCAGATGCCAGCTCCAAATGTCACTGTTTTGCTTTAGGGGAAGTGTCTTTAGCCTGGTAGAGAGCACACAGTAAGTTAATACGTAGTGTAGATTTTGACATCCAGCCAGATGACCCTCCCACACCAAACTCACTGCCACTGAGTGGACTCCTCCTCCTAGGGAGAGAATGTGAGCTCCTGGGAGCAGGGACACCGTGGCTCCCTGATGCCCCCTGGGGGGCCACAATCGGGCTCCACAGGGCCCGTGCTCATTAACACTGGCTGTGGGGGTTTGGGTTTTGCCTTTTCCCACAGCCTCATCCCCTTGCCTCCCTCTCTAAAGCTCATTTAAGACTCAAGCCGGACAAAGTCTAGCGTCATTTTTCCCTTCTCCCAGGTTTCAGGGAGCGCCACATTCCCCAGAGTCCACTCTGATAACTGAAACCCATCATTTCTAGCGATTTTTCACTGTCTCGGTCTCTGTGGTCATTTCTGGCTAAGCCTGTGATTCTTAGAAATGACGCCCCGATGACCACATTTTTATTATGAAAGACTAGAATGTAACCCACAAAAGTCCTGTCTACCTCAGAGCAGGTGCAGATGTTTCTGGGCATCGGTTTGCCCCTGGCCCCCGCATGTTGCAGCCGACAAGGTTAGCCGGAAGCGTCGGTGGCCTCCTGGGCCCTGGCTCTCCCAGTCTTTGCTCAGCCTTAGGCTTTACCATGGAGTTGAGTCAAGACTCATGGGTGGGGAGGTCATTACTTTTTTTGAATAGTGGAAAGCACTTTGGAGGGGAAAAATAGAACCAGAAATTCTGAAAATTTTGTTCTTTTTGTTTTGCTTTATGACCTAGAGTCCAAGTGTTTGAAAGCACCCCCGGGCCCCTGTGCACTGAGGGACATTTTCACCCCCTGCATTTCTTGTGAGCTGTTTGCAGAAGATGGCAGGGGCACGGGAGCTGGCACTCCTGGACCTTGTGGGTCCAAAGAAGGGTGTTGACAATGGGCAGTTCTCTTTTTAAATGTCCCCAGCAGCAGGGCAAGCAGTGGATACACCTGCCTCTTTAACTGGACCTGTTTCATAAGTAAGTCCACCCAAAGCAAACACACACACACACACACACACACACACACACACACACACACGGACAAATACTGTGAGGGGGCATCACAAAGCTCTTGGGAAATTCCATCTTCTTTCCACATCCTCTCTCCATGAACTTTCCAAAGGCTCCGCCCTCCTCGTCCTCCTCCAGGAAAGCTGGATTTTGGAATCCTCAACCTCTAGAGCCTGGTTGGTTCCTGTGTTCGCTTCCCTATGTCCCCTCTGTCACCAGGAAAACCTCCTTCCGCAGTGCAGCCTCATCTCAGACGTGCCTCGGGAAATGGGGGGGAGAGCCAGGTGTGGGCCACCTTATTAACAGAGACGAGTGTTGGGGATATTGAAGTTGAACTCTTCCTCCCCCTCGAGAGTGTCTCCCTCTACTCTCCTACTGGGAGCCGTGGGTTTTGTTTCAGGAAGTGAGAGGGGACGTTGGCTTACATGCATCTCTCCAGCCACTTCTAATCTGCCTAAAGAACAGGGAGACAGAGAGTTCTGTGTCCTGCCTTACTCCTCTTCGTCAAACAGCTCTAAGTGAGGAGAATTTGGAGACACTCTGTGAGAGAAAAATGAGGCTGTCTGCTCCCATGAAGACTCGGTCCTGGTGGGGGAACAAGGCACTAACCCACCCAAGGGAAGGGTGTTGTTTATATCTCCACAGGGAAAGAGGGACCAGACTTCAACCCAGTGCTCCAAGATGTGAATGCAACATGCCGACATGAAGCAGGGAACCAATAGAGAGGTCTGAGGGGCCGGCCCCAATCCCAACTACATGGACA
Organism: Echinops telfairi; assembly: GCF_000313985.2. NCBI lineage: Eukaryota > Metazoa > Chordata > Mammalia > Afrosoricida > Tenrecidae > Echinops > Echinops telfairi. Next base: position 8,939,278 of record NW_022111307.1, on the reverse strand, counting down.
GCATCCCTCCCCCAAGAAGAATTCACTTCAGAGGACAGCACTGAAGCTACAGCTCAGGGAGAGGGGCATGTCCCATCAGAGCACACAAGAGCAAATGAACAGGGAAGGAGAGAGAGTGGAGCACATCCTGGCCCACCAAGCCCCTAGGATGATATTCCTGCTCAGAGCAGCCAATGCATAGATAGGATCATAGGGCCAGGCCCACCACGAGACACAATGCCCCTTACTAACCCATAGCACTATGGGGAACAACACTGGAGACACATTTCGGGAATTGTGCCCCATCTGACCCCACCACAGTGAGGTGGAACACTAAGGGAATGAAACAGAACAGCAAGGGGAGCAATTAAGTCCCCAAGGAATACCAAAAATAGACTGTGGGGCCAGGGTGTGGTGGCCCATCAGACTCGACCGGAAAACACTCCTAAAGGTCAACAAATAGACCTGGGACTATTTATAGGCTTTTCTTTTTTCTTTTTTTATTATTGGCTCTTGTTGTTGTTGTTGTTTTGCTTACTTCTGTTGCTTTGTTTTGCTTTTTCTTGTTTTTGTGCATATTATTACCTCTGCAGGTCTATCTAGATAAGATAGGTGGGATAAACAATCCGATGGTTCCAGGGGGGACATGAGAGAGAGGGAGGTGGGGGAAAGGAAGTGGTGCTAACAAACCCAGGGGCAAGGGAACAACAAGTGATCCCAAATCAATTGTGAGGAGGGTGTAGGAGGCCTGGTAGGGCTTGATCAAGGGCAAAGTAACTGAGAGGAATTACTGAAACCCAAATGAAGGCTAAGTATGATAGTGGGACAAGAGGAAAGTAAAAGGAAATAGAGGAAAGAACTAGGAGGCAAAGGGCATTTGTAAAGGTTTAAATATAGACATGTACATATGTAAATATATTTATATTTGATGATAGAGAAACAAATCTATGTACATATATTTATAGTTTTAGTATTAAGGTAGCATATGAACATTTGGCCTCAAATCCTCCCCCAACACAAGAACACTTTGTTCTAATAACCTGGCATTTCACCTTTTCAACATGATCACTGAAGACAAAATGGGTGCATAAGCAAATGTGGTGAAGAAAGCTGATGGTGTCCGGCTATCAAAAGATATAGCATCTTGGATCTTAAAGGCTTGAAGATAAACAAGCGGCCATCTAGCTGAGAAGCAACAAAGCCCACATGGAAGAAGCACACCAGCCTGTGTGATCATGAGGTGTCGATAGGATCAGGTATCAGTCATCAAAGACCCAGAATAAAAAATCTATCAATGTGAATGGGGAGGAGTGCAGAGTAGAGACCCAAAGTCCATCTGTAGGCAATTGGACATCCCCTTACAGAAGGGTCACAAGGAAAAGACGAGCCAGTCAGGGTGCAGTATAACACCAATAAAACATACAACTTTCCTCTAGTTCTTTAATTCTTCTTGCTCCCCACTATCATGACCCCAATTCTACCTTACAAATCTGCCCAGACCAGAGGATGTACACCGGTACAGATAAGAGCTGGAAACACAGGAATCCAGGACAGATAAACCCCTCAGGGCCAATAATGAGAGTGGCGATACCAGAAGGGGAAGAGGAAGGTGGGGGGAGAAAAGGGACCATTACAAGGATCTACATATAACCCCCCTCCCTGGAGGGTGGACAACAGAAAAGTGGGTGAAGGGAGACGTCAGACAGTGTAAGAAATGACAAAATAATAATTTATAAATTATCAAGGGTTCATAAGGGAGTGGGGAGCGGGGAGGGAGGGAAAAAAATGAGAAGCTGATACCAAGGGCTCAAGTAGAAAGCAAATGTGTTTTGAGAATGATGATGGCAACAAATGTACAAATGTGCTTGACACAATGGATGGATGGATTGTGATAAGAGTTGTATGAACCCCCAGTAAAATGATGTTTAAAATAAGTGAATATATAAATTAAAATTAAATGGGAAAAAAAGACTCACAGTCTTGGAAAGCCGTGGAGCAATTCTCCTCTGTTCTACAGGGTCACTTTGAGTCAGCATCTACTCAACAGTACGGATTGGGGTTTGGCTGGGGCTGGGGTAGCTAGAAATGAATCAAGGAGAGTGGAGAGGTTGGTATGTCTGGAGGTCCCAGGGGAGGCAGCAGGTTAGAAGCTCACCCAAGGGATCAGAGCTGGGGCCGGCAGGGGTTTCAGTGTGGCTTGCCAGAGCAGAAATCGATAACAAAAGGAAACTCCCCAGGCAACAGACACGGAAGTGAAAGCCACATTCATTGGTAAACATGCAGACTGATGTGGGCGGCTGGTCCCCAGCACCAGGAGTCTTGAACTATGACTCCAGACAGAGGCAGAAACCCAAGCCATGAGCACAGAGGGGCAGGGAGCAATAGGCTATGTAAGAGGCTGGTCCAGAGGCTGCCATAGCCCAGCAGGAATCACAAGGAGCAGGGGGAGTTGCTCAGCGGCCCTGACTCAATCCCCCTGGACTCTGCAGGAAACCAGAGGGCTCAGCCTGGAAGGTTACAGCCAATGCTCTCCTGGACCCACAAACGAGCCCCACAGCACCTCCTATTGGTGAGAGGAGGCTGTGCCTCTCAGGGTTTTCCACCAAAGGTGACCTGAGGCGGAGCAACAAATCTATTTATTACGGAGGCCGGAGGTGGGTGGCCTAAAGAAACCATATGTTTCCTTCAAGTCTCCAGTTGTCGTTTGCAAAGGCTCTGGAGTTTTGTCCCCAAACAGACTAGGACCTTGGTGGCAGGTTTTCCAGTGATCAGCACCTGGCCTTACGTCCCCAGTTAGGTATATAGCTCAGTTTGAGAAGCACACGGAGGTTCTGTTTCAGACACATCAACATGGGGGTGGCAGAAGCAGGGTCAAGCAGTCACCCAGGAAGCTGAACCCACCAGAGACCTCCTTGGCAAATAGGGTGAGGCAAGGTGGGACAGGGTCTCTGAATTCGGCAGTGAGAGCTTGCTCCGAGAGGCCACGCAGCTTTAGAAGGGGCATGTTTGTGTCTGTAAGCCAAAGCCGAGACCCGTGTCTGCAAAATGTGCTTACATGGTCTCGAATCAACCGAAAGCTTCAATATCTGTGTCTTCACTTAATTTCTAAGCAGGTGCTACTTATACTTGCATTACCAAAACAAGCATTAAAAAAAAAATCATGCAGTGATAATATAGTGGATAATATTTTATCCACTCATACATATTTTATTGAATAAATAAAAACTTTATACAGTTTTTCCATAAACAGCATCCTTAGTTTAATCCCTTGAAAAATACAGCCTCATGTAACCAAGTATGATCTAAAGGTTAACCAGTGTTGACTATGTATGTATACCTATACATATGAACATCTGACCTTCAAAACTGGTTTGATAGTGGCCATATTTGAGATAGCTGTAGATTTTATCAGAGGTAAAGGGGAGGAGGATCTTGCAAACTGAAGTAAGGACTTCGTGTAAAAAATTCTGGTGGTGTTTACCCACTTCAGGAAGTCTATTAAAAGGCACATTTGCTTATCTTTTTCAGAATCAAGCAGGATAATCACACCGCAGTACTTCAAGGGCTTTCATAAACAGCAAAGCTATGGTTTCACAGCTCTAAGAAAATGACATTTGCACTTCCCTGAGAGCAATGAGTTCAAGGGCTTTGAGTTCCATGGCTCGGGGTGTGTGTGTGTGTGTGTGTGTATGTGTACACGCGTGGTGGTGGTGGTGTCCTGAAGTCATTGGAGACTGAGTTAGTTTATTGTGCCAACCTGGCCGATAAACACATGTGGGGTTAACTGAAGGGTGGAGAGATAAATAGCTCCATGAATCTCGCCTTTCTAGTTCTCGGGTCTCTCGCTTTGTGATGGTCGGACCAGGGTGCAGCTGCCTTGCCAGTTCCCTGCTTCAGCTGGCAAGGCTCACTTCCTGCAAGACATCCCTGCAGAGAAACCGCATGAACCTACCCTGATGCTGCCCTGGGTGCTGGAGCACCCGTGTAGAGACCCCTGCCAGCGCTGAGATGCTTACACGCTCACTGATTCAGCTTTCCTCCTGTGGTCGGCATCATTGCCTCTGTTTTGTGAGATGGAGGAGGACTTTGTGGATTGGTGTTGGACATATGGTTTAATGGGTTAATGTTGGACTTGTGGGTTTGGGCAGCACTGGGTTGGGATGTTTTCTTGATGCACACTTAACCTTTATATAAAACTCTCTCTTATACATGAGTTTCTGTGGATTTGTTTCTCTAAAGTACCCAGACTCACACAGAGACCAAAATGTGATGAAAGCTGAGAAGACTCTAATACAATGGTTTTGAAAAAAATACATTAAAATAAACCCTTGGTCACATGCATGAAGCCAAAAAAAATCTGAGATGAGAATATTTTCCAGTTGGTCTTTCAGTGAGTATAGCTCCCTTTGTAGACTAACCTTGGAAACTGGGTTCCCTAACCTCCCCTGCAGTTCCCACCCCATCAAAGACTCTGGGTCTCTGGTCTAGTATGACAGGAGCCCCATGGCTGCCTGCTGGCCCCTCTCTAACATCTGCCTCAGTTCCAGGTGAGTGCCCTCCTCGTTTCCTTGCCTACAAACCCTTCCCCCTTATTCTCCCCTTACCTTCCTGGGGCACAATCACATCCATAAATTCCAGGGCTCCAGGATCCAGAAAAGGCCTGGCCTTTCAACCCACCTCCTGCTGCATCCACATCCCCCTCAGCCAGGGAGCTCTGTCCACTCACTGGACCCACCACGATGCCCTGTCTGCTGAGCCAGGACGGCCCACCCCAACCCCTGCCGCCATGATGCAAGCTAATTTTTCTCTTGAATGGAAATTCAATGGTAAGAACCCCCATTCCTGGCTAGTGCCTGAAAGTGTCGGTCTGATGACTAACAAGATGTCCCTACAATGGCAACCTGTTGTCCTTGTGGCGGATCTTGTGACTTCTGAGACCCTCTATGTGACAGAGTGGAACCGCTCCACAGGGCTCCTGGCAGCAGTCTTTACACCCACCTGTTGCCAGCCTGCTTTCCCCTTCCCTGAGTGCCACTGGGTGGGCTCACGCTGCCCACCTTTTGATGGCCAGCCACCCACAAACCAGGTGTACCACTCAGGCACGTGTTGCTTTCCTCGATGCCTAGCCGCATTGTCTTTCCCTAAAAGCTGGAGAAGTCTCAAACTCACTGCCACCAACTCAATTCTGACCCCATAGCAACCCTATAGATCTACCCCCTATAAGGTAGAACTGAGCCTGTGGGTTTCACAAGGCTGCAACTCTTTCTGGGAATAGAAAGCCTTATCTTTCTCCCACGGAGTGGCTGCTGGTTTCAAACGATTGACCTTGCAGTTAGCGGCCCAATTCATAACCACCAGGTCTTCTAGAACACCAGATCACCTGAATAAGCACACTGTCCCCTAAACCCTGCCATTACTAAGAAGCTCTGTTTCTTGCGTGCCAGGTACACAGGAATTTAACCACCTGCACATGACCACCTGATACAAGACTCCTAGAGCGTCGTTTTCCCTTTGATGCCTCAGGTATGCTGAACTACCTAGCAAGGTGATGTCTAGCTTTCTAGATCCTTACATTTACAGGTGGCGTTCAGAGTTCCCCAGTGATTCTTATTGAAGGACCACCGTGGGCCCCATGACACAGAGGGCTGTCTGAGGGGAGGGTCCGTGTGCACGCTGACTCTTCTTCAGAAGAAGACTGGTGTCCCCTGCAGCTCGGGTGGCTTCCAAAGGCCAGAGATCTCACAGGAGGAGACCAACATGCTAGCAGGGGTCACATTGCTGACCTAAGAGCAGAGCGTCCCAGAAGACAGGCTCAGCCAAGGCAGGGAAGACCCGGCCACAGCCGCATAACTTCACATACATCTCATTTTAAGCAGAGGGTAAAACTTAGGACAGCCATCAGTTGCTTAGTGACGAGCTGAATGAGTCTTAATCAATAAGAGTCGGGGATTTGTTTTAATCATCAGGGTCCCCCAAGGCTTGTTGAACTGTAAAGAACTCCTTGAATGTTTGCTGCGTCGAATTCGGTTACACTGTTTCAGCCAAAAGCTTTGATAAGGCTCCGAGTGAGTAACCCACCAGTCAGTGTGCGTTGAATAAGTGATGGACGGTGTGGTGTTCTGCATGACCACAAAGATTTCTGTTTTCTCCATTTTGCTTTTCTGACCCAAAGACACCAGTCTTTCACACTCAAACAGGCATTTGTATTTGTCTTCAAGCATCAAGGTGTAACCAGAAATCTCATCTGTGGTTTTTCCAGGTTTTACCTGCTTTGAAGCTGGCTCCTTCCTACCATGACATGTTTATGAAAGTGAAATTCACGATTCCCTCGCCACTCATAACAAACAGCTGAGAAGCCAACCACAGGACCCCACTTCGGACATGAAATCAAATTCTATAAAGAGCGCTGACATCATCGGATGAAAATAAAGCCCGCGGGTCACGCAGTTACCGTGTTAGTATTGTTGCTTTTTAAATCCGGCTTCGGAAACAGGATCTCCCCACCTGTTCCTCACGTCGGAGTGAGCTCATTGAAAGAGCCCGGATCTTAGCCTGAAGGACAGGCTCTGTTCTTTCACCCAAAGTGGAGCCACGAGGACCCAAACACCCAGCGGAAGGCGCCTGGGGGAAGGAGGTATCTCTGGGACACGGACCTAAGTCACTAATAAGTAGAAGGGATGCCACCAGGATGACATCTGCCCTTTTCTGCAATGGGCAGCAGGGTTGCGATGGCTACCTTTCCGTTTGTTGTCATGGGGTTTGAATCGCTGGAAACCTCTTCCCTGTAGGGCAAGATAGCTTTTGGACACAAGGCCACCAGACTGTATACTTCTGTCTAGCAAGGGCAGGTCTGGGATTGGGGTGGGGGGGTGTTTCTCCAGGTTTTTGCTCTCTAACAGACCTTTCCAGCTGCGTCTCCCCAGACCTGTCCAATGGAAGAGACCCCAAGCTTCTCTCGAGCCTAGCCTCAACACCAAGAGTTGCAAGTGGTTTAAATAACGGAGGTGAACCCCTCTACCCCCGCTCCTCCCACTGCCTTGCTCAGTGGCTCCTTTGGCCACAGATCTGCGGAAACAAAAGGTGCGCTCGGTGCTCGGCTGCCATGCGCTGGGCAGCAGCGCTGTGGACAGGGCGCCGTTTGCTCTGGAAAAAGGCCAGGGCCTCTTAGCTGGGTGAGTTCACCTGCGCGACCAGGACTGGTCATTTCACGTCTCTGACATCCCCTCTCCTGTCTGTGTAGCAGGAGCGAGGGCCCCCAGTGAGCAGGTCACTGGCCAGCCGGCCAGCCAGCACACCACGCGTGCTTCCTGAGGTTAACCTGGCTCTGCAGAGGTAGGTCAGGCCGGCTTTCCTGGCTGGTCTTGGGGTCTCCAGGCTGCGACGCACGAGAAGTCAGGGTGAGCCTCCGATGAGCCCCCAAACTCAGGTCGGGCCTGCGGTCTGCAGTCTGAAGTGCAGGGGGGAACTGAGAAGCAGGAAGGGAGAGGCCAGGCGGCCAGGGGCCAGGGGGGGTCCTCCGCCAGGGGGTCCCCCGCCCCGCCCCCGTCACACAGACACGGCTCCGGGCACGATCCGCCGGATATGGGTGTAGGACTTCCGGATGGTGACACTGCCGTGGTGGGACACCCCGCGGGGCAGGACGCACTCCTCGGTCAGTTTCTGGGCCTCGGGGTCCCAGCAGAGCACGGTGGCGATGACCTCGTTCTTCTCGTCGCGCCCCCCGGTGATGTAGAGCCGGTTGTTGCAGGGGGCGATGCCGCAGCTGGCGCGCTCGTGGCTGAGCTGGGTCACCAGGCACCAGCTGTCCTCCAAGGGGGTGTAGGCGTACAGCGCGCGCATGGCCCCGCCTAGAGGGACGAGAACATTCGTCTAAGCCCCTCCTCCTGACTAAGGCAGCACTACCTCCCTCTCAAGACAAACAGTAGCTCTGATGGCGCCAGAAAGCCAGGTGGGGGCTCCTGGGGGCAGAGAGACTTTAATGTGGAGACACTCCCCATACCTTTAAAAACGCAGCCAGGTGCTCATCAGGCTTGCCTGATTTACCACAGCTGCCCAAAGATGGCCTGTTCCCTGAGCAAATACCACCTGGGAGGCTGATGGGATCACCTCAGGAGCCCAGTAACTACCATTACTTAATCTGTGACCTTGAACACCAAGACCATAATAGTGGCGCTAAGACAATTAGAAGGCCCACAGGACAGAGGCCTGGGGCATAGAAGCAATCCTGGGTGCTGGCTAGAGATGGGGGCCCATGGGGTTGAGATTAGACTTCTAGCAGACTCACGAAGCTGACCATAAAATAGCCCGCATGAAACAGGAGGCGAGAAAGGAATATGTGTTTTCCTCAATGGCCTCTCATGAACTCTCATTCATCAGAATGATTCAATTCCTGGCAACTCCTGCACCGGTAGTTCTCAACCCTGGCTGCACGATCACATCCTCTGGAGCTGTGAGTAGACATATTTAACTAGACGTATGCGTAAGCATGCATATTTGAACCACTGCCAGTGTCCTCTTCTTGTAAAAACCAGGCGAGCTGCCTTTGAGTCAATCCCGGCTAGCGGAGACCCCAGGGGCTTCAGATGAGAACCACCCTCCCACAGGAATTCGTGGCTCTGACCTTTCTCAAGGTGACCAGCAGGCTTTACTTCTGAGGCACCTCAGGATGGGTTCTCACCACCAGCCTTACCACTTGTACCACCCAGCGGCTCCAAACACGCCCCGGGTGATCCTAATGGCTTGTCCAACCTGAGCACCATGATTCTGAACAGGTATAGGCTGCTGTGAGCTGGCCTGACCAGCATTCCCTCCAGGCTAAATGCAACTCTTCAGAGCCCCAAACCCAACCCACTGCCATCTAGTCCGTCCCAAGGACCCTACAGGACAGAGCTGAGTGGCTCCTGCTGGTTTCCAAGCCTGTACATCTTCCCGAAATCGGACCGCCTCATCTTTCTCCCACCGAGCAACAGGTGGCTTCCCCAGCAGGGCCAGCTACCCTTTATTGAATGCTGATTCCTTGGGTGGTACAAGTCGTTAACATGCTTGGCTGTTAACTAAGAGATCGGAGGCGCGCGTCAGCCCAGAAGTGCCTTGGAATAAAGGCCTGGGGATCTTCCTTTGAAAACCCAGCTATTGAAAATCCTCCGGCTCTCAGTTGCCCTCTGACACACCTGGGGCCCCAGGAGTTAGGACCAACTCAAAAACAACAGGTTTTTATTACACGGGGCACATTTCCACGTATGTGTCCTTGCTAATGCTTACCACACAACACTGTTCCTGGAGCAACCTCTGGCTCTTGCCCCAGGCCACAGCATGCCAAGCTGGTCTGTATAACTCAGCGGGGATGAGCGGGTTTCTCCAAGGCCTGCCCGAACCAATCTCATTTACACCCCACCAACATCACCCAGGAATGTGAGTTCCCAGGAGGGGTTGTCTGATGATCCACGTGCAGGCTGCTCCGGGACTGTGGTGGTTGAAAACGAAACCCCTCCCTCACTTACCGACTACATAGATGCGGTCCCGGAAGCTCACTGCATTGATGCACTTCGCCTCCACTGGCATGGGCGACTTTAAGTTCCACTTATTGGTTGAAGGGTCATAACACTGCGTCTTATCTGTGGCTAGTTTTCCATTGGGCCCTCCCCCGATCACATACAGCTTCTTCTTATGGCTGGTGGCCGCGAAAGAACTGACATGGACAAGAAGGGGCGCAGCCTGCAGAGGCATGGGACATAAGAAGAAGCGGTCAGTCTTGCTGCCCAGAGTGCCGAAGGGGCTCACAGGCCAGAGACCAGAAGCCACAGAGACACGACACTCGTTATCCTTTGTCGAAAGTCCCAAGACCTGTGGACCTGACACCCCTTGAGCCATAGAGAAGATCCAGCCACACATGTCCCACCCTGTCTCCAGGACCTGGGCAGGCTGGAGCCGACTCTGTTGAGGTGTTTCCAAGCTGTTTTCCCAGAGCCCAGCTCTCAGGGGTGGGTGATATGTGGGTACAATCGCTTGTAATGCTGAGGCCAGCCGGTGCTGGAAGAGATGCTTTTTCAAACATTCATTCATTCAAAACCTGTTTGCTGAATGCCTGTTAAACGCCAGGAAGAAAATGGTATCATACCCCAGAAGAAGAGTTGGTAGAAATAAGGCAAGTGGACACTCCTGTTTTCTGTTGCAGACTCTGGGACTGAGTCAGGCTGTGGGTCTACCCTGTGAACTCCAGGACACTGGGCGGAGGGGGTTGCGTGGGCTTTCCAGAGCCTCCTGCCCACTACCTGGTGCTCTTGGATGATGGAGCAACTCTGCAATGGAACTTGGAGATTTGAGAAAACCTTGGGCACATCCCTTACACATGTCCAGGACTCTCGAGAGCATAAATGGCTACTGCTTGGCTGCTAATCGAAAGATTAGCTGTTTAGGCCCACTTCGAGGTGCCTTGGAAAAACTCACTCACTGCCATTGAGTTTTAACACTGACTCATAACAATCCCCTGAGACTGTATCTGTTTACAGGTGTAGAAAACCCAGTCTTGCTCCCTTGGAGTAGCTGGTGGTTTTGAACTGCTGGCCTTGTGGTTAGAAGCCCAACTCATAACCACTCTGCCACCAAGGCCCTTGGAAGAAAGGCCTGACGGTCACTTTTTTTAAAAATCAGGTCTTAACAACCTTATGCGGCACAGCTCTGCTCTGACACACGAGATCACCGTGAGTCAGAATTGACAGCAACTGGTCACATGTGCATGTAGTCTCCACTTACCAACTATCTCATTCTCCAACATTTCCCACGGACAATGATAGTAAAAAGTCTACCATCCAACTGTTCCATGTATTAACAACGTACACCTGGCAGTAATGAGTGCTAAGGTGCCAGGTGAGAGGAACGCTGGCTGTGATGGTTGCAGCTGGGTCTCCACTTGGCTGGACCACAATTCTCAGTTGCATGGCAGTCATGTAATGTTGAAAGCTGGCAGTTACATAATGACATGATTTGGCGGTTACGTAACGATGCCATCATCCTCCACTTTATGATCAGCTGCAGTGACTCTCCATTTTTGCGTAACTCTGGTTTTCTGATACCATCGTGGTTCTTTGGAACCTCGCCCTGTCACTAGTGAGGAGCAGGTGTTCCGCACCTCTCAAGTTGCCCATCTCGGGTGAATGCTGTGGTAAGCTGGCTACTTTGGCGTACGCCTGCAGTGACCATGTTTACACTCTGCGATCTGATTGGGAGAAGGGAACTTGAAACTGGAGAGAGCCTGCCAATGCAGGAAATGAAATCATTTTTCTCTTTTGCTGGCCATGAGATATAACTGAGGTCATGTTGAGGAATTGTTTGGTATGTGATTGGGATCCAATCCCAAGTGATTGGGATCCAACAAGCAGCACAAAGAAGGATGCCTGTGTGTTCAGTGGGGAGAAGGAAAGAGCAGAGGGCGTCTGAGGAGACAGAGTCCCTGGGTCAAGGTAAATGCAGACCACGGGATCTAGGCAGCCAGGTAAGCTTCCTATAGCGTCTACCCAGGATAGGCCAGGAGTCTACACAGAGCCTCACCACGCGGAAGGACGTCATTCTGTGACAGCAACAGCAGTGCTGGCGGGACGTGACGACAAGGAGGGCAGCCACCACCAATGCTCTCAGTGGCAGGGACACCAGAGGCCAGCTGCCACTCTCGGTATATACCTGATTTTTTAAAGCTCTGAGTAAGAAACACAGAGTAACTCATGGGCGTCGTCCCTACCTCCGACCAGCAGTTGTGGAAGGGGTCGTAAGTCTCCACGTTGTTGAGCCTCTGAAGCCCATCAAAACCTCCGATCACATAGACCTTGCCACCCAGCACCACCATCTTATGCCGCCAGCGGCCGATGTTTAAATACTCGATTTGAATCCATTTGTTGATGGAGGAGTTGTATTTCCAGACATCGTGCTGCGTTTCTTTGCCACCTGTGCAAGAGACACAAAGCATTTAAGAAACCGCCCGGATTGTCAGAAATAGAGCTCCTCTTCTACTTTCTCTCATGTTCCCTAAGTGCTAGTCCCACCTGTTGCTAGGTGCTGTAGATGAGCCCAGCACCTGACAACCCTGGAGCCCAAAGCCGGCCCGCCCAGCACCTTCCCGATGGTCAGCTGGATCGGCCACTGTAATCCACCGGGGGTTCCCTGGCTGATTTTCAGAAGTGGATCCCTGGGCCAACTTCCTAGTCTATCTGAGTCTGGAAGCCTCACTGGAACTGGTCAGCACCAGAGCAGCTCACCGCCCCGCTGACACAGGCATGGAATCTGGGCCTCCCGGCGTGCATGAAAGGCAAGGGTTTTATCAAGGTATCTACCCAGGAGCCCTGATGGCTTAGCGGTTATGCCCTGCACTGCTAACTGCAAGGTCAGCAGTCTGAAACCACCAGCCGCCCACAGGAGAAAGGTGGAGCTTTCTATCCCTGTCAAAAGCCCTGGGCTCAGAAACTCACAGGGGCCGTCCCACCGTGTCCTAGAGGGTCACTGTGTGTGCTGGGATGTGGATAAGGGTGGATTCTATCCTGTGACAGGTGACACGGTTGAGCAGAAGTTGGAGCAGGCTTCAGGGAGGTGGGATCTCGGCTAGCTTAGGTGCGTGAGGCCTAGACACAGTGTTTGCCCTAAGGAGGAACGGGAAGTCAGGGTGGACATTTGGGGGCAGGAGTAGGAAGGCCTGGATCAAATGAAGACAACACAGATTTAAGTTTTATTTATGGCTTGCTTCCTTTTGCAAACAGAAATCAAAAATAAAAGCTTGGAAAAATGACCCAAGAAATCAAGAAATGTATCCCTGGGCTATATAAAAATTTAAGTGGGGCTTGTCCTATTTTAAAATAACTAATTGTTGTTATGAGCGTATAAGGCATTCCTCACAGGTCAGCTGAAAGTGAGTGGGTAAATGTTTTCCTCAAGACAACTCCCTTGAGATACAGAAAACACAGAATTCAGCAGGCAGTGACAGACCAACACCAGGGAACCTGACACTTTGGGTGACATTAAGCAAATATTTTACCATCAGTTTGCTTACACTTTCCCGTCAGCCCAGGGCACCACTAACTACTTCAAAGGTGTGCTTTTCAGACTTCTAACAGGCAACCGTGGTAAGGGGCACTGCAGGGGCGCTCCGTGCCACCCACATTGGTCTCGTGGGTGAAAACCAGAGTGGGGTTTCTAGGTCAGCGGCGGAGACATCTTGAATTTTTCTAGTTGTTGCCCAAGAGCACTCTGGAGCTCAGCATATTTACCTTCCCCATACTCAGGCCTCAGCAAATATTAGGGGCTTGGGCAGATTTTTTCTTTGTTTGTTTTGGTTTTTAAAAATCTGATGGAGAAAAATTATGCTGTTTTGTGTGTGTATGTTTACGTGTGTGTGCGTGCGTGCTTGGGGCAGGGGGTTGAGCTGCATCCTTTTCTGTAAATACATGTTCATTTCTTGACCATTTTTCTTCTTTTGTTTGCATTTTTATTTTATTTATTTATTTATTTATTTATTTGATCATTTTACTAGGGGCTCATACAACTCTTATCACAATCCATACACACAGCAATTGTGTAAAGCGCATTTGTACATTCATTACCCTCATCATTCTCAAAACATTTCCTCTCCAC
>NW_022111307.1:8919488-8924200 GCF_000313985.2 Echinops telfairi | reverse complement strand
AGTGCTTTGCCTCAGTGTGACGGGATCAGATCAGGTGCAATTCCCACACTGTGTCTTGACCATTTTTCTTCTAAGTTGTGTACCTTTCTTTAATTAAAAAACAAATTGTTGTGGCAAAATATATATACGGCAAGATTTGCCATGTTCTCCATTTTGAGGCTGGTTACTTAGGGTTCCATGTTTGGCTGCTACCTGCAAGGTCAGCAGTTCAAAACCACCAGCAGCATTTCGGGAGACAGATGAGGCTTTTTACTCCTATAATATTTAGTCTTGAAACCCACAGGAGCAGCACTCCCCTGTCCTGTAGGCTCACTTTGATTCAGAGCCAGCTTGATGTCATGAGGTTGAGTTTGAGTCTTGACCCTTTTGAGCCTTGGATTCATTAAACAAGAAGTCTCTGGGTGCTTCCAATGATTAGCACCCTGATCTGCTGATCAACAGGATTGAGGTTCCAGCTCAACAGCAGCCACACAGAAGAAAGGCCGGGCAGTCTACTTCTGAAAACTCAGCCACTGGAAGCCCTACGGAGCACAGCTCTGCTGGGACACACGAAGAGTCCCCATGAGACAGCAACTGCTACTGCCATGTACTAAAACTACGACAGTATTGATCCCATGGAGAGTGGTGTCCAAACTCATTCTTAACTTTTAGTACATAGAATAAATAATGATGGCAACAAATATACAAAGGTGCTTGAAACAATTGATGTATGGATTGTCACAAGAGCTGTAAAAGCCCTCAGTAAAATGTTTTTAAAAAATTTTTGGTATAACCAGCATATTTTAAAAACCCACAACACTGATTGTGCTTTGGTCCATAAGAAACCTAACTCATTGGGAAGACACATTGTGTCATGGTAGAGATGCCAACCCTCCCCCAGCTAAATCTGTATATTCAGCACATTGTCATAAACAGTCCGATAGGGATTTTTAGGGAACTTGACAAAATAATTCTCAGTTTTATTTGGAAGAATTAATTGGCAAGAAAATGTTAGAAACTTTAAAACACGCACAACAAAAAGAGGTGAGCTTACCCAATACATACACTACAAAGCAATACTAGTAGATATGGGGCATTAGCGAAAGACCAGGCACATTGGCCAATTCAAACTGATTCAGAGAACAGTAACAGAGCAGAATATGTAGAGATTAGTAACTACATGGCATTAGAACGATTGGCTGTTTACTGGGAGAAAACTCTGGTTCAGTTCCTAGTTCACATCATACTTAAAAATAAAATCCAAATGTAAATGCCGTAAAAGTAACTGGAAAAATCTAAATGGCCGTGCTAATAATCTTAGGGTGGGAGAGGGTCTTGCTAACCCAGCAGTTCTCAACCTGTGGGTTGTGACCCCTTTGGGGGTCAAACGACCCTTTCACAGGGGTCACCTAAGAGCATCAGAAAACACATATTTCACCACTCCTCTTATCCGTCTCCAGGCGGGTCCGCCCACATGCAGATATGCCCACATAAGAGTACTTGGCGTGAAGACTGTTACCCATGCTACACCGTGTTTCTAGACAAAATTTCATTTATTTGTAATTAGAAATAAATATTTCACAATATAGAATTACATATTGTTTTTGTGATGAATTACTATGCTTTAATGATTTTCCATTTGTCACAATGAAAATACATCCTGCATATCAGATATTTACATGACGATTCATAACAGTAGCAAAATTACAGAGATGAAGTAGCAATAACTTTATGATTGGGGGGTCACCACAACATGAGGAACTGTATGAAAGGGTCATGGCATTAGAAGGTTGAGAACCACTGTGCTAAGCATTGCATGAAGTTCTTAATTATAAAGGAAAGAGACTGACTACATAAAATATAGAGTTAAAAGACCACCACAATATTTGTACATAATTAGCAAAGTTGTAAGAGGAATAAAGATTTAATAAAAGACAGGCAATAAGAGAAAACTCTTTGGTATTTACCAGTGGTTCTCAACCTTCCTAAGGCCGTTACCCTTTAACACAGTTCCTCGGGTTGTGACCCCCCCAACCATGAAATTATTTTTGTTGCTACTTCATAACTGTAATTTTGCTACTGTTAGGAATCGGGCGACCCTTGTGAAAGCGTCATTCGACCCCCAAAGGGGTCATGACCCACAGGTTGAGAACCGCTGGTATATACAGATAATTTTAAAAATAAGTATACTTAGATAATAACTATATAAAAATATATTCAACCTCACTAGGTACGTCGATATTACCATATGCTTGTCTATTATAAAATGCTCATGGCTGGGAGTGTCACTGAAGTGTACACGCAGGAACTGTGGGATGGGTGTGTATTCTGCTGTGGACAGCTTCAACACTAACCAAATTAAGAAACTAACATAAAGGGCTGATCATCAAAATACTAGCAAGTTTATAGAAGAATGGGTCACTGATTCATAAGGTCTGAACCATAAATAAATGTAAAGGAAAATTTAACAATATTCACCAAAATTCTAAATGCGCAATCCACTTCCAGGAATCTCTCCAACGACTAACACCGGCACCATAGAGTTAAAGGTACCAGAATGCTTATAGCAGCATATATTTTTCAGTAAGAAAAAAATAAAACTGTAGACAAGAGAGGGAATGGATTTTTTTAAAGAGTGATTTACCCATTCAGTACACTGCCCTGCAAAAATCAAACCATGCTCACTGCCTTACAGGGGTAGAGAGCCCCATCTTTCTCCCACACAGTAGCTGGTGGTTTCAAACTATTGACCTTGTGGACAACAGCTCAACATGTAGCCACTCCACTCCCAGGGCTCCTTGGACTGCCCTGCAGCTGAGACAGGGTTGATTAGACACCAACTGCTATGCCATTTACTAAGACTACAGTATGGACCCAATGTAGAGTAGTGTCCAAACATTATGTTTACATTTAGTACAACTAGCATTTTTTTAAAAACCCACAACCTGACTTTACTTTGGTCCATAAGAAACCTGGTGGCCAACAGCACTCAGCTCTTACTGCATGTTTGGCATTGCCCTAAGGGCTTTGTATTGTATTGTATCATTTAATACACATGATAAATCCAACAGGGAGTGATGTCCAGAATATATTGATAATTAGAATACAAATTTGGGTTGGCAGAATTATTTACAAGCAAATTTTCACTACTGCTGTGTACTTTTAAAAAGGAAACCATTTTAAGAGTAAGAGTGACAGGTAGTAGAGCAACATGTATAGTCTACAGTTCTTAACCTCTGAGTTGTGACCCCTTTGGGGGTCAAGCGACCCTTTCACAGGGATCGCCTAAGACCATTGAAAAACACATATTTCCGAAGGCCTTAGGAACTGAGACACCACTTCTCCATCCGTCTCCAGGCGGGTCCGCCACATGCAGATATGCCTACATATGACTACCTGGCGTGAAGACTGTTCCCCATGCTACAGCATGCTTCAAGACAAAATTTCATTTATTTGTCATTAGAAATAAAGATTTCACAATATAGAATTACATATTGAAAAAAAAGAATTACATATTGTTTTTGTGATGAGTCACTATGCTTTAATGATTTTCAATTTGTCACAATGAAAATACATCCTGCCTATCAGATATTTACATGACGATTCATAACAGTAGCAAAATGACAGTGATGAAGTAGCAACGAAAATAATTTTATGGTTGAGGGTCACCACACCATGAGGAACTCTATTAAAGGACCACGGCATGAGGAAGGTTGAAAACCACTGCTCTACATGACCAAGACTGATTCCCAAACCTGCTTCTCCCTCCAGGCACCCAGCCTCGCTCCTTCTCCTGGATCACCGCAGGGAGGTGGAGGGAAGATGGACCAGGCACGGCAAGCAGAAATGATGCATCCCTCCCAGACTGCGGGTGTTAAGAATAGATGTGTTGTCTCAACTCCTCACTCTCTCCTCCTCAGCACAGTAGCCCTGAAGGCCCCACGTGGGAACCAGCAGCAGCGCCAGGTGGAAGAAGCCTGTGTCCCTAACTGGCTGCGTGGAGCTGACCTACTAGCATTCCGTAACCTGGGGTCATAGAAAGCTATTTTTTATTTTAAAAATAAAATGTGGGGTTATAATGGCACAGAGAAACTGTTCTATTTGACTTCATACCCTGAATCTTCTACAACAATTTTTAAAAAGCAAACAACTAATTCTAGAAGATATTAGAAAGCCATAATTAATCCAGCTAAAGAGCTGAACTTCCCTCCGTTGGAGGACACCGGCTCTGGGAGGCAGCTCTTCCCGAAACAAGTTCAGGTCCAGAAAGCAACCCCCACCCCCACCCCATCCCCCATCCCACACCCCCCAAAAGAGGAAAGATGCTCAACTCCTGCCTTTAAGGCCTGCGAAGAGCAAGGTGGCTTTTGAAGCAATACGGAGCGGAAGGTAAGAGGGGGTACTTCAGCAGTACAGATCTGCTTACCCGAAATGTAGACCTCGTTTTTCAGTGTCACACAAGCAAACTCCACCCACTTCTTGTTCTCGCTCTCCAGCTCCTGCTCGGTCAGCGGCAGCTTGGCCACTTCTAAGCGGCTGCGCCGCAGCGGGTCCAGACAGGTTACCTCAGCTACGAACCGTTCGTCCTTCGTGCAACCGCCGATGATCATGAACACCTCGGACTGGAACTCGTGCATCCTGGGCTTGGTGCGCTCCGAAATGATCTGCAAGCCAACGGAGTCCACAGGGGCCAGAAAGGAACACAGTGGTTCAGAGCCGGGCTTCTAACCTGG
>NW_022111307.1:8909813-8918874 GCF_000313985.2 Echinops telfairi | reverse complement strand
CCCGGCCCCCAGTGAGCCTCCGTTTCCTCATCTGTATACTGCAGAGTTTAGTCATTAACACTATTAAAGGGTTAGCCCACGGGCCACTCCTGTGTGGGAAAATTGAGGCTCTCTGGTCCCGTAAAGATTGACAAAGCCTTTACAAAAATGATCCAAGCCTTGGAAATGAACCCAATGGCAGTGGTCTTTTAAAATATTTATTGTTATTATTATTGATATTAGAAGTATTTGGCTTCTCACAGATGGGCCAGCAATTCAAAACTGCCAGCCGCTCTGTGGGAGAAAGATCTGCCGATCTGCTTCCATAAAGACTGACAGTCTTGACATACTTCTTGTAATATAACCTCGCTGTGGAATTGATGTGAATTTACCCTCAGCTTTTCATGTTCCTCTGCTTTCTATTGGACGCAGGTCTCTGTCGGTCTTGTGTGGCCATTGTTGGTGGATCCTTGTTGGTGTCAGCCTAGTCTTGGAAAGAAACTTCTCAGTATAGGGAAAGTGGGATTGATGGACCGAGCAGGACAGTAAGGGGGTTGCTGATGGCCTTGGGCAGGGGGAGAGATGGGGCAAGAAATGGGAATCAACACCCATGTGTGAAAGCAGGGGGAAAACTGCAAAGTCGATGGTGCTGATCATGGCACTGCCCTTCTTGATAGGACTGAACAATTGGATTAATCGATATACTAACTAGAGATCAAGTTAAAAAATAGGATTCACAGCCTTGGAAACCATCTGAGGTTAGAACTTGCTCTAAAACTCTGCTCTCGAAGGCCACTGTGAGTTGGAATAGGCTCAGCAGCAATAGGGTTGGGTGTTTGGATTGGTATGTTGATTTTGGAGTCCCTGGGTGACTAAACGATGAAGCATTCAGCTTCCAACCAAAAGGTTGGTAGTTCTAACCCATGGAGAGGCACCTTGGAAGAAAGGTCTGGCAATTTGCTTCGGCAAAGCCGCAGCCATGAAAACCCAGCTGAGTGCACTTCTACTCTGAGCTGCAACGAGACCGAGTGGGCTTGACTGCCACTGCCTTTGTGTTTGTGTTTGCGTGTTACTGTCATGAGGCGAAGGAAGGCTGACTTCCTCCTGGTGCCATCCCGCCCGGGGCTTGATGGGACAGTTCTCTCAGTGTGCTGCTGGGAGACCCGGAGCACTGCTCTTTCCCACAGGACCAAAGCAGCTCCTTGTCCAACAGGTTAGGCTGGCCTCACATGGACTGGGCAACTTTGATCTTGTCTCCAGGTGGTGGCGGAACTGATGACAGCAGTCAGGTAGAGACTCCAACCAACGGCTGCAGCTAATCAGACCAGCCAACACCTAATCTTTCCTTTTCTATAAGGGACTGTGTTTGTTTAGTTGTTTTATGCAGAAAATCTACATATGGTTCCTGTTTTCAGCCTCAATTCTTTTTTTAAAAGATCATTTTATTGGGGCTCTTACAGCTCTTATAACATTCAGTACATCAATGATATGAAGCATATTTATATATATGTTGCCATCATCTTTTTCTAAACATTTACTTTCTATTGAGCTCTTCTTTTCCCCTCCTCCCCCAGCCCTCTCACCCTATGATCCCTTGATAAGTTATAAATTATTATTATTTTCATATCTTACACCAACTGCTGTCTCCCTTCGCCCATGATTATGTTGTTCCTCCCCCTGGGGACAGGGGATGGTTATCATCAATTATTGCAATCAGTTCCCCTTTCTTCCCCTTCTCCTCCCACCTTCCCCCTACACAACTAGTACTGCAACTCCCATTTCTGTTCCTGGGGGGCGGGGGGCGGGGAGGTTTCTGACCTGGATTCGTGTGTCATGAGCACTTATCTGTACCAGTGTACAAGCTCCTATCTAGCCAGAACTGAAAGACAGAACTGGGGTCATGATAGTGGGGGGTGAGGAAGCCTCAAAAAACCAGAGGAATAGTGTGTGTTTCGTCAGTGCTATACAGCACACTAGTAGATTCATCCCTTCTTGTGACCTTTCTGTGAAGGGATGTCCTATTGTCTACAGATGGGTTTGGGGGCTCTGCTCCAACCCACCTCATTCTCAACAAGATGGTTTGTTTGTTTGTTTGTGATCTTCTGATGCCTGTTACCCAATCCCAGGGACACCTCATGATCACACAGGCTGGTGTGCTTCTTCCATATTGGCTGTTGCTTCTCTACTAGACGGCCTCCTGTTTAACTTCAAGCCTTTAAGACCCCAGATGCTCTATCTTTTGATAGCTGGGCACCATCAGCTTTCTTCACCATATTTGCTTTTGCACCCATTTTTGTCTTCAGCAATCATGTCAATGAGGTGAGCAGCACAGAATGCCAGGTTATTAGAACAAAGTGTTCTTGCGTTGAGGGAGGGTTTGAGCAGAGGCCCAAAGTCCATCCACTTCCTCAATGTATTGCCATATAAATATACATGCATATACTAATACCTCAATTTTTATGAATTAATGTGTGTACCTATGTATACACCTATGTTTATACCTCTATCCATAGCTTTGCTTCCTAGATCTTTCCTCTGTTTCCTTTTACCTTCCTCCTGTCCCACCATCACACTTGCCCTTCTTCTACATCTTAGTAATTTCTCTCAGCTAGATTGCTGTTGCTCCCACACCCCCAGGATCTCTGCATCCTCCTCCTTGTTGATTTTAATTCCCTAGTTGTTCCCTTGTCCATGCAGCCTCAATTCTTGAGGCTAGACCATGGTCAGAAGTCTGTGTCAGGGCTTGTCCCTGCAGGTCAGCAGAAAGGAATAGGGCATGTGTGGCAGGACAGATGCTGTAGGCCGTGGGCTGGCCTCAATTCCCTATCCCACACACTCTCCCAACCGCTTAGCCATTGAGCGGATTTTTGAATATCACTTTGCCTTTTACTCCACAAGGCCAGTCTGACTTTCCATGTAAGATCCCATAGCCTTGAATGTCCCTCATCCCAGGACTTATCACATCTGATCATACTGCATTCTGCGGTCTCTGAATCTCAGCACACCATGCCCAGAACTCGTAAGCTTCTCAAAATGCTGCTTGCTTGAAGGAATGGGAAAACTATATGGCTCAGGTCTCTCATAGATGATTTGCAGTGTAAGTCCTCATGGCAGTCAGCTCCCGCGTGGCCCTGGTGATCACCCCTCTTGTAATTACACCCTTGGGTGGTTCCTCTTCTACGTGGCAGCCGGGCTGGACCCTGTGACTAATAGAAAGTGGCAGAAGTCGTGACGATGACTTCTGAACTTAGCTTATAAAAGACGTGCCAGCTTCTCTCGGTCTCTTTCATCGCGTGCTTGTTCTGAGGGGAAACGGCTGCTAGGGAGAGGCCCCTGTTGTAAGGAACTGAAGCCCCTAGCCAATAACCATCAGGGAATTAAAGCCTGCCAATGGTCCACAGGAGGCACGATGGCATAGTGGTTACACACTGAGCTGCTTACCATAGTCTGCAGTTCAAAACCACCAGATGCTCCAAGGGGGAAAGAGGAGGCTTTCTATCCCTGTAAAGAGTGACAGTCCCAGAATGCCACATGAGGAGTCCTACCCTGTCCTATAGGGTTGCTTTGAGTCAAAATTGACTCAATGGCAATGAGTCTGGGTTGGTTTAATGATCATTTGAAAGGGCTTAGCAGCACACCCTCCAGCCTATTTGAGCTTTGATATGACTGCAGCCTTTGCTTGACTGCAATCTCCTGAAAATTCTTGAACTCGAATCATCCAGCTCCGCTGTTCCCAGATTCCCGATCCTTAGAACCTGTGCGAGACAAGGTTTGTTGTTTCAAACGGCTTCACTGTAGGGCCGTTCGTTACTTGGCAAGAGATAGTCAATCATCTAATTGATGGAATTGACTAGACCTGCTTTCCAACTTGGCACCACACAACCACACGTGGTCTCCCTATGACCGAATGGTAAGGGAAGTTCAGCTACATTTGGCAAAACTTCTACCCAGACGCCTGACAAATGTCAAGCTGGAGTTAGAGAGGGAGGAGTCTGGCTGCAGACACACAGAAGCGCTTGCCAATGACTCGCACGCAATCATCAGGCTTAACCGGTTTATCTTCAGATGGGTCAGAACAGAGCAGATAGACTGACTGACTGCTCATTGCCTGCACAGCCTGCCCCGTGGAGGCAAACAGAAGTGACCACACTGGGCCCAGCAAGCTGTCCTCTCACTTTCACAGGTCGGATAGCAAGCCTGTGATGTGCATCCAGTTGGTCCCAGGAAACCAAGGAGGGTATGGATGAAGGGACAACTTTCCCTGTTCCAAAAGACCTCTCCCAACAAGGGCCCCCAACGAGCACTCCTGAACCAAATGTGGACGGGATTTCCCATCACCACCAAGAACTTGGAGGAAGGACAAGTTTGACAGCAGAAGGTGATGATGGGTCAAGAAGGGTTGATCTGGGAGAGGGAGGGTGTGTGTGTGTGTGTGTGTGTGTGTGTGTGTGTGTGTGTGTGTGTAGTAGGAGTAGTAACCTTCAGGCACACGTTGCTGTCCTCTGGAATAAACTCTAACAGAATCAAGCAGTAAGCAGACAGGAGGTTTCAAGGAACCAATTGACAATGAGACACCATCACCACCACCACCACCACCCCCATTGGAAGTTGCCTTGGCTGGTTCATGTATGATCACAAACTCAGTCACCTAGGTTATAAAGTGGATGTAAGAAAGTGGCCAGCACCAGTTTGGGGGTCAGCAAAAATCTGAGTTACAGTGAAAAGAGAGCTTTTTGTTCCTGAAACCCCAAACCACCCTATGGTGCTATTGCATCCATTCTGACGCATCCTGACCTTTGGGCAGTATTCAACTGCCCCTGTGGGTTTGTGAAGCGGTGGTAACTCTCTGTGGGAGCAGAGAGTCTCCTCCTTCTTCCACAGAGCAACTAGTGGGTTGGAGATGCTGCCCTGTGATTAAAAGCCCAGGATGTAACCCACCGCACCATTAAGGCTCCAGTTTATCACTAGGGAGATACAGCAATTCTAAAAGAATTGAATGGGATAAACAAAAGCCCTCAATGAGCATTTGCCACGTGCCTGCCTGGTACAGTGTTAGGCACATGCCATTCATTGTCTTCCTGAATTCTCAAACCAGTTCTAACAGTCGGAAACTCTTAACCTCAGGTGCTGGATCTGAAATGAGCCTTAAAGGGGATAAATAAATGCTCACACCTGAAGCTGTCAGTAAATTGTGACGTGAAAGGAAAAGCCTACATCTGTAAGGCTTCAAGCCTGGACCCCAGCCACCTTCCCAGCATTGCAAAAACAAAAAGCAGTGCAGGTATTTCATCGCAGCAACTTTGTGGAAGACATAGGGTGATGTTTCATATCAGAGT
The DNA here is from genome assembly GCF_000313985.2 of Echinops telfairi. NCBI lineage: Eukaryota > Metazoa > Chordata > Mammalia > Afrosoricida > Tenrecidae > Echinops > Echinops telfairi. The sequence goes on along the minus strand of NW_022111307.1, from coordinate 8,913,559 downwards.
AAAAGCCTTTGTCCCCTGATTTCTGTACCTTGGGGAATAGTAGGCAGAAAGAAAAGTAGCTTAGATGTTGGAAATATTGTTGATCAAGACTGTGCTCTTTAAAGGCAGAACTTAACCGAGAGGAATTACTGAAACCCAAAGAAGGCTGAACATGATAGTGGACCAAGAGGAAGGTAAAAGGAAATAGAGGAAAGAGCTAGGAGGCAAAGGGCATATATAGAGGTCTAAATAAATGCATGTACATATGTAAATATAGATGAGGATGTGGAAATAGATCTATGTGCATATAGGTTTAGTATTAAGGTAGCCGATGGACATTGGGCCTCCACTCAAGTACTCCCTCAGTGCAAGAACACTTTGTTCTATTAAACTGGCATTCCATAGCTGTGGTGCCCGGCTATCAAAAGACATAGCATCTGGGTTCTTAAAGGCTTGAAGGTAAACAAGCAGCCATCTAGCTCAGAAGCAACAAAGCCCACGTGGAAGAAGCACACCAACCTGTGTGACCACGAGGTGTCAAAGGGATCAGGTATCAGGCATCATCAGAACAAAAAAATCATATCATTGTGAATGAGAGGGAGTGTGGAGTGGAGTCCCAAAGCCCATCTGTAGGCAATTGGACATCCGCTTATGGAAGGGTCGCAGGGAGGAGATGAGCCAGTCAGGGTGCAGTGTAGCAACAATGAAACATACAACTTTCCTCTAGTTCTTAAATGCTTCCTCACCACCCCACTATCATGATCCCAATTCTACCTTCCAAATCTGGCTAGACCAGAGGATGTACACTGGTATAGATAGGAACTGGAAACACAGGGAATCTAGGATGGATGATCCCTTCAGGACCAGTGGTGAGGGTGGCGACGCCAGGAAGGTGGGGTGGAGAGGGGGAACTGATTACAAGGATCTACATATAACCTCCTCCCTGGGGGACGGACAACAGAAAAGTGAGTGAAGGGAGATGTCGGACAGTGTAAGATATGACAAAATAATAATGTATAAATTATCAAGGATACATGAGGGAGGGGTAAGCGGGCAAGAAGGGGGAAAAATGAGGAGCTGATGCCAGGGGCTTACATGGAGAGTAAATGTTTTGAGAATGATGAGGGCAATGAATGTATAAATGTGCTTTACACAATTGATGTATGTATGGATTGTGATAAGAGTTGTATGTGGCCCTAATAAAATTATTTTTTAAATAATAAAATAAAGGCAGAACTGAGAACAGACGGAGACTAAGATCTGTCTGCAATTATTATATGGTCTCTGATTCGAGGGCAAGCCTAGGCAGCTTGGGTCAGAATGTGGCTGCCAGACTTCCTCCTTCCCCTAATTAATGTCCTATCTTCTCCAACACATCATGAGCTTAGAAAGCAAAGTCCTTCTTGTTTGTTGACATATTGTTTGTCTAGAATTGATTGTGCAACATGAAGCATAGCATATTAAAATGTAAGGGATGCCATTAGCAGACAGCTTAGGGAGACATTTAAAGCATTAATGAGGCTCAACTTTATAAACATAGGGGGGAGGAAAAAAAGAAACGCAGAAAAATCTCAGATCAACAGCTTCAGCTTCCACCTCAAGCAACATAAAAAGATGAGCACATTAAACCCCAAGTGAGCAGAGAAAAGGAAATATTCAAGATCTGAGTGGCAATAAATGAAACAGAAAACAAAAGATAATAACAAAAATCAAATGAACGCAGAGAGTTGATAAACTTCTAACCACACTGATCAGAAAAGGAGAAAAAGTAAGGGGGGGAGGAACAGCGGGAGGAGAGGAGACACAGTCACCAGTATCTGGAATGACAGCTGTGGCATCACTACAGAGACTACAGATATGAAGAGGATAAAGTAAATGATGCAAAATGTAGCTTAAAAAGTTGGTAACCTATACGAAACGCAGACATTTCTTGGAAGACACCAACTACTAAAATGCATCCAAGCATGAGTCTCAAACCTCACCGCCATTGAATTGATTCCAATTCATATAGGACAGTCCAATGGGTTTCTGAAACTGTCAAGCTCTACACGGTAGAAAGCCTCATCATCTCTATAGCCCTATGTCGATTAAAGAAATGCAATTTGTATTTTCAAAAGAATCTCAGAGTGAAAAGGCCAAGCCCTGATAGCTTCACTGGTCAACATCTGTGTACAAGTTATATTTGCAGTGATAAATAAGCCATAGATCTGTGGACAACACAGGGTTGGAAAAGAAAACACAGAGCAAAGAAAAGATTCCAGAGACAGACCATTTCTGAGCCCACTGGGCTGTTCTCATGAACAAGGCTTGGATGGAAAAAAGAAATCAGCATCCATAGAAGCGCCTGTCAAGAAATCAAATGACACACTTCACTGGGCAAATCCAGAAAACAAACAAAGTAACCCCGCCTCTTCAAAGTTTTAAATGAAAAGATATCTCTGTGATAATGAAGGGGTGCCTGACCCAAGCTATGGCTTTTTCCAATCATTTCATACCCACGTGAAAATGAGACCGGGAATAGGGAAGGCAGAAGCAGTGCTGATGTATTCATATTGGTGGAGACTGTTGACTATGTCATGGACGGTCAGAAGAGCAAATAAATCAGCCTTGGAAGAAATGAAACCAGGATGCTGTTTAAGAGCAAGGATGACTCGGCTTTGGACACAACATCAGTCAGAACGGCTACTAACAAAGTCCATCCTGTTTGGTGATGCAGGAGATCTGTGAAAACTGGGGGACCCTCAATGAGACGGGCGGACAGAGTTGGACCCCAGCCCCACAGGGGAATCAAACATAAGGATGATGGTGGAGATGGCTCGGGACTAACGTTTTGTTCTGTTGTGCATGGGATCTGACTCAGGGGCAGCTAGCAACAGCGTATATGTGAGTGTCCATGTGCTCAAACTGTTAAGCTAGCCCTCTGTCATCACTCCCTGATGGCTTATTTCCTCTCCACTAAATCTTCAATGTGTAAAGATCTGAATTTAACATTTTCATCAGGGGTGGTTAATGAGAGACACTGAAACAGAGAGATCTGAAGGATCTGTGTATTCACCATCCTGGTGACCCGTTATGCTTTCGATAAATTTATTGAGGGCTTTGTGATACATAGGAGCCGTGGTGGTGTACTGGTTATGTGTTGGGCTGCTAACCACAAGGTCAGTGGCTTGAAACCACCAGAAGCTCTGAGGAAGAAAGATGAGGCTTTCTCATCCTGTAAAGAAGTACAGTCTCAGGGGGGTGGGGGGGGGGTGGAGGAAGTGGATGTTAACAAACCCAGGGACAAGGGAACAACCAGTGATCCAAAATCAATGGTGAGGAGGGTGTAGGAGGCCTGGTAGGGCTTGATCAAGTGCAATGTAACCTAGAGGAATTACTGAAACCCAGATGAAGGCTGAACATGATAGTGGGACAAGAGGAAAGTAAAAGGAAATAGAGGAAGGAAATAGGAGGCAAAGGACATTTATAAAGGTCTAAATACAGGCATGTACATATGTAAATATTTTTATACATTACAATGGAGAAATAGGTCTATGTGCATATATTTATAGGTTTAGTATTAAAGTAACAGATGGACATTGGGCCTCTACTCAAGTATTCCCTCAACGCAAGAACACTTTGTTCTAATAATCCGGCATTCTGTGATGCTCACCTTCCCAGCATGATCGCTGAAGACAAAAGCGGGTGCATAAGCAAATGTGGTACAGAAAGCTAATGGTGCCCAGCTATCAAAAGATATAGCATCTGGGGTCTTAAAGGCTTGAAGA
>NW_022111307.1:8867057-8909223 GCF_000313985.2 Echinops telfairi | reverse complement strand
TCAAGGGTTCATAAGGGAGGGAGAGTGGGGGGAAGGAGGGAAAGAAATGAGGAGCCAATGCCTAGAGCTCAAGTAGAAAGCAAATGTTTTAAGAATGATGATGGCAACAAATGTACAAATGTGCTTGACACAATGGATGGGTGTATGGATTGTGATAAGAGTTGTGTGAGCCCCAATAAAATGATTTTTTTTTAAGTATTAAAATCTCAGAAACCTGCAGGGGCAGTTCTGCCCTGTCCTATAGGGTCACTGTAGGATCACTGTGAGCTAGAACTGACTCGACGGCAGTGAGATGGTTTTGCTTTAGGTTTTTGTGATCCATACACACATGTACACACAAACATACCCCAGGGACTCTGTCACGTTCAAGGGATAAAGAAAGAAATCCACTAAGACAAGTTTCCCACCACATCACAAGCTTCTAGAGTAGAGATTGTTACAGATGAGGAGGTCGTGGTTCGCAGGAGGGGTACTTGGGGGCCGTTTGAGTGCTGAGGTTCTCTAGAGAAGGTGAACCTGACCCGAACAGGCGTTAGTTAGGCGAAGAAGAGGAAACAGCAGTTGGCCAGCACCTCACCTGGCCTGGGGGCCTACAAGGGATGCAGATGCTGTAAGATGATCAGGCAGGAGGCAAGGAAGTGGGGAGAGGGTAGGCTCTGTGTGCTTAACTGGAAGGGCGGGGTTTAACAGAAAGTGATGGGGAGCCGGGAAAGAGGGACATCTCCAAAGTGAGATGATAGGGTGAGTGCTTTAGACCATCATCCAGCTGGTGGATGAATTGGAGGGAGGCCCAACGAGAGACAGAGAGGTGAGTTGTGAAGGATTTCCAGAAATTCAAGACGCAAACATAATGAGAGTCTCAAACAAGTCAAAGAGAGCCCAGAAGCGCAAGGTTTCCCCTAATTGGCCACCCTAGAAAAGCAGCCTCCACCCTGCCAATTCCTTTTGTACACATGTCACCCCTCCCCTCCCCACCCCCACTCTTACACAAGGAAGAGGAAGGGTGGACCCAGCATAGCATGGTGCAAAGCCATTTCTGTGTCTCTCCTAATGATCTCAAGAACCGCCTGAATGTGCAGCTGGCCCCATTGTACAGATCAGGGATCCAAGTCTCATAGAAGGAGCCCTGGTGGAGCAGTGGTTACATGTTGGGCTGCTAACTGCAAGGTCCACAGTTCAAAGCCACCCAAGAGACAGACAAGGTTTTCTCCTCCTGTAAAGAGTTACAGTCCAACAAACCCGCAGGGGCTGTTCTACACTGTCCTAAAAGGGTCACTCTGGGTCAGCAGAGACTCGTGGCAATAAGTCTGGTTTGTTTGGGTTTTTTTGAGAACGGCTGAACTCAAATTACCGTGTGTGAACCAACCTCACCGAGTGACACAGTCCTGCCGGTCCTGATGAAACACGTCCCTGTTTGAACCCCTCCTTTTCAACTCACCTCATTCCCAGAGAGGTGGTACATCCTGGCTTCCTGGAGCAGTGGGAAGGCCTCGGGGCACTGCCTGATGAGAGGGTCCGCTTCCACGGTCTCCACAAAGTACCAGGGGTCCAGCAGCGGCAAGCGCACGTGCTCCAGCACGCAGGGGAGCAAGCACAGCCTTTCAGACGGCTTGTGTCGCACCCAGCTCAGCACGGTCTCAAACACCTGCACCTCATCGGTCACGTACAGGTCGTCGCTCTTCAAGATGTGGTGCAGCGTGTCCACTGGAAGCTCAAGGATCTCCTCCGAGTTCAGAATCTGCACAAAGTTTTGCACGATGTAACTCTGAACCTGCTTCTTCAGGCTGTCCAAGGAGTGGGTGTCTGCCAGCCTCAGGATGCCAACACAGTTTTCAGGGTTCAAGGCTTCCGTGAGGAAGCTGGCACAGGCGTCCACCATCCGCAGGAACTAAGGAAACAAAATGGGGCGCAGGGGTGGGGTTGGGGTGGGGAGAGAGGGCAAAGTAGAAAACGATCAGTCTACAGGATGCATAGTAGAGAGTTGTGTAGAATAGCAGAAAATATTAATAAACCACCCACTTTCTAACCACAGGAGACTACCTAAATATTGTATAATACAACTGGATGCTGTATTGTATCATGCAACATAGACAGCTATGTAGCTATTTACAAATGGATTGTAGAAGAATATTAAATTATCTCAAAAATGGTCCTAAGGTGGTAGGTCTAAGACTCCCTTCACTGAACCGAATCAAGCCTCGATGTAATGGACAATTTCTAGAGGGCAAAGAAGCATTTGAAATGACACGAGGTGGAAGATTCACTACCCGTCTGGACGGTGGGGTGTCCACATTAGAAGTGAGCCCGTTTCTTCAACTAATACACTACAAGGGAGTAAACAGAGCAAGAAAGGAGGGGAGACGCTAAAGGGGAAGACACTTGCGATACACCTCAATCTACGGACTTTGCTTGGCCTTCTGATTTGAACAACTAAACTTGAAAGGTGCACAACAGTTCTGCAATGACTAATATTTGAATAATATGGATAACATTTGAGTTCTGAGATGGACATTCTAAGCAATTGATCTTAATTTTAAATATGATGATGTGGTGGTTATGTTTTTAAAAGCTTTGCCACTTTTAATACCAAACCCAAAAACCCTCGGCCCTCGAGTTAATGCTGACTCACTGCGACCCCCTGAGGGGCTCTGAGACGGTAACTGTTTACCGGAGTAGAAAGCTCAGCCTTCCTCCCGCGGAGCTGCTGCTGGTTTCAAACTGCCAACCATGCAGATCGCAGCCCTATGTGTAACCACTACCCCACCAGGGCTCCTTTTTGTTGTTGTTGTTTAAATCCTTTTATTGGGGGCTCTTTCAGCTCCTAACATTCCATACATCAATTGTATCAAGCATATTTCTACATATGTTGCCATCATCATTTTCTACACATTTACTTTCTTTTTTTTTAATCGTTTTAGTAGGGGCTCATACAACTCTTATCACAATCCATACATACATCAATTCCTTTCTATAATTCATACAAGCATATTTGCAAAAGAAACAAGAGAAATAACTTCATAAAATCATGTGTATATCATGACCTTATTTTTACAAAGAAAAGCAAACGAACAAACAAAATAGATCTAGAGGAAGGAAGGCAGGCCATCGTCTCTCCGTGTGTCAGGTATCTTAGGGCAAATTATGCTTCGGTAGCAAACAGCCCCCGGATCTCCAGGGCTTACACAATAAGTGCCTATTTCACACTCCCGCTGCGTGGCTTCATGTAGTGGTCTCTTTGTTCCAGAGCGGAGGATGACAGAAAAAGTCCCTGAGATAAACCACTCTCGTGCAAGAGGAGAACAACGTGGCAGACTGCCCCAAAGCTCTGGAAGTTTCTACTCAGAAGTGACTTGTGCCCTTTCCACTCACACTTCACTGTCGCATGGCAATGTGTGCAGCCAATACTGCTCTTTTGTTTAAGTTTCATTGGCATATAATTCACAGATCACACAATCTAATAGCTCGGTCACCTCAAGAGAGTTGTCCAGTTATCACCACAATCAGTGTAGAACCTTTTCTTCATTCTCGTACTCATCATTGTCACATCGTTATTAGCAACCCAACCCTGGCCCCCCAACATCCCCAACCACCCCCAACAGGACCGAGGAGACTGCAACTCTCTGTGGGAGTAGAAAGCCGTCTTTCTTCCGCGGAGAGTCTGGTGGCTTAGAATTGCCAACCTCATGGGTCGCAGCCCGAGGACCCACCGGGTTCACCACCAAGCCCAAGGATATACTACTAATCTAGTTACTGTCTCTGCGGAGCCGCCCATCCTGGATTTCAAATACAGAAAAACATTTTTAAAACAAGCAATAATAATAAAGTAAAAGAGAGGGAAAACCTCAAGTGAAAAGCAAGCAAGCAATATTAGAAACTAGACGAAACTTTAAATGGATCAAAAGTTAAGGTGTTAAATGTTAACCCACATGCACCTGCAATAATCCACTTTCCAATGCGCTCTGCATGAGTGACAAAGCCAGTCCGACACTGGTTCCACAGACTGGGCAGAGATTATAAAACATACCACACTCTCTAAGAAGATGGCATGGAGCTGTTCCTTAATTTTGTCTACTTACGTACTTTGAAACCCTCTATTATGAGCAAGTACTACTGTGGTGATACAGTGGTTAAGCATTGAGTTGCTAACTGCAAGGTCAGCAGTTCAAAACCACTAGCTGCTCAGCGGGAGAAAGATGAGGCTTTCTACTCCAGTAAAGAGCTGTAGCCTCAGAAACCCACAGGGGCCGTTCAAGCTTGTCCTTTAAGTGGCAAGGTGTGAGTTGGAATTGATTCAATGGCAGAGAGTTGGGGTTTGGGGTTAAATACATAAGACACAAAGTTGACCATTTCAACATATTTTCCACGGTCCAATTCCGGGGCATGAATAACTTTCATCATACTGTGCAATCATCCCCACAGGCAGGATCCTTTTTTGTAATTAAGAGTTCATTTAGAAAATGATTGCTTGGTCCTTGTATCCTGCTTTTAAATACGTATCATTTTCATCACCATGAGGTCCTGGGCGTTACCGCACTTTGCAGCGTTCACAGCCCTGTCAAATCTCTCTATTCCTTAATGTCCGCTTTACAGATGACCTAGTGGCATAGTGTCCCAAATGCATTTGGTCATTTTTGGTCATTGTCCTTGGAAGCTTATCTCTGAATAACTCTAATCTCCAATCTCCCCTGCTGACCGTGGGGTCGAGTTCTCAGTGTTCTTGGGTTGCTCGAGGAATGAAACGGGGGAGGGAAGGAAGGCTGAGTGGGCAGGGCCAGGAGAAAGGACAGTTCTAAAGGCAGGGCCTGGCTGGGGCATGGATAAGACAGACCCCGCCAGGGAGAGGACAGCAGACAGTGGAGAGGCTCTGCTGACAGGAACTGGAGCAAGCAGGGCTTGGGAGCCTGAGGGTTATGGGGTTGGGGTGGGGGACGGGCAGGACTGGTCTTAAAGTAGATCATGTTGGCTTGGTCTCTAACCTTCACTCCAGAGCATACAAGGGGAACACACCCCTGATTTTTGCATCCGTTCCATTGCAAACTATGAACTTCTTGTGTCTGACCACATCGTCCAATGGTCACTTTTGAAATCCCAGTCACCGCACGGTCGGAGAGTGCCTGAGCCCTGCCCCACCTGCTCTGTCTGCTGGCCCCAGGCACCTGCAGCTCTGCTCCTCACAGGAGCAGCTGTGAAGACGGTTGAGACCGAGGAGTCGAACACCTGTGCTGTTTCCAGATTTTTCGTTCAGAGAGTGGAAATATGCAACTGAGGCTAAGCCCCGTGAAGCTGTCACCCTATCTGGCCCTGCCCACAAAGACGTTTTAAGAGGAAACACACCCAAATGTACAAAACAACATGCCCAGCATGTGTACGAGGGGAAATGAGATATGTGAAAACGGCAAATACTGTGGCTTAGAGATAGATGAATGGAAGCTTTCTACGTAGAAAGAAGTGTGTCTCCATCAATTCCGGGCTTCGGTACCCTAGGTGACTGACCTGCACTGCTAGCTTCTCTACGCATCTAAAGCGATCACCTAATCGCACAGGGAAAGGATTTGGCGTCTATCCATTCATCCTCTCTGTGTCTGGGAAGATCCCATGAAGTGTGCAAATGAAGGTCATCAGCTACCAGGCATTGTCCCTTGTATTCGCTACTTGGCCCCTGCAAAAGCCTGTCAGCTCCAGAATAGAGCTCCATTACTCTGTTACTCCCGGGTCACCTCAACCTGCTCTTCCTGTTACGTTACCTTTGCCCTGGGGTGCTGGATCACGGGGTGTTCACTCACTGTGTCCTCTGCAAACTCTATTCCCACAAAAAATGCCTCTTAGATAAACAAACACGTGCAGGCAATCGTAGGGATGCATAGACTCTCGGTGCCCAATTATTGAGCGAAGACGTAATAACTGGGAAGGCGGCAGTCCTGTGTGATGACGCAGGTGGTCACTTCCTCCTTCTGGAGGGAAACTGAAAGGACCTTCACAATTAAAAATCAGGTGAGGTACCCTGGCCCCGTCTTAAAGATGGGCTCTGGAGTCCAACTTGCAGGAGTGAGGAGAGCGGGATATTAGCAAAGAGTGATGTGGGAGAAAGCGGACCCAGCTGAGCAAACGGCATGAGGATTGTGAGGATTCAAAGGCTCCACGGGAGAGCTTAGCAGGTGTTTGGAGGAGGCAAATAGACAAATCCGATGGGGTTCGATCAGGGATGAGTTAGATTATAGCCAGCCTTGAGGAGGAAGACTCGTAGTACTTGCTTCTGATTTAGACCATGGCATCACAGAGCACGTGTCACGGTTGTCATTTTACACTACCAGGGTGTAGTGCAACCTACAGTATGGATTACAACTCAGTGTACAGAAAAACGGAAAGCCCCACACCTGGACCAGTAGGTGACATCATGGTCAACAGAGAAAAGAGTGACGTTGTGAAGGATTTCATCTTGCTTGGAGCACAATCAATATTCACGGAAGCAGCAGCCAAGCGATCAAAGGACACCTTGAATTGGCGGAGGCTGCTGCACCAGACTTCTTAAAGCTGTCCTAAAGGAAGGGTGTCCCTTTGACTGCAGATATGTTTCGTTCTGCGTCAGTGCCTGCTTAAGAAGAAAGGAATAAGAGGAAAGGGAGGGCAAAGGGGAAAGAAAGGAAGAAAAAAGCAAGTGAAGAGGTAGAGAAATCCTACCCAACCACGGCCACTTCTTGCCTGGATGACGCTTCTAATTCTTCAGTATAAAGTCAATTTCTCCCTCCTCTGTGATTCATGTGGCAACCGACTTACCCCTCCTGTGACAAGACTTTACATGTCTGCCTTAGCTACAGCCTGCTTCAACAAGCATCTCAAAGACAGGTGCTAGGTCATCGATGTGTTCGTTTCCAGCAGCATTTAGCACAAAGCCTTGCAAAATAAAGGAAAGGGAAGAAGGAGAGACGGAACGAGGAACATCTTTCAGACACCTGGTAGGTACCTAAATCTGTGCTAGACCACTTCCCCGCTATTTTCTCCGACAACTAAATGCAAGAGGTGAGTACGAGTATCACCATTTGCATAAAGGACGGAACTGAGTATGTTGTCCACAGTCCCATGGCTAGTAGGTGGCAGAAATGATACTCACAATCCCTGCTAACTTCTCGTTCAGCATCATTCTGTCTTTGTAACTTATTGCATCATTGAGCTCACAAAGCACCAGGAGACTTGGAAGCAGCAGCTTGAAGAAGACAAGGCTGGGTGAGCGACCTCCCTTGGTCCTAAAACGAGCTTCCAGAGACCTCTTCATTATGAGAGGTCATGACATGAGCCCAACCAATGATTGGAAATATGCTGATGGGCAGAGCAGTCATGGGGATGAGAAATTAGTTTCTTCTTTTTCTTCTTCTTTTTCTTTCCTTAACATTTTCAAACCCAAGATTATTTAAGATTTTTAGGGTAACGTTTCTGTTTCAACCTGCCCCAATGGCACATGAACTTGTTTGCGAATGCTGAGCGATGACAGATAATGATAACAGACAGCCAACTTCCTGTTTAGGGGGCGTGTGTGAACAGAAAGGCTGCAGTCAGGCACCTGACTCTTGAACAGGGAGACCAAAAATACAATCAAAGAAACCACGAGACACAACTGCAGTTCCCACGAGAAGTGGGTGCCTCAAAGAGAACACGCCCCCCCACACCCCCATATTCACTCCCCCTCTTCTGCTTTCCTTTCATGGTCTCCAAAACCTATGGTCCTAAGAGGTTCCACCAGGGCAATGCTACATCGCTCGAATGAGTGGGTTCTACAAATCCACTCTGGAATAACTGAAGTCCTGTATGGTCTGAATCAGCAATCCCATGGCCCATTTGTCATCTGGAAAATGCCGTTCACAGGTCACCATTGACCTAACTGTCCATCCTGACCTCTCTTCCTCCTTCCTTGGAGATGCACCCAGCTCCAACTCCATGGGAATGCACCCTCTATTCTCCCACGATGGCCTCTGCTCCCTCAGACTGTGCATCCTCACTCTGGACTTGTCTGAGAGCTCTGCTGGCTCCTCACTGGGCAGGAAAAGAGGAAGCTAAAACCAACAAGAGATCTACTCCCTGAGGCACGGCGGGTTCTGGAGACTGAAAGGACTATAAAACCAGATCCATCTCAGGAGTACAGTCACGAGGGAAAAGAGAAGGACCATTCCAAAGAAGGCAGAGAGCTTGCTTAGATTTAGGCAATAGAGAGCCCTCGAGTCTCCCCGGGAGATCGTGGGAGCCCCCCAAAACCAGCAGGACCCAAGAGGGGAATGTACGTGGAGATTCCAGAATCAGTGGCGTAACTGAGAGTGGGAGACTGAACTCAGGGACCATGACGGTCAGGAAGGAACATTGTTGTCAGGATTAAATGGAATGATTGTGACTGGGACATAGACAATGCACAGGGTGTGTGTGTGTGTGTGTGTGTGTGTGTGTGTGTGTGTGTGTGAAAGGAGCAGGGTAATGGGGAACACAAGGCAGAAAAGTCGGAATCCAAGTCCTTTCATGAGCAGGTCCATGGAAGAGAGAGTTACACCAGTTAAGTGGGGAGTAGAGAACTCAAAGTCTTTGCTTACAAGTTCTCTCTGCCTGCAATACTTTCTCCCAGCTTCATTGCCACGGGCAGGCATCCGACGCACTCTAGGACGTCCACTTCCAAACCGCCTTCATCAGAATCATGACTGCTTGGTCCCTCTGCTCTCCTTTCTTCTACTTGGTTTGCCCACTGGGTGGGAAGGTCCTGGGCCTCCTTCGTTTAAAGGCTTTGGAATGATGGATGGAAAGAGGGGTGTAGAGTCAGAAGTTCGAGCTTTAGGTCCCAGGGCATCCCTCCATCACTTTTTAAGGGAACTTCTCTGAGGCACAGTATCCTCACCGAGAGAATATTAAGGGTTCATCTCAGGGGTTCATTGTGAGGGTGTGACCTGGCCCGATCACTCACAGTGTTACCAACATCAAATGGACTCATACATGAGGAAGATGATCAACTGCTATATAAGTGTGATCTGTGTTTACAGTTTTATCTATATTACCCAGAATCCTTCCTCACACGGTCTCTCACACACAATAGGTGCTTAGTCAGTTGTGGGGTTAGATAGAGGTAAAAGCCCAAATCTTGTAGCACTGGGCATTTAAGTTCTAGCCCAACCCGCACATCTCACTTTCTGTGTTCCACAAACTCTGGGAGCAGCCAGTGTAGCCCAAGCTACAGCATACATTAGTCTAGGAAGAGAAGGCACAGTGGATAAAAGAAGACAAGTCTTGGTGTTTGCATTTCTAAAGAGAATCTCAGAATCCATATTAGAAAAATATCTTCAAGAGAAATACCCATTGCTAGTCATCATCTGAGGCTTTGAGCTTCAGATGTCAGAACCTTCAGGATTCTGGACAGAAAGTTCATAGGAAAACAGTAGAGAGGAGGAGCATAGAGGATTACATAACAGTCAGCTTCTCCCACTCTGGAAGAGAGAAAATTCCAAGGAAGAGCCTATCCATAGAGCAAGAAGCAGGATCTTCTGAGATCATGAAAGGGGTCCCTGAGAGGAGGCCCGGAATCCTGTCTCCCAACCCAGGCCATCAATCTGAAGTAAAGGGGCCTGGCCCTAGAACAAAAGAGGCCATGCTTGGATTGCCAAATGGAACATTTGAAGAGTTAAGTAACCAGCCGGCGTGGCAGCCGCAGAAGAGGAACTGGAATGGCTTTGTTTCTAGACCAAGAAACCCAAGCCACCCTAAGTTCCCGTGGTGACAGAGAAGCATGGGACAGTTTCCGGCCACGAGTCTGTCTCACAGATCCCTAGCCTAGATAGATCTTACCTCATCCATAGAGGTCATCAGCCTATATTAAAAATTAATATAAAATAAGCAACGCCTCCTCAAACAGCCACCACCAAAGGAGCTAGGTTACGGTCCCTGAAGGCATGTGGCAGTACATTTGGGGTCTTAGCAGGCCCAGACCCCATGACCACGCTCCCATCCAGTGTCTCCCCTACTTTGTTCATGGAAGACCCTAGACAAGACTCAGCCACTTCGCCGTTTCCCATCTAAGCTTCCACGGGGCTGCTCTGTATCTTGGGGCTCCTTCCCTCCCAAGTCTAAATGCAGGAAAACGAAGGTCTCGCTGGCTTCCCATTTCCTCGCTCACCTGCAGATGACCACACAAGCCTTTCGTCTGCTGTGAGTTCTGTCTTTCACTCAACAACGGATGTGATGCACTTCATAAAGTTTGCCAAATAAATGATCACGTTTGAAACTCTTATGACAGCCAATGCCCTAGGTCAATAATGTCGACCGACCTTGGTTTCTAGAACCCAGGTGCTAAGAGGTCCCATGACAAAATGGGGGGGGGGGGGATGCTTTGTTTCTCTAGAAGCCCTTGGTGCCATCGTGCTTGAACTGCTGAGCACGAGGTCAGCTGTTCGAACCCATCAGCTGCTCTGTGGGGGAAAGATGAGACTGTTGACTCCCATAAAAGCGTTAAGTCTTGGGAACCTAAAGAGGTGGCTCTACCCTATCCTACGGGGTCTCTCTGAGTCAACAGAATGGCAAAGAGTTCGGTTTTGAGCTGTTGTGTCTCTGGAGTCCCAGCTGGTGTTTTTCACCTCAAAGGACCCTGCCTCACGTGCAAGCAAGCTTAGGGGGCCTTACTCGTAGGGGTTTCTCTTACCTTTACCTTCCTAAAACCAACTGAGAGAAAACACAGGTCTTCCAATTATTGGTCAGTAAATCATGGCCAGTTCACAGCGAAGTTCCTCTGGTGAGCCACTCAGTCACAGTCCGTGCCACACCCAACGTGTCCTCCCAAAGGTAATCGTCCCAGTCCACGCCACAGCTAAGTGGTCTGTCCACTGGCCAGGAGCCAGGTGACGTGGCCTGGGGTGGAAAGCTCTACTCCAACCTGACAGCGATGATTGGCTTGGCCTATCAAGTTCTCTCTCTCTGAGCTGGGGGATTCTGGGAGAGAAGCAATCAGTGGGTAACAGGAAGAGACTAAGAGAAAGCCTAAAAAGAGAAGCCGAGGCTGAGAAAGCCGCTGAGTCACATCAGTGGTGTAAGGATTCAGGAACCTTGCTGGGTGGAGTGGGGGACAGAGGAGCATCTGACTTCTGTTGGCTTCAGTGCCACAAAGAGAGTGTCGGCCCCCAAGGGGCCCGCATCGTCTTTTCGAATCCAAATTTCGAAGCAAACAAAGATTCAGGGGGAGCCTAAAATGTTCTCACCATTAAGGGGCAACCCAGTTCTTATCTGTACCTGTGTACATGCTCTGGTCTAGCCGGATTTGTGAGGTAGAATTGGGGTCATGATAGTGGGAGGGAGGAGGAAGCATTAAAGAATTAAAGGAAAGTTGTGTGTATCCTCAGTGTATACTGCACCCTGACTGGCTCGTCTCTTCCTTGTGACCCTTCTATAAGGGGATGTCCAATTGGCGTGAACATATTTTTAATTCTCTGTGTTTAATTAAGACTTTTATGTGCGTAGTCCAGAGGCCGTGGGAAACAGAACTTAGATTAAATAAATAGCCAGAAGCTGACAGGTTCTTGTTTTCATAGAAATTAACACTCATAGGAAAACTGAGTGAAATCGTCTCAGAAAGAAACTATTTCTTGCCTAGTAAGTAAAAGGGATCTTGAAAGTTTGAGGGTGAGAGAACACTAGAAGAGAGGAACCAGTAATAAATAGAGCTTGCCTCAAGCAAAGTTAGAGAGTGGGAGGAAAACCTCTCTGGAACCTCAGTGACCCTGTCCTGCCCCTTGCCACACACCACCTGCTCTGTCCCTCCCCACTCTCTCACTAAAACCAGCCTCTCTTTGATACTCTACTTGGGAGAAAATGAAAAGGGGGAGAAGACGAGAGAGAAACTTTAACCCACAAACTACTCAAAGTAGAAGCGAACTTTCAACTACCAGGAAGAAACACCTATTGGGCATCTCTTAGGTGCCAGATACTTAACAAAATCCACCTCCTTTCATTCTCAGAAGACCCCTCATGGCAAGGTAGGTATTATTATCATCCCAATCTTGTACGTGAGAAGGCTGAAGTTCACTTTAAGTAGCTTGCCTACGGTTGCACAGCAAATCAGGGACCAAAGTAGGGTTGAAACCCAGGTCAGCCTGCCTCAAAGGCCCTTGTTCTTTCTACTCTCTTCTTCGGCTTTCTAAGAGACAATTACAGGAAACTAGGCATGGCTCTACCGTAAAGAGTGACAGTCTCAGAAACCCCCAGGGGCAGTTCTGTCCTGTCCTATAGAGTTGCTATGAGTCAGCATCGACTCGATGGCAGTGAGAGACATGGTTCACCTCTCAAGAAACTTTAACAATATTATGCAGCCGTTGAAGTCAACAAATGTAGGTCTACAGGTAGTACCTGTATTGATCTGTATCAGTCTCCAAAATAGAATGTGAAGCAAAAATAAGTAAATAAATAAGATGCAAAAATAATGTGTATAGCATGCCAACATTTGTGTTAAAAGAAATAGAGGTAATGAGTGGAATTGGTATATGCACATCTATAGAGCCTGGTATAGTTATGGACTATGAAGAACAGCAAGGCACTTGCGAACAGTGAAGATGTCAGAATGTGTCACCGTCTTCTCTGTATTCTGGGCTTGGAACATGCACATGTGCGACTCAGTCAAGAGAAGACAGACACACTGCTCTACCCACCAAAATGATGTCAACCCATTCCTTCTGGTACTCTCAAGCATGAATATATTCTTCTTTTTTTTAATTTAATTTTTAAAATCATTTTATTGGGGCTCTTACAGCTCTTATCACAATCCATACACACATCCATTGTGTCAAGCACATTTATATATATGTTGCCATCGTCATTCTCAAAACATTTTCTTTCTACTTGAGCCCTTGGTATCAGCTCATACCCCCCTCCCCCCATCTCTCTCTCTCTCTCTCTCTCTCTCTCTCTCTCTCTCATGCCCTCATAAACCTTTGATAATTTATAAATTATTGTTTTTTTCATGTCTTACACTGACCATTGTCTCCCTTCACCCACTTTTCTGTTGTTCGTCCCCCTGGGAAGGGATGATAGTCGATCATTGTGATCAATTCCCCCTTCTCCGCCCCCGCCCCCTTCCCTTTCCCTCCTGGTATCGCTACTCTCATTATTGGTCCTGAGGGGTTTACCTGTCCTGGATTCCCTGTGTTGTGAGTTCCTATCTGTACCTGTGTACATGCTCTGGTCTAGCCTGATTTGTGAGGTAGAATTGGGGTCATGATAGTGGGAGGGAGGAGGAGGTATTAAAGAATTAAAGGAAAGTTGTGTGTCTCCTCAGTGTATACTGCACCCTGACTGGCTCGTCTCTTCCTTGTGACCCTTCTGTAAGGGGATGTCCAATTGGCATGAACATATTTTTAATTCTCTGTGTTTAATTAAGACTTTTATGTGAGTAGTCCAGAGGCCGTGGGAATCAGAACTTAGAGTAAATAAATAGCCAGAAGCTGACAGGTTCTTGTTTTCATAGAAATTAACACTCATAGGAAAACTGAGTGAAATCGTCTCAGAAAGAAACTATTTCTTGCCTAGTAAGTAAAAGGGATCTTGAAAGTTTGAGGGTGAGAGAACACTAGAAGAGAGGAACCAGTAATAAATAGAGCTTGCCTCAAGCAAAGTTAGAGAGTGGGAGGAAAACCTCTCTGGCACCTCGGTGACCCTGTCCTGCCCCCTGCCACACACCACCTGCTCTGTCCCTCCCCACTCTCTCACTAAAACCAGCCTCTCTTTAATATTCTACTTGGGGGGAAATGAAAAGGGGGAGAAGACAAGGAAGAAACTTCAATCCAAAATAAATTCAGCTGTATTAAAGATGTATATGTCCAAGCTGGAAACATAACAAGATGGAATGAAATTATCGGGGAATGAGCCTAGAATCAAACAATAGGGGAGACTTTTCTAAAAAACAAATTCCAGAGACAAAAATGACCACAGCAATGACTGACTTATCTGACTAAATAAGCGTTTTAGTTGTTTGCACATGAACAAAATGATGAAAATTGGGTCCAATTACAAATAGGAAAAAAATATGTGCAACATGCATTACAAAAGGTTGGTATTGAATATATAAAGAGTGATTGGGAAAGAGTTTGAAAAAATCGCACAACTGAAAGGAGAACAAGAAACAGAAACCCAAACTCCATCCTCGGTGAAGCTGAAAAACATCAGCCACCCCAAACCACAGGGCACAACAAAGTCTGGCCAGTGACCTTGCTGAAAGAAGGTCAAATGAAGTCCCCAAAGTCCAAACACGCAGGGAAGAAAGTCCAAAGGACCCTGAAAGGCAAGGATAGGTAGAGGGCTGATAACAAGGAGTCGGCTTAAAAAGAAGTTAAGCCTCCTGCCACTCTAATCCCGTCCCATCGAGTGGACGCTGACTCATAGTGACCCTATCGGATAGGCTAGTACTGCCTCTGTGAGTTTCCGGGACTCTAACATTTAATGGGAGTAGAAAGCCCCATCTCTCTCCCAGGAGCAGCTGGGGGTTTTGAATTCTGTCCTGTGATTAGCAGCCCAAAGTTTAAGCACGACGCCACCAGAGATCCATTAGTAGTCCAGTGACAATTCCCACCCCATGGAGAAGAAGGTTTATTTTCTGGAGGGAGCAAACCAAACAATGTTTTGGTTCAGGGACACCAAAAACTGAGGACAATGGGTGCAGATGTCTCACTGAAATAAGAGTAGTTAAGTAAAGATGTGTATTCACATCTCCACGCAGGAGCAGACATCCCCGTCTTTCTCTCCAAAGGCGACCTGTAGGTTTGAACTGCCAACCATGTGGGTAACCATTCAACACTTACCTGACAGCACCACCAGGGCTCCTAAAACCACACTTGCTGAAAGCAGGGAGGACTTGAAGCACTTGCTGATGAAGATCAAGGATCGCAGCCTTCAGTATGGATGACAACTCAGTGTCAAGAAGACCAAAATCCTCACAACTGGACCAATAAGCCACATCATGATAAATGAAGAAAGATGTGCTTTGAAGTTGCCAACGATTTTGTGTCACTGGGGTCCACAAATAATATTCATGGGAGCAGCATCAAGAGATCAAAGAGTACAGTGCACTGGATAAATCTGCTGCTTTAGAGTATTGAAAAGCAAGGGTGTTACTTTGAAGACTAAGGTGTGCCTGACCCAAGCCAGAGTATTTTCCATCACCTCCTATGTATGTGAGAGTTGGGCATTGAATAAGGAAGGCTGAAAAAGAATCAATGCATTTGAAGGATGGTGCTGGAGAAAAATATGGCCAAAGAACAACCAGATCTGCCTTGGAAGAAGTATAGCCAGAAAGTCCCTTAGAGGCAAAGATGGCAAGACTTCAGCTCATGTACTTTGAACATGTTGTCAAGAGAGGTCAGTCCCTGGAGGACATTGTGATAGTTACATAATCTCGTGTCAACTGGAGGATAGTAAGAATGAAGGGGTGGAGTCTAGCCTGTCAATCAGGTCACATCCTAATGGTCCTTCCTTGTGGGCGAGGCATTCTCACAGGATTCTGGGAACTTCCTCTCTTTCTCCTGCGAGGTGGGCCACACACTCTCTCGGCTTCACTTTCCTTTTGAGGAGACACGCTCAGAGAGCCAGAGGAACCAGTGCTGAGATGCTTCCACCAGCATTGGATCCACAAGACTTTACACCCACCAGCCTGCGATCTTCCTGCATTCTGCATCATTCCATGTGCTGTGTGAGGCTGAAGAGGATGGACTAGCATAGGACATATATGCTAATATTGGACTTATGGAATTGATCTGGACTGGGCTGGGATGTTTTGTCAATATACAATTGCTCTTTTATATAAAGCTCTCGCTTACACACATATGAGTGACTCTGGATTTGTTTGTCTAGTCAACCTGGACTACCACAGACATCACGCTTGGTAAAGGAGAGAGGCAGCAAAACAGCAGACAGCCCTTGGCGGATGAATTGACACTGTGGCTGCAATGATGGGCTCCGGTGTAACACCGACTGGGAGGACGGTGCGGAACCAAGCAGTGTTTTGCTCTGTAGTCCAATGAGGTCACTATGAGGTGCAACTGACTCAGCAGCAGCTGCAACAACATAGACCCACGTGTGCACACTCTGCCCAGAGGACTTGCAGCTGGCTTACAATTCTTGTCGACAGACAAGAAACTAAAGGATCATCGTGTAAAGGAATTGGGAGAAAGCAAAGAAAACCCTAGAACACGTCCAATAGATACTGAAATCTGGGGGTTATAAAAAACAACAACAACCTAAAATCCTCCGGTCTACAACCCTCTCACCCGTGCCACGGACATCAAGTTTTAGACTAACATAGTAAGGTCTCCATCTCAAACATGGATAGACAGTCAAGGAGCAAATAACCAAGAAGATACTTGAAGAAACCCTCTGTAGTGGATCTAATGGTGACCACACACACACCCCCAAATATGCCCATGCTTGCACCCCCAGAACCTGAAAATATTACCATAGATGACCAAAGATGTGATTAGGGATCTTGAAGAGTAGCTTATCCTGGAGGATCTGGTTAGGCTCTAAATTCAACCACATGTCCCTATAAGGCACAAGCCCGGAAAAGACATGCAGATAAGAAGACAATAGGACCACAGAAGCAAATGCTGCAGTGTTGGGGCCACAAGCCAAGGAATGCTGACAGACAAAAGAAGCTGGAAGCCTCCACAAATGGATTCCTCCCTAGAAGCCCCAGGCAGAATGAAGGCTTGCCAAAATCTTGAATTCTGACTTCCATCATTATGAAAGAATACATTTCTGTTGTTAAATGCCACCCAGTTTTTGGTGATGCATAATAGCAGATAAGAGACTGATATACCAACTAAAAGAAAAATTGGAAACTCACAGCGCTGAAGAGATAGTTCGGGGAGAGCAGACAGCCTGACCCACCCACCTGGGGCTGCACCAAAAAAGAAGTGCAACAGACCTGCGATGTGCAAGAAAGCACAGGTCTCTGAAGCAGCCCAACGCAGGCTTCTGACTTGTGGGGCAGCACTTGGCACCCCAGCTGAACGGGTTGTGGGGGGCCACACTGAAAGACTAAAGGGATAGTCATGGGGGAGGACACAAAACTGGTGAAATAGCAATGTGGACTTACAGGATGCTCGCCTTTCGGACACGGTTACTGAAGACTGGCACCCTTGCTCTTCAACACCTTAAAGAAGACTTGTATGGCAGATTTATCCCGTGCGAGAAATCTTTTGATTTCTTGACCGCTGCTTCCATGGGTGTTGATGTTGAATCCAAGTAAAATGAAATCCTTGACAGCGTCCATCTTTTCTCTTTTTATCATGATGTCCTTTGGCCCAATTATGAAGATTTTGGTTTTCATTATGCTAAGTTGTAATCCATATTGACAACTACAGTCCTTGACCTTCATCAGTATATGCTTCAAGTCCTCCACGCTTTCTGCAAGCAAGGTTGTGTCATCTGCATATCAAAGGTTGTTAATAAGCCTTCCTCTGATGATCCTGATGCTACATTCATCTTCACACGGGCTCCATAATGACATGGGTGAAGTCAGACTTCCAGGCCCTCGCTTCCTCACACACATGACTCAAAATAAGAAGAAACAACCGCAGACATCTATTAATAAGAAACTGGAGTGTACAAAGTATGAATCTAGGAAAATTGGAAGTTATCAAAAATGAAATGGAACGCATAAAGAACCATAAGCTAGGCCTTAATGAGCTGAAACTGACTGGCATTGACCATTTTGAACCAGAAAATCCTATAGTTTCCCATACAGGTGATGTTTACTATAGTTTCCTATACAGGTGATGAGAGACTCAAGAGGAATAAGGAATGGCATTGCATTCATCGTCCAAAAGGACATTTCAAGATCTAACATCGAGTGCAATGCTGTCTGTGATAGGATAATATTTATTCACATAGAAGGATATCCAGTACATACCAGTATTATCCAAATTTACACCCCAACCGCTAAAGCTATCAATGAAGACATTGAAGAGATCTACCAACTTCTTCAGTCCGAAACTAATCAATCATACACTCAAGATGCATGGATACAAGTATTTGGTGACTGGACACTATTTACACACACAGTGGGGGTTGGCAATGGGACAAATCATTGAGTAATATTTATTCACAGCAACAGAGCCATGCCTACCAGATTAATACATGTCATAATGAAGCAAGGAGGGCTTAGTAAGCTTATGGTGGCTCCAGGTCACTATTCAAGGCCACTCTCAAGGCAAGAGATTCCAGCCAGAGCCCAACATCTGCCCGTTCCTTGGGCTATTAGTTATCTGCTTCTTCTCACACTAGAGAGTGTGAGCCTTAATGTGAGTTTGAGGCAAAGCCTAGCTTATTTAGTGGGATTTCCACATCAGGTCCTTCTGGTGTGGCCCAGGAAGGATGCTATGCGCCTTGAGAGAACAGAGTCTAGGTGGCTGCACCGGGCTGCAGGAGAAGACGGTGGTCTCCACGGGAGTTAAAGTCCCTCGTAGTTTTCACTTGTTGGAAGAAATTGAAAAGGACAAAAAGGAATAGGCAAGCGGGAAGGGAGGGGGGAAAATGAGGAGCTGATAGTAAGGGCTCGAGTAGAAAGCAAATGTTTTGAGAATGATGATGGCAACAGATGTACAAATGTGCTTGACACAGTGGATGGATGGATGGATGGATTGTGATAAGAATTGTACGAGCCCACAATAAAATGATTTTTTTTTAAAGGAATAGGCCATGGTCCACTTAGCTGGGGCCTTGAAGATGATAAACATATGACACTTCCCAGGTGGACAGGCACGATTATTGGGCCCCCCAGGACAAATGATGAAAACAGAATATGTAGCCTGAAAGTAGAATGGGGACCTAAATATCCAGAAGCAACTCCATCAGTTAGATTTGTAACAAAAATTAAAATGAATGGAATAAGTGATTCCAGTGGAATGGTGGATGCACACAGTATACCGATATTAGCAAAGTGGCAACATTCCTATAGCATGAAACCTGTACTTTAAGAGTTAAGACGACTCGTGGTGTCCAAAGAAAATAGGAAACTTCCACAGCCCCCAGAAGGACAGACACACAACAATTAATATTAGTCGATCTTAAACTTGTCTTAAATCAACCACCTTCTACTCATGTTGAGGTCTGGATTAAGTATCACAATGCAAACTACCCACACTTGAAGCCAGAGAACTCCAGCTGGTCGACAGGACCTGGATATTGGTGAGAACACACTTCATATGTGTGCACCCATTATAATTTCAAGCCACTTCTCCCTTATCAAAGTACTGTCACTTACACATAAACCTGGAGTACTGAGAACCACGCAGGTGTACTGGAGAAGTGTCAGGTGGCTGTAGAAGGACGTGTGTTTCTGAAAACCAGTCTCCAGGAGGTTGAGACCATCAAGGGCCTGCGTTAGCCACCTTGCTTCATGAACGAGCTGCAGGGAAAACAGCTTCACGAAGGACATACAATAAATACTGGGGCCCTGGTGTTACATTTTGAAGCGTGTGGGTGCTGAGTGCTATTAGTTTCAAAAATATGTTCAAGATTGTTTTGATACCTATATTTATACATTTAAAAGGGGGGGGGTTGATGAGTTTCTGTGTGTTATATGTAACAGACGTGGCAAATATTTGTTTAGCGTCTTCGTTTAACAAGCCAGGCGTTTATGTTTAAGTGAAACCAACACAAAGAGAAATCAGTTCATGGATATGTGATTTTTGAGACGATGGTATTGTAAAATGTTAACAAGCTGTGAAAAGTATCTCCGAAAAAAAGAAAGAACTGAGTCTGAAGTCCCAGAAGTCTATACAGCCTTGAAAGCGTGACAGAGCAGTGCTACTCGGCCCTAAAAGCCACTAGGAGTCAGCCTCTACTCACTAGAACAAACAACAATAAGATGCACATTTTTCCATACTTTGAAATGCTTTATCAATCTACTCAATTAATATTATTTTTAAACATTTAGAACATTTTCTTCATTCTCGTATCCATTATTATGAGCTCCCCATATACACCCAATCTCCCTTGCCATAACCCTAAAAAACTATTCATCTAGTTCCTGTCTCTATAGGTTTACCAGTGCTGGAATTCATTTAAACTAAATCATACCCAAATCAAAACAAACAACAGCAGCAGCAAAATAAAACACAGAAAATCCTCAACCCAAAAGAGAACAGAAAATAATAAAAACAGAACAAGTTAAAATGCATCCAAATGGTAAATGTGACATTGTAACCTAACTATATCTGTAGGGATCTACAGATAATTTAATCCTTATTTCCCATGCACTCTGTCTGAGAACAAGAGCAGTCACATCCCTGGTCAATAATCCGAGGGAATCCAAAGGCTGAATCCATGTGGGGCCTCTGCAAAGGATTTTGGCCTTTCGCTGTCATCCATAGAATAATATATACTTTTCATAGTAAAAGAGGCCCTGGTGGTACAGTGGTTAACACATTGGGCTGCTAACCACAAGGTCAGCAGTTCAAAACCACCGGCAGTTCCTCAGGAGAAAGGTTAGGGCTTTTTGCTCTCATAAAGAACTGATCACCTTTGTCCTGGAAGGTCACTATGAGTCAGAATCGACTCAGTGGCAGTGAGTTTTTTTCATATAAGTTAGTAAAGGTTATGATCCTTTAACTATGTATGCAAGAAAGATACCGTATATACTCGTGTATACGCCAAGTTTCTCAGCACATTTTTGATGCAGTTTTGTGGTTAAATTAGGTGCCTCGGCTGATATTCGGGTTGGCTTATACTCAAGTATATACGGTAAAGATTTAAAGAAGAATGAAGACAGATATCTAAGAACAGAAGATCCAACCAAGAAAAAAGATCAAAGGGACTCCTAGGGTGTCAGCCAAGGGAAGGCGAGGCTCACAGCGGTGCGGCAGCCTGGCAAGCAGCTCTCTCCGCCTGGAGCGGAAGCTCAGGGGAAAGACAGCCTCTACAACCCACGCATCCAGAGAGTCATGTTCGCAGATCATTGCTATGAAACCACTAGGAGAAGTGAAGTCGCTGCACCCCAAGACTGGCCTGGAGGGGCGACGGGGGACAGAGGATTGAACTGTTTTTAAGGACGTTCAGCTGTAGTTGACTTTTTCAGGTATTTGTATGAAATACTTCTTGAACAGTATTAATTATTTCTTTAGCATGTACACTTAGCACAATTTTAATCCTTATTTTCAAAGCGACTCCCAGAAAGAGGGTTTCACCAGCAGTGGATGGGAGTTCCTATGTTACCCCAATCTTGCCCACACCGACTAGCATAGGATACGTCCTTGCAGCCAATGTGATGCACAAAGTGCTACTGTACCATCCACTTGCCTAGGATTACGAATGAGGCTTGGCGTTTTAAAATATACATATGGTCCATTTGAGCTTCCTTCCTCTTTTATAAATTACCTGTTCAGGTCCTTAAGTTCATTTATCTCATCCATATGACATAGAAGTAAAGGGTATTGATAATCACATCACTTTTGGATAGCCAAGTAAACAGATGAGAATTACCTAAACTTTCAGCTGTAGGTATTAATTTGTTAAATTACTGCACTGTTAAATTCCATTCAGTGTTGCTAACTGTGTAGACTTCGAGAAGTCAGGGGTCCTCTAGCGCCCCAGGAAATGAGATGAGTAGCTATGGCTGGAGGGTGAATGGAGTGGTCCCACTCAAGGTTCTCAGGCTGAGGGTGAGGGCGGAGGAACACAAAGAAAGGGGCTAAGGGTAGTACCTGACTTGGTGACATCACCAGGTAAGCTTAACCAGCCCTACCCCAAGTAGCTTGCTCTGTGTTGAAGGAATCAGGTATCAGACATCAAAGACCCAAAACAAAACATCGTATTGCTGGGAATGAGGGTGAGGGCGGAATGGAGACCCAAAGCCCATCTGTAGACAATTGGACATCCTCTCACAAAAGGGCCACAAAGAAGAGACAAGCCAGTCAGGGTGCAGTATAGCACTGACAAAACACACAACTTTCCTCCAGTTCTTTAATGCTTCCTCCCTCCCCCTCCTACTATCATGACCCCAACTCTACCTTCAAATCTGGCTAGATCAGAGCATGTACACCGGTAACAGGGAATCAGGACAGATAAACCCCTCAGGGCCAATAATGAAAGTAGCGACACCAGGAGGGGAAGGGGAAGGCTGGAGGGAGAAAGGGGGAACCAATCACAATAACCAACATATAACCCCACCTCCCCAGGGGGACGAACAACAGAAAAGTGGGTGAAGGGAGACAGTGGTTGGTGTAAGACATGAAAAATAAATTCATAAATTATCAAGGGATCATGAGGGAGGAAGGGGGAGGGGGAAATGAGCTGATACCAAAGGCTCAGGTAGAAAGAAAATGTTTTGAAAATGATGATGGTGACAAATGTACAAATCGGTTGGCCTTCCTTTCTCGACTTCCGCTTCTTAGCTACTCCTCCTCCATCTTGCCCAGACACTCCAACCTCAATGAGCCAGTCTTGGAGCCTGGCTCCCTCATTCTCCACTTCTACTCCCCTGCACTGCTGACCCAATCAGATGCCACTGGCAAGTTCCCAAACCAGAGGCAAGACCTGATAAATTGTGCCCGGTCCCTGGGAATGAGCTGACTTGTCCGCAGACTCTGTTTATCTTACATCTCAACCGCTTGGTGAGTCAACCTCTGCCTCAGCCCAGTGGAGTGAAGTTCAACGGTATCATCCTAGATCTCAGCGGAGACAGTGTCTGGGATCAGTGTGACAATGTGGGTGCTGCTGACAAAGTCTGTGGGTCTAACTCTTTTATAACACTAAATGTCATTCTGATCGCCAAACTGAAGCAAACATAACCAGACAGAGCGAATAAATGCCATCCTAAAATAAAACTCAATTCAGAGCATTCGCTACCTCATCATCTGTCATAGCTCCCCGCACCCCTGTACCCCCACTTCTCAATGCTCCTCTTTCACTCTGGCCACCCAGTGCCAAACACCCAAGGCCCCCTTCTCTCTGCTGCTAGACATGACTTCCCAGGAGACTGCAGGGTGGGCAGCAAGCCTAGAGACAGACTCGGAGCCCGGGGTGCACACCAGAGTCTATCATGTATCCTCTCTGCTCCTTATGCCCCCTCCCCGTAAAATGGGGGGAAGCAAGCGCCTCCACGCTGTGCTAAGGATTAGAGGCACCGCTGGTGAAGAGCTGACTGCAGCCACGGGCTTCCTGGTGGCTGGTAATGGCCAGAGAGTCCACACTGGCTACAGTGGCCCTGAGTGGAACCCTTGCCTCCGGGAGGGGATCTTGGCTGCAATATATTTTTAATACTTTTATTGGGGGGCTCTTACATTTCTTATCACAATCCATACATTCATCCAGTGTGTCAAACACATTTGCACATATGCTGCCATCATCATTTTCAAAGCATTCTCTTCCCATTTGATCCCCTGATCGGTTCCCCATTTCTTCCCCCTTCCTCCCCCAACCACCCTCCCTCAGGAACCCTTGATAAGTTACAGATTATTATTTTCATCTTATATCCTCCGTCGACCCTCACCCACTTTTCCATTATTCGTTCCCCTGGGAAGGGGTTCTAGATTGATCCTTGTGATCGATTCCCGTTTTCTCCCCCACCACCCCCTAATCTTCCTGGTATCTCTACTCTCTTTGTTGGCCCTGAGGGGTTTATCTAGCCTGGATTCCCTGTGTTGTGGGCTCTTGTCTGTAGCAGTGTGGATGTTCTGGTCTAATCCGATTTGTAAGGTAGCATTGAGGTCATGGTAGTCGGGGGAAGGAAGCACCAAAGAACTAGAAGAAAGTTGTGTATTTTATCGGTGCTATACTGCACCCTGACTGGCTCCTCTCTTCCCTGTGACCCCTCTGTGAGGCGATGTCCAATTGTCTACAGATGGGCATTGGGTGTTGGCTGCAATCTTTATGAAAGCAGATCGCCGGGCCCTTTGTTCTGCGGCATCTCTAGGTGGGTTTGAACGGCCACCCTTCAGCTTCTGGTTAGCAGCCAATGACAACTCTGACGCGCTGATCCAAACCAGGATCCCACTCACTGCCCTCGAGGCAAGTCTGACTCATCGTAACAGGATAGCACAAAATAGCGCTGCCTCTTTGGACGTCCATGGCTGTAAATCTTTTTCTTTTTTTAAGATGTTTATGATAGTTTCTTTTATTTTTCACTATATATCATGCCCATTTATTCGATACGTGAAGAACCTGGTTTTGAAGTAGTTACGCATTGGGCTCCTAACCTCAAGGTCAGCAGTTCGAAACCACCAGCTGTTCTGGTTGGAGAAAGACGAGGCTTTCCACTCCTGTGAAGGGTTAGTCTGGCTGTAAATCTCTACGGAAGCAGAAAGCCTCGTCTTTCTCCCACAGAGTCGCTGTTAGATTTCTAACTGCTGACCTTTCAGGTAACAACCCCGCTTGAAACTCAACTATGCCGTGGGCTCTCCTTAGGGTTTGATCAACAGCAACGACAAACGCACTGCATTGAGTCGATTCCGACTCAAAGGCTCTGCCTCTAAAAACCAAACTCACCGCTATGGCGTCAATGCTGACTCATGGGAGCCCTCTGGTGGTGTAGTGGTTGTGCATTGGGCTGATGAAAAGAAATGAAAGGTCAGCGGTTCAAAATCACCAGCCGCGCCTCAGGAGAAAGAGGAGGCTGACTGCTCCTGTAAAGGGGTGCGTTCCAGAAAACCTGAAGGGACAGTGCTACTCTGACCCAGAGGGTCGATGTCGTCTCATAGTGACCCTCTGGGACAGGGTAGAGCTCCACCTGTGCGTTTCCAAGACTGTAACTCTTTGGGGGAGAGTAGAAAGCCTCTTCTTTCTCCTGTGGAGCAGCTGGTGGTTTTGAACCACTGACTTTGTGATTAGCAACCCAATATGTAACCGGGACACCACTAGGGCTCCTGGAGGCTCTGACTACCTCTCTGCAGATCATGGTCAGCAGTTCGGAATCAAGAATCATGCCAGGCTCTAGGGACTAAGCTCTCATATGAAAGACTCAGTGTTCCATCTCACTCCCTCTCAGGAACCATGCCAATGCCCACCTCCTGAGTCTCAGGTGAGCACAGGCCCAGGTACGTGTGTGTCAATCCCCCAGCTGCAGGCCTGGAAGCCAGCCCAGACAGATTTCTAAGGAAGCCCAGCATTTAGAGGCCGGTGTGTTCACCTACCTGGAAGAGGTTAGCAGCTTCCAGGACCCGCTGGACGTTCTGCTTGGTGATCAGCGCCTTGCTGGTATACGTGTAGTCCAAGAGGGTGTGCATGATCTCAGCGTCGACCCCTTTGATAATGATCCTCTTCTCGTACTTTTCCTTTAAATCATTGCAGAACATGGCCCTGGAAGAGAGATGTGGGAATGTCACTCCCACCAGGACCCTTAGTCCCCCAGGCCTAAAGCAGCCCCCTTCAGACCCCCCAGCCCTCTAAGAACAGTGAGGATCCCAGGACCTGCCCTGGGTCTGTTGCTTTCTGTCTTCAGCTCCCAGCACACACCCAGCTTCCAACTGGGTCAGCACTCAAGTGCTCGGCCAGGACCGGCTGTGGTCCCCACGGCCACTCACAGATCGTCGGAGGGGATGCTGGGCACCTCGCGGCACCCCTGGTGGGATCGAGAGCAGACACCAGCTGCTGTGGAGTGAATGCCAACTCTCAGAACGGTGCTCCGTAGAGTTTTCCATGACCGAGTTTGCGGAGGGGTGGATCACCAGGCCCTTCTTCTGAGGCTCTTCTAAGTGATCTCAAAAGACCGGCCTTTCAGTTCGCAGCTGAGTGGGTTAACTGTTTGCACTACACGGGAACTCTTGATGGGGTCTACAACTATTTGGGGGGCTCAAAACTTCTGTTCAAAGTGCTGGGGATCTTGGCAGGGGGTGGGGTAAGGGTAGGGGTGTTATGGGCCTCCTAAGCCCTGACGATGTAGTGATCTATTAGCCAAAAAGTGAGTGGTTCCAGCCCATTGGTCCATCCTCAATAGAAAGATGAGGCTGTCTGCTCCCAGAAAGGTTTCCAGCCTCAGAGACCTGAAAGGACAGATCTGCTCTGTTCCATGGGGTTCCTGCTATGGGTTGGAATGGACTTGATGACAGTGGGGTTTTTTTATTTGTTTGTTCTGGTTTTGGTTTTGTTTTCATTTTGTTTTGGGGTTTTTTTCGGGGGAGGCCTCATTCAGTCTCAGTTCCCAGCCTAAAACAGGTCTAGGACTGAGCGCTCAGTTCTTACTCCAACTCTCTCTGGCCTCGAGCCTGGTCCTACATGCTGGCCTGGCCTGGCAGCGTAGGACCACAGGTGGCCCCCAGGGCCCCCCAGAGACAGGATTCTTCTTCTCTGTGAGTTCCCAGCTGCAGCTGGAAACTCTGAATCTGACATCTGTGAGCCACCACATCCCAAGGACACACTCCCCGAGGCCTTGACTTTGCCTTCCCTCGGGACTCTGCCTCTCCGCTCTGCTCCCCAGGACTGGAGTTTGGAGTACTGAGCCTGTGTCTTGGAGCAGAGAAGTAGGATGGGAAGGATTTAAATATCCGTGCCTAGGGGTTCACAATCTAGCAGGGACACAAGCACAAATTACAGTCTCAAAGAATCGTAAGGGGCTAGGGACGGCTGCTCGTGGAGAAGGGAAGTTTTGATAGGTGAAGATTGAGAACAGGGCTTCTGCATCATTACACCTGAGTGCAGGCGCATGAACGGGCAAGAGCATGGGGAGGTGGAGAGCAGAGAGAGCCTGTGGTGCAGAGGAGCCCAGGGGAAACCAGTCTGGGAAGATCACCGGAGGGCACTGGACAGAGGCATCTAGGGAGCCCCTGAAGGGTTATGGGTGGAGGCAGGACTCAGCAAGAACATTTTTAGCGAGTATGTTCTCACTGGGAGAAAGATGGGGCTTTCTACTCCTGTAAAGAGCTATCGTCTCAGAAACTCACAGGGGCGGATCTACCCTGTCCTATAGGGTCACTCTGAGTCAGTATCCATTCGCTGGCCGTGAGTTTTTTGCTTGGTTTAATATTCTCACTTGAGATTGCAAGTGACATTGGAGTCAAGCATGAACTAACTGGTCTCAAAAGAGGTGGGAG
The DNA here is from genome assembly GCF_000313985.2 of Echinops telfairi. Classification (NCBI taxonomy): domain Eukaryota; kingdom Metazoa; phylum Chordata; class Mammalia; order Afrosoricida; family Tenrecidae; genus Echinops; species Echinops telfairi. The sequence continues at coordinate 8,882,200 of NW_022111307.1, read as the reverse complement.
CAACAGTGCCAGAGCCTTAACCCCCCTACACCCCAATATACTGAGGCCACGTCCAAACTGCTGGGAAATTGCCCCAACCAGTTGTCATTGGCCCTTGTGAGCTACGGAAACATGAACAGGCACCTGAGAGGGCCATTTGTCCCCAGCCAGGGCACGGCTACAGGAAGTTCCCAAGGTGGATCCCTGATGACAGAACAGAATTCCCATCTCAACACGGAGGGGATTATAGCCCTATGCCCTGCTCCTCCCCTCTCCTACACCAGCTGTTTGGGCCTGCGAACCACAGGCAGCTTCTCCCCACTCCCAACATGCAAAGCAAAGGCAACTACTTCTGGGCCAAGCCATCAAAAGCAGGGGTCTCCATGTGGTTCCTTCAGCTCTGAAACTCTGACTGCCTAGGGTAGCTTCATGCGGTTTCTCCATGTCCCAGGGAAGGGGCTCTATCACCGTAGTGCCATGTGTCTTGTGAGTAGAGCATCTCTCAGGGAGTGAGCAGAGAGAGTGTGTGTGTCTCCCGCCTCCAAGGAGGAAATACAGGAGTTCCCAGAATCCTCAGGAGAAGGCCATGCCCACACAGAGGCCTCATTGGCTATATCTGGATTGACAGGCTAGACGCCACCCCTACACTCTTAATCCTCTCAAAAGTCCCAAATTGACACCAGATTATGTAACTCCCACATTATGGAGGGTAAACAAACCCTGAAACTACTGCCCTGAGATCATCTTTAACTTAAAACCAAAATATCTCCTGAAGTCATCTTAAGACCAAACAATAGTTTAGCTTAACTAATAAAAAAAAGCTCTACCTTGTGCCTTGTGCATTATGCTTTTTAAAGAACTGTCCATATATAATCAAATTCACAACAGTAAGTCAAAAGATTAGATAGTAATCTAAGGGGGCAGTGATTTTATGTTAATGTCAGAGGAAAAGGAATTCAGAAAAGAAAGATGAGGTTGGTTGAATAACTCGAAGAATGTAGTCAATGTCACTAAATGTTGCATGTCAAGACAGGGGCAAAAGCAAACAAAAATGATCACCTGAAGTCCTCTAAAGACCAGTCAATAGTTTAGTTTACCTAGTAAAGACCGTCTGCCTGGAACCTTTTAAGAATGGCCTACATGGAATCAAAGAAGCCTTGGTGGTGCCATGGTGAGATAGTTAAGGTTTATTGTGCCAACCTGGCCGATAAACATATATGGGGTTAATTGAAGGGTGGAGGGATAAATGGCTCGGTTGAGCCTCAGGTCTCTTGCTTTGTGATGGTCTGACCAGGGTGCAGCTGCCTTAGCCAGTTCCCTGCTTCAGCTGGCAAGGCTCACTTCCTGCAAGACATCCCTGAGGAGAAGGCACATGGACCTACCCCAATGCAGCCCTGGGCGCTGGAGCAGCTGCTTGGAGACCCCTGCCAGTGCTGAGATGCTTACACATTCACTGACTCAGCTTTCCTCCTGCAATTGGCGTCATTGCATGTGTTTTGTGAGATTGAAGAGGGATTTGTAGATTGGTGTTGGACATATGGGTTAATGTTGGACTTATGGGCTTGGGCAGCACTGGGTTAGTATCTTTCTTAATGTACACTTACCCTTTAGATAAAACTCTCTTTTATACATATGAGTTTCTGTGGATTTGTTTCCCTAGTTTATCCAGACTGACACACGTGGGTTAAATGCTGGGCTTCGAACAGTAAGGTCTGCTGTTCAAATCCACCAGTCAATCCACAGGAGAGAGGTGAAACTGTCTGCTTCTGGACAAATTTACAGTCTCGAAAGCCTAAGAAGCAGTTCTGTTTTCTTCTTGGGGTCGCCCTCAGCCAGAATTGATGAGATAGCAGTGGGTTCTGTTTGGGATTTATATAGGTTCAAAGTAGGAGCCCTCGTGGCATAAGGTAATTGATGTAATTGATTTAATCACTAAATCTTACATACATGCAGAAATTGTTGAATCGGGGTATGTTTTACTATTTCAATTCTCAACAACAACAAAACCAAACTCACTGCCATCGAGTCAATGGTGACTCAGTGATCCCACAGGACAGGGTGCAACTGCCTCAGTAACTCTTTACAGGCGCAGAAAGCCCCGTCTTTCTCTCATGGAGTGGCTGGTGGCTTCGAACTGCTGACCTGACAGTTAGCAACCCAGTGCTTAGGCACTATGCTACCAGGGTTCCCTCAACAACAACAAAATGAAAAATTTTAAAGAAAAATCCACTTGAGTTGCTGAACTTTTTAGCTAATGAAATCTGTTCCTCTACCCTCTCTCCGGTGTCTGGTTCTCCCCTGGCATTTTAATGGACCATAATCCTCCCAGTTCTCCTCTTGCCCTCAGCTGGCCTGTTTCCCCTCCCAAGAATATGTCAACATGCAGTTTGACATATGAGCAACTATGAATTTCAGGGCTGCTAAAATATCAGCTTAGAGCCAAAGGAGCAGAGATATCACTGAGCAAGTGTCCAACCAATTTACAAACCACTTTCTGCAGTAGCAGAGTCCCTGGGCCAATAGCACAGAGCTATCTGCACAGCACGTGCCTTGACCAGTGGATCGAATGGATCTGTTCATTTTACTCCATACATACAAACGCACATTTCTAATGTCAGGAGAATAAATAACAATGAGTCCCAAGACCGAATGAGTTGAAGCACTGCATGCACATAGCTCTGGAGAATCATACTGTCCAGCAAGCTCCTGCATTGGAAGTCTGGTCCACTGGTGTTTATGCTGAGCCTCCCATCCGAGGTCTTACATGACAAAAGCACGGTGAATGGTTTTGCCTTGATTTGCGTTTGATCTTGCGCATCTTCCACCTCCTTGTCAGAGATGAGACCTAGCTTCCCTTCACAAAACACAGCTTCCCTTATAAGCCTCTCAGCAAAGTCTGCTCGGACTCTCACTTCCCACATTGGGCTGGGAGGAAGGTCAGCATTTGTGCTGACTGCCCACTGCCCAGGCTATTCTGCCCAGGCTGGAGACTCCGAGGCTCTGTTCTTCAAGCATTTTCCATCCCAATCCCATCCACAAGATCCCATACTGGTTTCCTTATACTGCTACATCGCTATTCAGAAACTAAGGGTCAACCTCTGTGTAAAGATTTTTTTTTAAGCACAATAGAATTAAATGTCCCGAGTCAATAGAACTAGAAGTCCCGAGTCATCCCATGACTGGTGGTGGATCGCACTTTTGTTATCCGAAAGCTTTTATTAGCTAATTTTTGAAGTAGATTGCCAGGTCTTTCCTTCTAGTCTTAATCTGGTAGGTCCACGGGAATCCGTTCAGCACCGTAGAAGCACACAAACCTGCACTGGCAGATGGGTGATGGCTACATATGAAGCGCATGGCTAGGAATCAAACCCAGGACTCCCATGGGGAAGGTGAGGACTCCCAGCGGTTTGGCTTGGCATATACTGGACTGGTTGCTCTTCCATAATATAATACAATACAATATAATATAATGTAATCACCTTGAATGATATGATCAGCCAACCAGTGGAAAGGGGAGTTTCCATGGGAGTAGGCCCACCTCTAGTATATAAAAATTGAAAAGCTCATTCCCTCTCGACCCTGTACTTTCCTCTGCCGGACTCCTGGTTTCTGGGACATTCTCCTGCACAAGTCTCCAGCCTGCCACCTGACCCTATGGATTTGGGATGTACCAGCCCCAATAGTTGCAATTTATTTCCTTGAAGTACACCTCTCAATACATAGATATGCACCCAGCTCACTGGTTTTGCTCCTTTAAAGAACCCAGACTAAGACTGAACTTAGGTGATGCTTAAAATTTGAGGATTTTCTAAAATTATGTTTTATTTCACTTATGTATAATGTATGTCATTAATGTATGTCAGATTAAGGAGTGATGCTTTTGACCTAGACCTTGATAGAGGTGCTCTATAATATTCAAGGTATGCTAATATTATTTAATTCATTATTTCAATGAATTATGTATCAAGTATTACATTTTTAATTTTTAATTTCACAGAGAGACACAGACACGAACCGCTAGCTCCACTATGTTCTGGGTAAAGGTGAGGGAGGCTAAGCGAGTTCTCCAAAGTGACCCAGTCCTCTTGACAGTTTGATCTCAAATCTCAGGGTCAAGGCTTTCAGTTCAGTGTTTGTTCCACTCTATCAAGCAGTTGGGGACTTTAAACCCAAACTATGTCCTGTAGGTTCTTGACACCCTATGCTTTCCAAGCCATATTTATCTCTTCACCTCATACCCTGCCCGGCCTCATTATTTCTGGTTTAACGTTTTGATCCTGACTGGTGCCCTAAGACATTCTAGGCCTTGACTACTGCCTAAGGAAGACCCAAGAAGTATTGATGCCTTGAATTATGAGGTTGGTGAAGCAGATCGAAAGTGCCAGGGACTGCCAAAAGAACAAACAAGTCTGTCCTGGAAAAAGTACAGCCAGAATGCTCACTGTGAAGTGAGGCTGGTGAGAGTTGTTCTCCCGTGCTTCGAATGTGTTGTTAGGAGAGACCAGTTCTTGGAAAAGCATACACTGCTTGGTAAAGTATCAGGGCAGCAAAAAAAGTCTCCCATGAGACGGAGTGACACAATGGCTGCAACAATGGGCTGACACGCTACACCAATTGTGAAGAAGGTGCAGGACGGGGCAGTGTTTCGCTCTGTGGTGCCTTAGGTGGCTCCGAGTGAAAAACCCCTGCACAGCACCTAACAACAGCCCTGCTGCCAGGGCCTGTAGACTGGGCTCCCAGACACGCATTGGTTCAACTGCTTGACAGTCTCATGCCTGTACATGTGTGTCTCTGGAGACTGGAACTTCTGTATTCCCTCCTCATTTTCAGCTCATGTGGTATGGGGTGAAAGTGAATGGTCTCGTACAGGAAGTGTCCTCAGAGCCACTTGTCGGCCCAGTGGAAGGAGGGTCTGTTTGCAGCTTGGAATCCAATGGCAGGACCATTCTTCCTATGAAAGCGTATCCCCTCAGGGGTGCAATGGAGACAGCGTTATCTACTTATGCCATTATCTACTTGTTGATATTGCTGCAAAGATTAAATAAAACGAAAGGAATGCAGCCAAGTGCCTGCGTTTAGCGCTCAGAAATGTTGGCCTTTCTTCACTAAGATAATATTCCAAACTGAAAAAGTGTTTGCAACAAAGATGCTATCACCACACAATTTACAAAAACAGAATACTGAAAGCAACCTAAATGTGCATGATGAGAGACTGCTTTTCAGGTTAAATATCTCTTTAAAGTGGCAGCCAATGAAATTAAAATATAGCAGTTACGAAAGCTACAGAATCCCACAGAAAAGAGATTTATAATGAAAGATGGGGTGGGGGGGGACAAAGCATGGTGCAGCATTATATGTAAACTGTGTTACAGGTGTATGAAAATATGTATGTGGGAGCCAAAACAAGACAGAAGTAAAACCACCGAATGAAATCTGTTCACTTTATGGGTAAATTCCATAATCCCTAATCCCAAACCTTGAAGCCAGGTGTGATTTAGTGTCCAGAATCGTTTGGGAAGCAGCAGATCTTGAACATGGCCTAACACCTCCAGCAAGATTTAGGACCCAAGTCCTTCGTGAGCACATGAGTACTTCCGGAGAAAATGAATAAATAGTTACCCAAAGTAGAAAAGTAAAGACTGCAAGTAGTGCCTCCGTTCGGGTCTCAGCAAAGTCTGACGCTGCTGTTAAATGAACACTTTTTCCCCACTTATCAACGCTTTGGGGGATTGGAATTGCCGAGAAGGGATCACGAACCTCCATGGAAACAAAAGGCACTGTTCTCGAGTGGGCTCTGACTCATAGAGACCCCCTGGGAGAGGACAGACCGGCTTCCCAGGGTTTCTAAGGCTAAGGCATCACGGGAGGGGACAGCCTCACCTTTTCCCCCCTGAATCACAGGTGGATTGGAACTGCTGACCTTGCCCTTAACAGCCCAATGCATAACCCACCACGGCACTGGGACATCGCTTCATAAAGCTCCAAACCAAAGTCCCTGCCAGCGAGTCCATGCTGAGTCCTATGGGACCCCATAGAATGGGATAGAACTGCCCCTGTAGCTCTTTATGGGAGTAAAAAGCCTCATCTTTCTCCCAAGGCGCAGCTGGTGGTTTCAAACTGCTGACCTTGTGGGCAGCAGCCCAACATGTAACCCCTAGGCCACCAGGGCTCCATAGGAAAGTATTAAAATTGAAACAGGGGTTTGATCCAAAGATGGCAATAATGACACAGAGAAAAGTATCAGAGCTTAAATTGCAAACTCCCAACTTGTAGAAGGCTATAGAGGACAGTGGGAGCCCAAAACCCATCTGCAGACTCTCTGGGCAGATGAAACCTCTGGCAAGGGTCTCAAACAGCTTTACTGTCAGAGACCATTGTACTCTTGATTATCTGGATCGAACTTCATACTTAATCAGTTGACTTCCTTCTTGCCCCAACCTGAATTTGTTCTAGGTGCAAGTATTTTTGGTTTGTTCCATGACAAAAACTTCTTCCCTGGCTTTTAAAATATTGATGGTAGACTTTTCTTTCTTACTCATTATTTGTATTTTTATCTTATCTTATATTATTATTTTTTAAATCATTTTATTGGGAGCTCATACAACTCTTTTTTTTAAATCATTTTATTAGGGGCTCATACAACTCTTATCACATTCCATACACACATCAATTGTGTAAAGCCCATTTGTACATTCATTGTCCTCATCATTCTCTTATCCTGACTGCTTTATTTTGGGTTTGTTGTTGTTGTTGTTTCTGTTGGGTTTTCCCGTTTGTGAGGCAGAGAGGTGGATGCATGGAGATAACAACTGACGGGCGGGTCTGTGGGGGATGCAGGGATAAGGGGTGGGAGACATGGAGGGTGAGGGGACTTGGGGAGCAAACAATGTCTGAGGGCGAAGGGAGGGAGCACACTAGAACGGATTGTGATTACACAACTCACTTAAAAAGTGATTTAGCCATGGGAAGAGAAAAGTTATAAAACTGATTATGGTAATAATGGTTCAATTCTTCTCGAGATGATTCAATTGTTCAGTTGTATGATATGTGGATTCTGTGCTACTAAAACTGTAAAAGATATAAATTAAAATTGAAACAGAGGAGCCACTAATGGCAGTGCCAATCATCAGCCTCACCAGTACTCTGTGGGTACACGCACTGTGACAACAGCATGACCCACTTGTGAAACTTGAAGTTCAGACCCAGAAGATTGGAGTTCATGTTGCTTCCCATGGTACGTACGCTATCGCCTCGACTTCCTGTTGTGGGCCTGGGGAGCGCACGTCCGTCTTGGAGAGAAGGGGAATCAGAGCTTCTACACATGACTTAAGCGTGGCCTCTCACCCCACTTTCTACCACCCAGTAATTGGTAACATGTGATAATGATTAATAATAAGGGTGTAAATTGTGACCCAGCTACTCTCTTCCCATTGCTCACTTCTACAATTCTACAGCCAGGGCACGTAGTGTGAACTCATTGTACTATGAGTGTTACATCTACGCGCTCCCCAATTTGTTCTGCTATGAGAATATCGGGGTACCTGTGGCATTTGGCATATCATGAGCTATTTTGAGAACTTTATGACCCCCCACTATTTTTACAGTTTCAAATATATATTTTTCCCCCAACTTTGTCTTTCTGCCCAAGACTCTCAAACAGACCTTCAAAGGAAATGGCATTGTCTGTGACAGTAATAGCCTCTGTGAGCAGCCACCAAGCTAACTCATTCCCCCCCTATATCGGCTCCCTGGCAACACACACAAATTCTCGAAACTGCTTTTCTTTGTTGGTGGTTGGGGTTATGGAGACAGTTTGTGACAGAGACAATGGGATCAATTGTGACCAAACAGGTTTCTCCCTCCGATGAAATGGTCGCAGGCGTCGGTTTCAATATCCTGTGCATAAGACAAATCTAAATCGTCACAGTTCTGCATCTGCCGGGTTTTAAAGGGACAGTGTGTGTTGAGAAAATCAGGGATTGTCGTACACAAGAGCAAGACAGAAGATAGCTGTGTCCCTACAAAAGATGAGCTGTGGAGTCTAACACCATGGAGGAGTGGGCTGTGCACTGAGCTTCTAATCCCAAGCTCAGTGGTCCGAACCCACCAGTGGCTGCTCAGGAGAAAGACGAAGCTGTCTGCTCCCTTCTGCAAAGATTGAAAGTCTCCGAACCCAAAGGAGCAGTTCTGCAATGTCCTGGAGGGTTTGCCATGGGTTGGAATCAATCTGATGGCAGCGAGTTGGTGAGTCCTGGTGGCACCGTGGTTCAGTGCTCGGCTGCTAACCAAATAAAACACAGTCAGTTCTAACACAACACCCATGCTGCAGGAAAAAGATGTGGCAGTCTGCTTCTGCAGATTATAAAAATAAAAAATCCACGTGCATTGCCGTTGACTCATGGTGACCCTGGTTTCTGAGGTTTTGTGAATCTTTATGGTAGTAGATGCCTCATCTTTCTCCAGTGGAGTGGCTGGTGACTTTGAACCCTGGGCCTTTGCTTATCAATCCAACCCTTACCCAAGTCCTTGGAGATCCTTGGGGCAGTTCTGCCACAGGACAGCAATGAGTTGGCACTGATTGCAGGCAATGAGTTTGGTTTTTGTTAGGCCTGTGGTTATAGTAAGGAGCCCTAGTGGTGTAGTGGGTGGCACATTGGTTGCTAACCACAAAGTCTGCAGTTCAAAACCACCAGCCACTCTGCGGGAGAAAGACGGGACTTTCTACTCCCGTAGAGATCTAGCCTTGGAAACCTGCAGGGGCAGTTCTGCCCTGTCCTATAGGGTCACTATGAGTTGAAATGGAATCCATTCCATGGCAGTGAGTTCTTTGTTTGGAAAAGGGCTGTGTTTTTGGTTTTGAGTGTTTATCATCTGTTTGGGGAAGAGTTTCTTTGTTGTGTCCATAATGCAGCATTAGTGTACAGAAGAAAACAAACAAACGACTCACTGGAGCCCTGTTGACAGAGTAGAACTGCTTCCTAGGGAACCCGTAGAGAGGTCTGAGGGGCCAGCCCCAATCCCAACTATGTGGACAGCTGCCCCCTCCCCCCCAGAAGAATTCACTTCAGAAGACAGCACTGAAGCTACAGCTCAGGGAGAGGGACATATCTGATCAGAGCACATGGCAGCAAATGAAGGGGGAGGAAGAGAGAGTGGAGCACATCCTGGCCCACCAAGCCCTGAGGATCATATTGCTGCTCAGAGCAGCAATGCACAGAGGACCATATGGCTGACCCCACTATGAGACACGACATCCCTCACTGACCCATAGCCCTACCGGGGACAACACTAGAGACACAGTGTGGGAATTGCGCCTGATCTGACCCCGCCACGGGGGCAAAACACTAATGGGCGTGCAACAGAACAGCAAGGGGAGCAGAGGAAGGAAGTCCTGAGGGAGTACCAAAAATAGACTTTGGGGCCAGGGCGTGGCACCCCATCAGACTCCACCAGAAAACACTCCTAAAGGTCAACAAACAGACCTTAGACTATTCACATGCTTTTCTTTTCTTTTTATCATTGATTTTTTTGTTGTTGTTGCTTTGTTTTGCTCTGTCTTCTTTTTTTGCATATTATTATTTCTGCAGGTCTATCTAAATAAGATAGGCTGGATAAACAATCTAGAGGAGAAAACAACAGACTGATGAGGGGTGGGGCATGGGAGAGGGGGAGGTGGGGGAAAGGAAGTGGTGTTAACAAACCCAGGAACAACTGAAAAAGTGATCCAAAATCAGTGGTAAGGAGGGTATAAGAGGTCTGGTAGGGCTTGATCAAGGGCAATGTAACCAAGAGGAATTACTGAAACCCAAATGAAGACTGAGCATGATAGTGGGACAAGAGGAAAGTAAAAGAAAATAGAGAAAAGAACTAGGAGGCAAAGGGCATTTACAAAGGTCTAAATACAGGCATGTATATATGCAAATATATTTGTATATGACCATGGGGAAATAGATCTATGTGCATATATTTATAGGTTTAGTATTAAGGTAACAGATGGGCATTGGGCCTTCACTCAAGTACTTCCTCAATGCAAAAGCACTTTGTGCTATTAAACTGGCATTCCATGATGCTCACCTTCCCAACACGATCACTGGAGACAAAAGCGGGTGCATAAGCAAATGTGGTGAAGAAAGCAGATGGTGCCTGGCTATCAAAAGATATAGCATCTGTGGTCTTAAGGCTTGAAGATAAACAAGCGGCCATCTAGCTGAGAAGCAACAAAGCCCACATAGAAGAAGCACACCAGCCTATGTGATCATGAAGTGTGGATGGGATCAGCTATCAGGCATCAAAGAATAAAAAATCATATCATTGTGAATGAAGGGGAGTGTGGAGTGGGAACCCAAAGCCCATCTGTAGACAACTGGACATCCCCTTACAAAAGGGTCACAGGGAGGAGATGAGCAAGTCAGAGTGCAGTGTAGCAATGATGAAACATACAACTTTCCTCTAGCTCCTAAATGCTTCCTCCCCACCACCCCCAATATTATGATCCCAATTCTACCTTACAAATCCAGCTAGACCAGAGGATGTACACTGGTAAATATAGGAACTGGAAACACAGGGAATCCAGGACAGATGAACCCCTCAGGACCAGTGGCGAGAGTGGTGATACGGGGAGGGTGGAGGGAAGGTGGGATAGAAATGGGGAACCGATCACAAGGATCTACATATAACCCCCTCCCTGGGGGATGGACAGCAGAGAAGAGGGTTGGGGGAGACGTCGGACAGTGTAACATATGACAAAACTATAAGAATAGTAATTTATAAATTATCAAGGGTTCATGAGGGAGGGGGTACGAGGAGGGAGGGGAAAATGAGCTAATACCAAGGGCTTAATAGAAATAAAATGTTTTGAGAATGATGATGGCAGCAGATGTACAAATGTGCTTGACACAATGGATGGATGGATGGATTGTGATAAGAGTTGTACGAGGCCCCAGTAAAATGATTTTTAAAAAGAACTGCTTCTTAGGATTTCTGAGGCTGTAATTTTTCCCCCTTATTAATTGGGATTTAATACATGTATTACATCATTCCATACTTCAATCACATCAAGTACAATTGTACAGTTGCTCCCACAATCAGTGTCCAGACATTCTTTTTCAACATGGACTCCTTGGCACCGTCTCCCTTTTACTACCCCCACCACCACTATTGTACACCCCTCTCCCCGAAGCCTTTATTCTGCTTGCTGTCCCTATAAGTTCACCAATCCTGGGTTTCATATACCAAAAAAAAACCCCAAAAGGTATATAACACAACTTCAAGAGGGTGACCCCCAATGACATAACACCTCTGGGATACACCTTAATACAAGCAAACAAAAACCAAACAAAACTAAACAATATCAATAGAAAAGTACAGGGAAAAATTAGAAACCAGATCAGGTCTAGCCTGCATCATAGCAGGGTGGGTGGGAGTCTACTGACAAAGTCAGATTTATGTGAGGCTGTAGATCTTTATGGAAGAAGGCAGCCTCATCTTTCTCCTGAGGAGCATCTGGTGGGATTGAACTGCTGACTTTAGGGTTAGCAACCCAACCCGTAACCACTGCACCACTAGGGCTCTCCTAAACACACAAACCCACTAACATCAAGCAGATTCCATCCCTGTAGAGCGGAGAAATGATACGAGACGGGTCCCCTGTTTGCTAAGCTCACATCCACTCACCAGTAATTCAGAAAAGGAAGAATAAAGAAGAGGACAAATATGGAATTCCCAAGGAAGTAATAGGAGAAAGCCTCCTTAAACTAAAAACTAAAAGGACTCCCTGAAGGCAAAGCATGATGGCTGGAGGAAAACGCACACACACACACACACACACGACATCATTAAGAAATATGAAAAAGTTAACTGGAAATTCTAAACATTTTTCCAAAAACCAAACTCACTGCCATCAAATCACAGTTACCCAAGGTAGAACTGCCCCTGTGGGTTTCTGAGATGCTAACTCTTTACAAGAGTAGAAAAGCCTGGTCTTTCTCCTGCAGAGCAGCTGGTAGTTTTGAACTGTTGGCCTTGTGGTTGACAGCCCAAGGCATAACCACTACTAATAAATAATTTGCAACCAAGAATTTTACAACGAAGTGAATTCATTTCCTATGGCTGCTATACTTTACCATAAGTTCCGTCACTTAAGACGATACATATTTGAATAGCACTTGACATGTGGCAACACCCTATGGTCACCCTTGTTGTAAGGTGTCCAGACGTCCTGCTTTTGGTGGGACAGTCCTGATTTTGAACAATTTTTCCTGTATCCTGTGGCATTTTTTAAAAGTCCCGATTTTTGGAAAGAATGCACGACAAGCTAGGGTATACGGTTTTCGGCTGCCATGTGGCTATTTAGCCAGGATATGACTTTTATCAATGGTGTCCTGCTTTACCAATGTTAAAATCTGGTCACCTTACCTTATTGGGTGGACACTCCTGCAATGGTGTTCAATACATGCCGGTGGAGAGTCATGGCCCAAAGCGGTGTCTGTCTCTAAGAAGATCATCTCACTTCTGTTGGTGAATAGAGGGGTGCTGGGGGGTGGCTTGCCCTTGGAGAAAACATATTACTTTCATGGACCCCCAAGGGGGTGAGTCTGCTCTGTACTATATGGTCAATCAGGCATTTTTAACCAACGGACCCAAGCTGAAAACGGTAGATTACCTGGATCTTAGATTTTGTCTTCTTGGGATGTACAGCATACAACATAGGCCACATCAGAAGAATCTGAGTCGGGAAACCCAATAAGGGAACTCAACTTTACCTTAAACACTTGTGTTGCAAATTAAAAGGCCTGGTCTACTCCTTAAAGCTGTAAAGCCCTAGTGAGAGAAGAAGAGGACTCCTGTCCCAAGGGCGTGGATGGAGAAGTCATTGGACTGTGATTCAAACCTCTTGTTTTTGAGGTTGCCCAATGATAGGCCACTTAAAGATTCCCATAGATTTGCCACTTTCATATTTTCTTCGCTTTGAAAGCCCTATCTTAGTTCTGCAGGTATCGTTTTGCTGTAGTGGATGAGTGTTAGTGAACTTGGTGCCCTGCACCTAATCTTCATTGTTTTCATAAGCAGGATTCAGCCTCTTAAGTTTCTGAACAGGCTTAACTGAATATTCCGTGTACTTTCCAATATATAAATATCCTCCTGATCTCAATAGTATTTTAAACCCTATATGATGGGCTAGAAGCCCAGGTGGCATAGTAGTTATGCACTGGGCTTCTAACCACAAGGTTAACAGTTCGAAGCCACAGGGGAAAGGTGAGGCTTTCTACACCCATAAAAATTACAGTCTCGGAAACCCATCGGGCAGTTCTCACGGGTCCTATAGGGTCACTAGTAATCAAAATTGGCTCCATGGCAGTGAGTCTGGTTGTTTCCGTTTCATACTCTTAGCTGGTTTAATGATACTATTATTAGAATGACCAAAGGCCAAACGGAGCTTACTTAAATTGTCTCTCAAAAAGCCGATAATGCTGCCAGTAAAGTAAAACATATATATATATATGAATGACCGCTGGAGATATGGGTCTATAGCAAAGTGTGGTGAAGAAAGCAAATGCTGCCTATCAGGAAAAAATAGCATCTGGGGCCTTGTCAGCTAAACCCACACCGAAGCACATCAGCCTGTGGGATCCAAGGATGATAAATAATAAAATCCAAGATCAGAGGAGGGAATTTTATTAGCGCTTGAATTCTGAGCACCTGGTTTGAAGAACGCGATGGATGACAAGGAATGGCCAAAATCCATAGACAGAGTTCCCACTTGGATTAAGCTTCCGTTGAACTCCCTCTGACCACTGACCAGGGAGGTAAATAACCTCACCTTCAGAGAGGTGCGTCAGAAAGTGAATTAGAGCAGATACCATTAGGGTAAATTCTAATATCACTTGTTTTCCCCTTTGACCCATTTTTAGTTTATTCTAGTCATTATTTTATGCTTTTTTATTGAGTTTTTTCAGTGTTTTATTTTGCTATTGTTGTTGGGGGTGTTTTTGTATGATTTTCTTTATAAGAAATCCAGGATAGGTAAATTGATAGCAGTAACTAGAACAATAGCTAAAAGCAGTAGCTAATAACAAGGAGTACAAAAATGAACGAAATGTTCTAAAAATGATGTGGAGGTGACGACACAACTCTTTAATGTATTCAAACATTGATTTGTGTGATATGTAAATGACATAAATAAAACTTAAAAATAAATAATAAGTAACCCCCTCCAAAAAAAGAATGCTGATTTATTATCTTATCGGTCTAGACATCAGACATACAAAATGAGTTTCACTGACTCAACTTCAAGGCCATGCTTGCTTCAGAAGTTGCCGAGGATAATCTGTTTCCTGGCCTTTTCCCGACTCCATCGCAGTGGTTCTCAACCTGTGGGTCACGACCCCTTTGGGGGTCGAAAGACCCTTTCACAGTAGTCGCCCAATTCATAACAGTAGCAAAATTACACTTATGAAGTAGCGACGAAAACGATTTTCTGGCTGGGGGTCAGTCATCACAACATGAGGAAGCGTATGAAAGGGCTGCGACATCAGGAAGGTCGAGAACCACTGCTCTAGAGGCACTTAGCCTGCGGCTTTTAGTTGCTGGCCTTAGTATGTGGTTCCTAGGTCTCCCATCTTCAAAGTACATGCCTCCAACCTCTGCACTTGTCTTTCTACTTCCTCTCTCTGGTCCTCCTGCCTCCCTGTGATGAGGCCCCTTACCATGACCTTGCCCCCACCTGGATAATCCAGGATGATCTCCCCACGTCAAGGCTTTCACTTCACCATGCTGCCAGCAAAGTCGTTTCGACGAGGTAAGAAAACATAGTCCGAAGTGCTAGACATGCTGACGGGCAGAGAGGTGAGGGTGGAGGTAGCCGGACAGGATTGTGCCTGCCGCACCATGAAACATATAACTTTCCTCTAGTTCTTCAATGCTTTCTCCCCACCACCACCCCCCCGCCCCCACTATTATCATGATCCCAATTCTACCTTACAAATCTGGTTAGACCAGAGGATATACATTGGTACAGATAGCAACTGGAAACACAGGGAATCCAGGACAGGTGACTCCTTCAGGACCAGTGGTGAAAGGGGCGAGGCCTGGAGGGTGAAGGGAATGTGGGGTGGGAAGGGGAGACCGATTACAAGAATCTAGGTATTGCCTCCTCCCTGGGGAGG
>NW_022111307.1:8842569-8866957 GCF_000313985.2 Echinops telfairi | reverse complement strand
TATGACAAAACTATAATAAGTTGTGAATTATGAAGGGTTCATGAGGGAGGGGGTGGGGAGGGAGGGGGAAAATGAGCAAGTGATATTAAGGGCTGAGGTGGAGGACAAATGTTTTGAGAATGATGAGGGTAGTGAATGTACATATGTGCTTGACACAATGGACGGATGGATGGATTGTGATGAGAATTGTACGAGCCCCCAATAAAATAATTTTAAAAAAAATACTTTTAAACATGCCAGGTGTCGAAGATGTACTTCACAGACACTCTTCCTTAAGATGCTGCTGAAGGATTTGGCCCATCAGAGTCAGAGAGTCGGCCAAGACAGAGAAAGATGTGGATGAAGAGGAAAGGCTCTAATGTACGAGGGAGTCCAAAGAAGTACTGGGCTGGTGGGGAAGCAGCTGGGCCGCAGGTCAACACTCAAAGTCAAATTCACGTCATCAAGTCACCTCCAACACATAGCGACCCAGAGGGCGGGATGGAACAGCTCCTCTGGGTTGTTGAGACTCCATTTCTTTAGAGGAGCAGAAAGCCACGTTTTCCTCCCTTGGAGCACCTGGTGGTTTCAAATTGCTGACCTCCCAGTTAGCAACCCCAATGAACGAAAATAGAACTGGTAGATTCTCTAATGCAGATTCTCTTTCCCGTGAAAGAGGCTTGGGAATGGCTGTTAGCAAAAGATACTCAATTCGATAAGCAAATGGAAAAAAGAGCGAATTGTTAACTTGGAGAAAGACAAAGGTTTATCAGAAAGGCTGTGTAATCATAGAATCATACGATTTGGCTCAGCAGGGGACAATGGTTTCACGGACATAATAATGTAAACTCTTCACATGGACTTACCAAAAAGTGTGTTAACATGATGTTGGAAGATTAAAGAGGACTATGGGGAAGGAAAGCGATATCAATGTTGAGTTTTTATCTGACAGCATCAGAAATCAGTTCGTGCTATCTAATACTGAGAGATGCAGAAAAAGCGGTGCAGGCACCTTACATGGAAATACAGAGTTGGCAGGAGATGAAATCGCTAAAGGAGTAAAAACTGGGAAATTCCGAGAGCAAGACTGAAGTGTGTGAGTGGGGGGAAGCAAACGTTTTGTCTTTCGTTATGACTACTTTTAAAGAAATACTTTTTGACTTCAATACTTTAGATACCTTTAAAAATACTATTTGACTGTTAGACATTTGCAAGTCTTCTATAAAAATAGAATTTGGCCCCAAAAAAGCATGCAAAATTTAGAAAGGACATGGAGAGGCAATTCAAAGCAAAAGACAAGCAGATGACCGTTAGGCTTATAAAAAGATGTCAGGCCCGATTCCAAATCAGAGAAATGCAAATTGAAAGTGTGCCGAGAAACTATTTCTCATCTACCAAACTGTTAAAAATCCAAAGTTTGAGAACACCCTCTGTTGGCAATGCTGTATAGAAACAGTCACTGGCTTGAGTTTGCACCGAATGACTCAGCCCTGCTCTAGAAGACTCGGGCAATAGCTACCAAGTCTGCAGTTGTATTGCTCTTGGACTCAGCAAACCCTCTTCTAGAAATGCAACCCCAGATGCTCCTGCAACCGTGGAAAATAAAAGCCGGACAGCATCAACCATGCCAACAATGTAGTAGCAAAAAGATTAGAAACCACCCGACGATCCATCAAAACAGGGCAGGTTCTGTAAAGGATGGCTCCGTCACCCATCGGACAATATTTGTTTTCTCAGTGAATAAAGACAAAAGCACCTCCATCATTTGACATCCCCAGGTTCTGGGCCCTCCAAAGTGTGCAGGGCTGAGTCTGGCACCTCCTGAGACAGAGCCAGATGAATCGGTCTTCTAAAGGCTGAGCATAAGTGGAACTTTGCCCCCAAGCCCTTTCAGAACCTTGGCAGCAAAGGCTAGAGAAGTAACGAGGCAATGCCAGGCTCCATGTCCCTCCTAAATGCAAATCCCAGAGTGGCTTCTCCTTATCCACCATGACACTGCAGCTTGGGTTTCTCATCTGTAAAATGGGGATAAAACCCCCTACTTTAAAGAATCACTGTAGGGATTAAATAGCAAAGCATATGTGTAAGAGTTCTGGTGGCACAGTGGATTAAGCTTTGGGCAGGTAATGGCAAGGTGTAAACTCTTAACATGGACTTACCAAAAAGTGTGTTAACATGATGTTGGAAGATTAAAGAGGACTATGGGGGAGAAAAGCGATATCAATGTTGAGTTTTCGGAACTGCCAGGTGCTCCGTGGGAAAAAGGTGAGGCTGGCGGCTCCAACATCAATGTACAGCCTCAGTATCAGCCCGGATCAATGCAATGGCAGTGGGTTTGGTTTCCATGGATGGGACACAGGGGAGTAGAGACAGTTAATGCACTCAGCTGCTAACTGAAAGGTTGGAACTTTGAGTCCACCCACAAGTGCCTCAGAAGAAAGGCCTGGTGATCTGCTTCCAAAAATATCGGCCACTGAAACCCTATGGAGTTAACAGTTCGACTCTCGTGGAAAGCTCCACAAAGAGAAGCTATTCTTAGCCACAGGCAGAACAAAAGAATCTTATCTCCAGGACCGTACTCATTACAAGAGGAAAAGCCATGGTGGAAATGCCAAGATACAAATCAGAAGGCCCAGTTCTCAAGAAAAGAATAGAAGGAATTTCCCTTCTCAACCAGACAGTCTGGGCAGAGACAGACAGACACACACACACACACACACACACACTGCCCCCAGGTGCACCTCTAACTTCTCATTGTTACCACCTCTTCTGAGAAATGGCAGAGAGACCGTCTCTAAGTCTCTGGAAATGTCCACTAACACAGCAGATGCCCTGCGCTTCGATGCAGCAATTCCTCCTCTAAAAGCATATCCCACAGACTCCTGCCTGCATCTGCAATGGCACACGCATAAGGCTATTCGTTACAACATTGTCATAGCAAAGGGTCAGGAGCAGCCCAAAGGACCATCAAAACAAGGAACTGGCTAAAGAGATTATGGTTCAATCCCTTGGTAGATAATATTTATTTTCTCAATGAGTAGAGAAAGAGAACCCACATCATTTTACAAACAACTTCCAGGTTTTCCAAAATACCAACGACGATGACAGGCAAGCCTTCTTTCTCTGAGTGTCTTAGATCAGCGGGATCGAGACGGGCCTGAGCTCAAACATGTTCAAACACGTTGTATTTGGAGATGCGTATCCTGAGCCTTGATGTCAAAATGGTTAAGCACTTGGCTAGGACCCAATAGTTCAGTTGTTCAAATCCACCAGCTGCTCTGCACAGGAAAGCTGAGGCAGTCTGCTTCTGTAAAGATTACAGCCTTAGAAACCCGATGAGACATTTCCACACTGTCCTACGGGGTCACTGTGAGTTGGAATCAAACTCACTGCCATCGAGTCGATGCTGACTCATAGCGATC
Source organism: Echinops telfairi (assembly GCF_000313985.2). Taxonomy (NCBI): domain Eukaryota; kingdom Metazoa; phylum Chordata; class Mammalia; order Afrosoricida; family Tenrecidae; genus Echinops; species Echinops telfairi. Next base: position 8,863,556 of record NW_022111307.1, on the reverse strand, counting down.
CTATAGGACAGGGTAGAGCTGCCCTGAAAGCCTCATTTATCTCCTGCAGAGCGGTTGGTGGTTTCAAACTGCTGAACTTGTGGTTGGCAGGGCAACATGTAACCACGACAGCACCAGGGCTCACATAAATGGGTCTGTATCCAGAGACCCAAAGAAAAGCAGTGGTTTTCTCAAGAGCAGCCAGCCAGGGGGCCTGCTCCGGAGGCAGGCTGAGCACCAACAATCACGTTAGCAGTGTTCCAGCGGTCCAAAAGAGACAGGAAACCAATCAACAACCTAGCCTGGAGCACTGACGGTGGTTGACTTTTCATGCATTCCTGAAAAAGGTTGAGCCTGTGACCAATCCTGGTGAGTCATGTGTTTGTCTGTGTTAACCCATTGTCATCACTGTCTGGGCTTTACCTTTCATCTACTCTCTGTGGAATGAAGCCCCAAACTTGGCAGCCATTTTTATCAGCAAACAAACTAACAAACAAGGATTTTAGAATGTGCTCTGTTTCCATTTCTTCATCTGTGAAAGGAATAGTAGCCACCTTCATGGCACTGCTGCAAACGCCGATCAGATTGACTGGGTCTGTCTGGTACGCTGCAGGTCTACCCACTACCGGCCAAGACAGCCCCAGTGCAGGGGCTTCTATGGGGGGGGAGCCCACGAGCTGAACCCAGCAGAATCGGGGGAAGAGTTTCAACAATTGTATGCTAGGCCCTGTGTAAGACCCTTTCCCCCACTCAGATCTAATGCTCCCAATAATCCTGACAGGTAGTCCTCATTCCACGCACCGCCCTACCACCACCACCACCCCCACACACATCACACCTTACATTAAGAGACTGGCCTTCTGTCACACAGTTAAGAATTGGCCGTGTGAACTGGAACCCAGGTCTGCTGACTCCACATCTCCCTGCTGTGAGCACACACAGTGATTGGGTCTATGAACCTCTGACTTCCAAGGCACCTTTGTAACTTCCCCGTCTCTTTCCACCCAGCCCATTGGCATCAAGTCAGTGCCAACTCATGCAACTCTGTAGGGCAGACTAGAACTTCCCTATGGAGTTGCCAAGGCTACAATCTTCATTGAAGTCTGACTGTCCATTAGCGGCCAATGCGTTCAAACAGATGATCTTTTGGTTAATAGCCTTGTATACACAGACGCTCCTGATCCTTAACAAGTCATTTTACAACTTGCAAAGAGGAGCCGCATTCTTTCGCTCCACCTCTGCTGATGAACAAAGACATCGTGTTTCCAACACAGACCTCAGGCTCAATGGAAAAAAATAAAATTAAAAAACACACGGCTTGAGTGAATTGTTCCGTTCTCTGGCACAAGGTCATAATCACAGAAGGTTCGTATCAGATCCTTTGAAATTGTGCTGAATTCGTTTTTTTTTTTAACAAGAAAAATGTTAAAATTTTATTTAGATATATACAAAAGAAACATAATTAATGAATACATTATGAACAATGGTAAATCTTGTGAATAAATATATGCAAGGTAAAATGATGCTTGATACATTTATATATATATATATCCTGTCCCATGGGTCAGAATAAACTCAATGGCAGTGGTTTGGTTTGGGAACTATGGTTAGCATCCCTTTTGAGTTTCATGTAATGAATATAGGAAGGATGGTGTCTGTCTTCACAGAATCTTCTGTCTTTTTAGGGAAATATACAGTTACTCATTGGAAAACTATACTTGCAAGGGTCAGGCTACACAGGAGAACCCACACACAGCCTTTCTCTCTCTCTCTCACCACACCCCCACCCCCCAACCCCACACACACACATTTTGGAACATCTTGGTTTGTTTTGTTGTTGTTTTTTTTCTTTTTCAACATTTTATTAGGGGCTCATACAACTGTTATCCCAATCCATACACACATCAATTATGTAAAGCGCATTTGTACATCGTTTCTCAAAACATTTTCTCTCCATTTAAACCCCCGACATTAGGTCCTCATTTTTCCCCTCCCTCCCCGCTCCCCCCTCCCGCATGAGCCCTTGATAGTTTATAAATGGGTATTTTGTCATATCTTGCCCTGTCCGACGTCTCCCTTCATCCACTTTTCAGTTGTCTGTCCCCCAGGGAGGAGGTCACATATAGTTCCTTGTAATTGGTTCCCTCTTTCCTACCCACTCTCCCTTTACCCTCGTTTCGCCACTCAAACCACTGGTCCTATAGGGCTCATCCACCCTGGATTCCCTGTATTTTCAGTTCCTATCTGTACCAGTGTACCTCCTCTGGTCTAGCCAGTCTTGCAAGATCGAATTCGAGTCATGGTAGTGGGAGCGGGGAGGAAACCTTTAGGAACTAGAGGAAGGTTGTATTTCTCATCATTGTTCGTTTTTTAACGCAACCTAAATCCGCATGCCCTATGGCTTTTTTTCTTGTCTCTTTGAAGTATACACACAGACCATCACCAAGAGACGAGCCATACATGCCGGCAGCACGGGCTCTCACGCCAACACAGATTTCCCTTGCACCTGGCACCCAATCTGCCTCCGACCCGGGGGCGTTCTGACCTGAAGTAGTTGCTGGCCGCAGCAAGCACCACGCGGTGGCAGGAGAATTCCTGGATGTCCACACACAAGATGACATCCGTGAGGGCGTTCTCCATGCGAAGGGTCTCCAGGCCGTTCTGAAGAATTAAGGAGAGTCCCGTGTCGTCAAAATGTACCTTGTCCCCATTTAAGATTTCTACCAGCTCTCCCCTTTTGCAGGTGGGCTCATCTGTAGAAGGGGCCATGGGCCCTTCCAAACTCCTCTCTACCACGTCATCCATGGTCCAAGCGTCCCGTTGTCCCGCCATCCACATCCAGACTGAAGGCGCGCCCAAGTTGCAGCCGGGCCACCTTGCAGAAGCGGAGCGGATTTCCTGTGCTGGGGCCTCCACTTATCACCAGCTGTCACACACATAACAGGAAGTCTCGCACTTTCTCATCCTGTTACTACAAATACTGGCCATTTCTATCCTTCTTCTTTCTGTAAGTTAGAGAAGGGCTAGAACCCACTTCTAATGGGAGTGTGGGAGGGGGCCGGGCAGAGAAGGGCGGCTTCTCAGAATCTGCCGTCAGAGCGCTGTGGTTATTTTTGTCCCTCTCCCACCTCATATCCGGGAGCAGGAAGTCAGTCTCTGGTTTGGATCATGACATTTGCAGCCCTGGTGCTTCTGGAAGCCAAGGTATCGATTGTACAATGAGGAGAGTCTAACCCTTGCTCCTCTGGGGAGTCTGAGGTCCCACAGGAAGCCTCCACTCAATCCCTTAGGACCTTGGGGGACTCACTTAATCTCTGCCGCTCCTTTTTCTGGTGAGCAGCGTTATACAACGCTGCCTTTCTCCCGGATGATTCGAGGGAAACAAGGTCAGGGTGAACATTAACCTTCCCCTAAAAAAGTCTATTGTTTCAGATGGGCTGTGTTAGGCTGAGTTGACTGGAGAAACAAATCCATATGTGTATGAATACTTTCTTATACTCGTATGTGTCTAAGAAAGAGCTTTCTATACAAGAGCAGTTAAATATTGAGAAAACATCCGAGCCCACTCCAGATCAAGTCCAGAAGTCCAATATTAGCCCATATGTCCGATACCAATCTATAGAGTCCTCTTCGGACACATGCAGTGACGCAGATGCAGGAAGATCACAGGCCAGTAGGTGGGAAGTCTTGTGGATCCAGTGGTGTTGTAAGTATCTCAGTGCTGGCAGGGGTCTCCACGTGGTTCCTTCAGCTCTGAAACTCTGACTGCCTCAGGGTAGCTTCATGTGGCTTCTCCTCAGAAATGTCTCCAAGGGAGTGAGCTGAGAGAGAGAGAGAGAGAGTGTCTCCCTCCTCCAAGAAGGAAATATAAGAGTTCCCAGAATCCTCAGGAGAAGGCCATGCCCACACAGATGTCTCATTGGCTATGACCCAATTGACAGACTAGATTCCACCTCTTCACTCTTAATCCTCTTAATACAAATGGACACCAGATTATATAACTTCCACATGTGCCTTTGAAGGCAGAGGAGAAATGGCCTCCTGAACTCCATGCCCTGGGGGTTGCCTCTTAACTGGCCAATCAGGGTAGAACATCAAATTGCTCCCCCAAAGCCCCCAAATGGGCTGACCTCACCCAGCCTCCACGGACTGCGTCTCCCCTGTGGGATTGTACTATCTTTCCATTATTTCTGCAGGTCTCACGTACATAGTCGTTTCTAACTTTAATTGGTGGCAGTGGTGGTATCCTGACTCAAGGCAACACTGGGCACACTGGAATGGACAGTTGTGCTACATAAGGGCTTTCACAGGCTGGTTTTTGGAAGGTGATGATCAGGCCCTAGTTCCTAGTCTGGCTTAGTCTGGAAGCTTTGCTACAATCTGTTCAGCATCACCGCCACAGCCAAGCCTTCGCTGACAGACAGTTCGTGGTGGCTATGTTGGAGGTGCTGGCTAGGAATTGAACCTCCATCTCCCGCATGCAAGACAAGGATGCTACCACTAGACCACCACTCTTCCCCATCTTTTATTAACCCCTACTATGGGCTCAAAATGTTCAGAGCCCTGGTAGCAATGTCAGGGAACCATGAGATCTATGGTTCAAATCTCTGGACCACCAGCCACTGCTCAGGAGAAAGCTGATGCGATTGGCTCCAGTCAACACGGACAGTTTCAGAAACCCTGCGAAGGGACACACGAGTCAGAATCGACCTGATGGCCATGGGTTTCGCTTTTTATGTGCTAGAAAAGTTGCAAGAATTAATCGATTGTCATCTTTCTAACACCCAATGGATGGGCATGGCATTTGCAACAATGGGCAACCGCCTAAGAATCACCCAAGAATCACTGCAGTGGTCCTCCACCTTCCTCACGCCGCGACCCTTTCACACAGTTCCTCATGTGGTGCTGACCCCCCAGCCAGAACGTTATTTTCGTTGCTACTTCATCACTTTCACTTTGCTACTGTGATAAATCGGCGAGCCCTGCGAAAGGGTCATTCGACCCCCAAAGGGTCGAGGTTGAGAACCGCTGATGGTAAGGATGGGGCAGGACTGGACGGTTGTTTTGTTCTGCTGTGCACAGGGTTTTTAGAGCCGGCATTCACTTGGTGGGACCTAACACCACCACCACTACCACGCAATGGGAATAGATACAAACTTCCCTTTTTTTATGCTAAGGAAGTAGAAACTCCACTCAAGCGAGCAGCTGAACCCGGATCCCTTTGGCGCCACCAATGCTGGCGACGGGAACTGTGATACCCTGCAGCCCTACCGCCAGCGTCCTCCAAGAGAATCCTCGGCGCTGGCCCCACCTGGTCTCTGCTAGCTCACTCCTATTCCCATGCACCTTCAGGGGGCGCATTACCACTCCTGCCATTGGGAGGGGGGCACCTTCCTTGCCCTTGTTGGTGAGATTGATGTCTTCCCACAGTGAGTTGGAGCTTCCATTCCGCTGTCAGGCAGGGTCTTCCAGAGAAACAGAAACACACACACACACACACACACACACACACACACACGCATACAATGTGTATTTGAAGGAAATGATCCACACAATTGTGAGGGCTGGCTGGAAACTCAGCAGGAGTTGACACTACAGTCTTGAGACGCAGTGTTTTCTTCACCGGGGAACATCAGGTTTTACTTGGAACACTAGCTAACTGAACAACGCTCCACTCACAGCAAGGGTAATTTCCTCTACGTAAAGTCACATTAGAGCTGCGGTAGTGTTCAGCGCTACCACGTCAGTTCTGACACCTCTGTGAGATCACCCAAAAGCTGCCATAGGGTGGAATGTAATACTCTCTCACACACTCTAGGTCAAGATCAGCAAGGAAGCAGCAGGCCTCTTTTATATGAGGTTTCTCTGGTAATAAAGGAGAAAATAGTTTCCAAAGTCCCCCTACCACCCCATCTGACAAAATCCCCCATTGGTCCTCAGACCAATCCCCAAGAAATAGAAATGGATTATCATGATTGGAGTGGGCCAAGCAGGATTCATCCCATGGGACTAGGCCACTGTGGGAGTCACATAATCTCCTGTCAACTTGAGCAAAGGAGTGGAATCTAGCCTGTCAATCAGCTCATAGCCAATGATACCTCCATGTGGGCATGGCCTTCTCCTGAAGATTCTGGGAACTCCTGTCTTCCTCCTTGGAGGCAGGGCACACACTCTCTCTGCTTGACATTCTGTTGACAAGCCACATGGAGCTATGCTGATGGCAGGCACAGCCCTGGAGCTGGAGGAGCCACTTGGAGACACATGCCAGCACATGCCAGCACTGAGATGCTTCTACCACAACTAGATCACAAGACTTTCCACCCACCGACCTTTCCTGCATTCGGCCTCATTGCATGTGCTGTGTGAGTCTTAAGAGGAATTTATGGACTAGTATCAGACATGTGGGCTAATATTGGACTATGAACCTAATCTGGACTGGGCTGGGATGATTTTGCAATAAACAATGGCTCTTTGATATAAATCTCTCTCTTACACACATATGAGTGCCAATGAATTTGTTTCTCTCGTCAACCTGGACTTATACACACCCCTTCCCTAAGATCAGTGCAGCTAATCAGACACTGAACAATCTGTGCTCCAATATCCCAGACAACAGGGAAGGGTTGTCAATCAGTGAACCTCCTGTGCCTGCCACAAAGGCATGTACGGCTCTAACTCTCCACAGACTTTGGCTAAGAGCTCAATACTTCCACCTCTATAATGCCACCACCATCTCTCATGGGGCTGACGACGGCACCTCACCAAACTCTTTCAGGACACCTCGTCTTCCATAACCTCTCAAATGATAAACAGCACTCCCATTCTCATCAGCTGCCCCACACAAAAAAAATAATAAAACAAAGCAGAGAAATAAGACACACGTCCTCATTCATAAGGGATCCTATTCACCGAGTTCCTTTATTCTATTTCAGATGCCTCCCAAAGCCACCACCATCACCCATCAGTTGCCTTTGCAGCTATATCAACTCCTGATGACCCCATGCGTGTCAGAGTAAAACTTTTTCATAGGTTTTTCAATGACTGTTCCCCACCCCCACCTCCACCCCATTTTAATTGTGAATTGGATGGAAGTTTACTGAACAAATTGGCTTTCGATTCAACAATTCCTGCACATTTTGATCCATGGCACTGATTGCAATCCCCACGTCTCAGCATTCCACCCATTTCCTTCCTATGTTTACTGTTTCATCTGTCCTTTCCCATCTCTATCCTACTTTCTGAGCTTAAATAAATAAATAAACACTCTCTGCCACCCAGTTGATGGTGACTCATAAGGACCCTACAGGACAGAGTAGAACTGCCTTCATGAGTGAGTTAGTTAATTGTGCCAGCCTGGCCGATAATCACATGTGGGGCTAATTGAAAGGCGGAGGGATAAATGGGTGGTGAGCCTGGCCTTTCGAGTTCTCAGGTCTCTTGTTTTGTGATGGTTGCACCGGGTGCAGCTGCCTTAGCAGTTCCTTGCTTCAGCTTTCAAGATTGACTTCCTGCAAGACATCCCCAAGGAGAAGCTACATGGACCTATCCCGATGCAGCCCTGGGTGCTGGAGCAGCCGTGTGGAGACCCCTGCTAGTGCTGAGATGCATGTTCGTTCACTGACTCAGCTTTCCTCCTGAAGTCGGCATCATTGCCTCTGTTTTGTGAGGTGGAGGACTTTGTGGACTGGTGTTGGGTTAATGTTGGACTTGTGGGCTTGGGCAGCATTGGGTTGGGATGTTTTCGTGATGCACATTTTCTTTACATAAAACTCTCTTTTATACATGAGTTGCTATGGATTTGTTTCTCCAAAGTACCCAGACTAATACAGTGAGTTTCTGAGACTATACTGTTAATGGGAGTAGAAAGCCCTGTTCTTTCTCCCACAGAGCAGCCAATGGTTTCGAACTGCTGACCTTATGGAGTGCAGGCCAATGCATAACCGCTATACCACCAGGGCTCCCGCCTCTTACATGACATTTCTGAGCTTTCCCCCTGAGTAGATGCTGCCCTTTTAATTTCAGAGAGTAGATTGTTCTAAGGAGTGCATACCTCCCTTATGCAATTGTTCACCTTATGGGCCCATATATCTTTGCCTGGAAGTTGAGCCAGGAAGGCTGTCCCAGGGTCAGAGTCTTGGGGAAGGGTCGTCACCAGTCTGTATCACACCAGTTAACCTGGTCTTCTTATCCACTTTGCGCTTTGTTCCAGATGTCTCTCCCACTCTATCCAGGACCTCTTTCAGAGAGGTCGGCAGAAGGCAGGCAGGGCACCATCTAGTTCTTCTGTTCTCAGGGTCATGGAGGCAAGGATTCATGTGGTCCTTGAGTCCTTTGAATTGTTTTCTTGCATCTTTTTATTTTACTCACTCTCTTTTGCTCCAGGTGGGAAATGCAAACCAATAGTTGCATTGCATCAAGCATATTTGTACATGTTGACATAATTATTTTTGAAACATTTACTTTCTATTGAGACCTTGGTATCAGCTCCTCTTCCCCACCCCACCCCCCACCCTTGTGACCCCTTGACAAATTATAAATTATTATTATTTCCATATCTTACATGGACTGCTGTCTCCATTCCTCCACCATTTCTGTTGTTTGTCCTCTGGGGGCAGGAAGTGGGGGGGAAACAGGAGTTATATGTCAATCATTGCTATCGGTTCCCTCTTCCTATTTCTCTCCCCACCTTCCCCCTATCACTACTCCCCTTCCTGATCCTGGATTCCGAGGGTCCTGAGCTCTTATCTCCTATCTGTGGCTGTGCACATGCTGGGGTCTAGCCCAACGTAAAGACGGGACTGGGGTCATGGTAGTGGGGCGTCAGGAAGCCTCAAGGAACTAGAGGAACATTGTGTGTTTCATCGGTGCTTTACTGCGCCCTGGTTGACTCATCCCTTCCTTGTGACCCTTTCTGTGAAAGGATGCTCCATTGTCTACAGATGGGTTTGGGGGCTCTGCTCCAACTCCCCCCTCGTTCTCAACAATATGGGTTTTTTGTTTGTTTGGGATATTCTGGTGCCTGTTACCCAATCCCGTGGACACCTCATGATCACATAGGCTGGTGTGCTTCTTCCATGTGGACTTGTTGCTTCTCTGCTAGATGGCCGCTTGTTTAACTTCAAACCTTTAAGACCCCAGATGCTATATCTTTTGATAGCCGAGTAGGCACCATTCACTTTCTTCACCACATTTGCTCATGCACCCATTTTGTCTTCAGCGATTGTGCCACGAGGGTGAGCATCACAGAATGCCTGGTTGTTAGAACAAAGTGTTCTTGCATTGAGGGGGCACATGAGGAGTAGCCCGAAGTCCTTCCACTACCTCAGTGTATTGCCATATAAATATATGTACATAAGCCAATACCGCTATTTTTTAATGAATTAATGTGTTTACCTATGTACACACCTATGTCTATACCTCTATCCATAGCTTTGCTTCCTAGATCTTTCCTCTGTTTCCTTTAGCCTTCGTCCTATCCCACCATCATGCTCACCCTTCTTCTTCATCTTAGTAACTCCTCTCAGTTAGGTTGCTGTTGCTCCCACACCCCCAGGATCTTTATGTCCTCCTCCTTGTTGATTTTAATTCCCTAGTTGTTCCCTTGCCTCTGGCATTGTTTGCTCACCACTCCCTTCCCCAGCCTCCTCCCCACTAAGTCCCTCCAGAACCATCCGCCTGTTGCTTACTCCTCCCACTTGCTTGCCATGCCTATCTATATAAGCAGACAAACCAATAATAACAGAGACCAAACAAAAAGAAAACAGAAGATTGAATAAAAAGAGGAAGAAAAAAAAGATAATAATAACTAGCAAAAGAAGAGGATGCATCCATATTTCTTCCAGGTCTGTCTGCTGACCTTTATGACTATCTCCCCACTGGTCCTGGGGGAATTCCGGGAGCTGCCCCTTAATTTTGGGGGCTCCTCAGGGACTTTGTGGCTTGGCTTGGCTCCCATTGCTGATGTGTTATGTTCCCTTCTTGGTTTGCCCAGCTGTGGGGGGGTTCAAACTGGACTCCCTCCCCACCCTGTGTCCCCAGTATTGTCCTCCTTCGTGGTATGCTCCAGTGAGGGGACATGCCTTAAGCTTTTGTGGGCCCTAAGGTCCCCTTTGTGCCTTAGCAGGGCCGTGCCGGGACGTCGTCCTCTGGGCTTGGTGTGCCGATGCGGGTCTAGACCATCCCCTCTCCTTTTCCTTCTTGGTTTGCTTCCGTGTGGGCATGGCATGCCAGCCCCTGTTCCCAACCTGTAAGTTTAGTGTTGTCCTCTGTAGCACATACTTCTAGGGAGGGGGTCAGTTTGGCTCTGACTGGGGCCGGCCCTGTAGCCCAATCTTTTCAGACATTGCTCCACGTTGTCAAGGTTTGGTGCGCGGTGGTGGGGTCTGCATGCACACTCCCAATTCTGGCCCACACTTTTAAGAACCCCAGCTCAGTGGCTGATTTTTTAAAAAGTACATGGTGAGATCTTTCTTCAAAGAAGCCTCTAGGTCAGTGGTTCTCAACCGTCCTAATGCTGCAACCCTTTAATACAGTTCCTCATGTTGTGGCGACCCACCTCAGCACTGGTTCCTCTGGCTCTCTGAGCTTGGCTCCTCAACAGGAGGGTGTAGCAGAGAGTGGGGCCCGCCTCCCAGGAGAAAGAGAGGAAGTTCCCAGAATCCTTGTGAGAATGCCACGCCCACAAGGAAGCATCATTAGGTGGACCCAAAGAGCTGTGTAACATGTGGGCAAGGTCAGGGCTGCACCATCCTGGGGCCAAGAGCTGGTGCGACACCGTAGCAGCCAGGAAGAAGCTGTCTTTATTGGAAAACTGTCTCCAGAGCTGTTCCTGTCACTTCTGACTTGATCTTGGCCCTGAATTATAACCTGATACTAATAGCCCCCATCATTAGGAGTATCATCTAAGAATTCCGTGGGATCGTTGCAACCAAGTCTCCAACCCAGCCGAGAAGCAGAGTGCCAAGGGAATGACCCCAGTATCAGCACTGGCGATAGGGCTGGAGGGTGCAGGGTGCCTTAAAAAAGTTCATGGGAAAATTCCATTATCGCTTAACCCCATCTTCACACAAGCTTTTCGAAGTCCCTTGTCTATGTGACCTCCACTTGATCGGAATCAGCTTTGAGGTTAGGTGAACTCACACAGGCAGACAGCCTTCTCCTCACCCTCGACTTTCTTTTTTTATTTTATTTATTATTTATTTTTACCCTTGACTTCCTTCGTAGGCAAATATGCACAGCGTTGCGCCATAGGTGAGGCATTATGGGATTTGAGTTTAGTGTTCACATTGAAACAACCCCCCCCAAAAAAGGGTGCACAATTTGGCATCGACGTCAGCCTGCATGTGCTCTGAGACGAAGCATGAACCGGTGAGTGTTCTTTATGGCTACACATAAAATAATCCCATGCTTCAGGAGCGTTCTTTTTCCTATGAGGCAGCAAAATGCACAAGCCATTGGCAGAAGCTTTACTGCTGAGAAAACAACCTAATTATATCTTGCTGGGCTAGTTGGCTTCGTGGAGCTTGCGAGGGAGAGATTCCGTTCCCAGCCAAGTCAAGAGCTTCATGCGAGAAAAATCTGTTCCCTAGGCCACGGATTTTCCCTCCGGACTCCTGGCAGTTGTCTTTTCTAACACAGTGGTAATGATGAAAATCTTTCTTAAAATCGGTGACAGAGGAAGGCTTCGTACTAAACAATCCGTCTATTTCAATGATTTCTTAATGTATTGCTCCTTAAGCTCTCGTGCCCTGAGCGTCGACTCCCATGTTCTAGGAGCAACAACAAGCACCTTAGGAATTCGAAAGTGCTAAAACTTCCCACTGACCCATGCAGTGTTCTAAACTGTCCATTTTGGAGACATGAAAATAGGCAAGGTCACCTATGACAGCGGATGGCACCAGTGCCGCACCCATATCCCTAGGGTCCATTCTGGAATCACCCACACCCACCCAAAGCGGCTCTCTGCCTGAGAACATAGGATAGGAGAGCATGCTGACCCCCCAGAGGGGCCCACGAGTTCAGGTCCAAAGTGACCTTCAACCCTTGACGGCCTGGAGTGGGTAGAGAAATAACCTAGCTGCCCTGCCCCTTGTTGGGGAAAATTCTGAGATGTGTTCAGTGCGGTCTCTCACTGATAACCTGCCAGCTGTCCACCATGGTAAGTCACTCATCCTTTGGGGGCTTTGTATCCCTCCTATCTCTCCTCCCCACCCATCTACGTGCCTCCCAAATAAACTCCTTGCGCCCAATTCGGTCTCAATTTGGCGTTTTCAGGGAGAAGCTAAATTGAGTGGGGAAGTGAAAATGTAAACTGAGGTTGAGTTCATCTGAAAGTTCCAACTTCGCCTTCTTCACTGGTCTCTCTCTACTGACTACGAGGTCACTCCGGAGTCACAACAAAGTCCACTACCAATCCCGATCCCAAGGAGAGGCTTTCTGAGAACTCGGCAGTCCGGAGCAATGGTGGCTTTGTTCCTTCATGGTCAGGGGATCCAGTCTACCGGCCCTCCAGTCTATAGTCTTCCTCCACTGACTCAGATGAGGTCCAGTCTGGCTCTCAATTACTGCTCCCAGCTACCTAATGGCCTGAGTCACTGCTGATAATGAAGGCTTCATTCATGCAGTCATCTGAGATCATGTGTACCTTGGTAGGACACAGTCACATTTGCTTAGGCACCAAAACATTACGAGCTGCCCCTCTGGGTCTCTGTCGACCACGTTTCCTAAGGTTGCACTGCTTAGAACGTCATGATTGTCTGTACCCGGGCTACCTTCTGCGCCTCCCTCCCAGAAAAGGAGGACACTCTTTTAGTCCCTGCTGGTTTTAGCAGAAGGGTTCAAAGGCTCATCCGGCCTGCCTCTCTGAATCTGTGAGTAGCTGCTCTTCTTTCTCCCACTTACAGAGCCATCACTCCAGGATACTGTACAGGGTTATATAACTAATTCAGATAGGCACCAAGATAAGCTAACCATTCTCCATACCAGAGGGGAGGAACGTCGGACCAGAGAAATCATCAACACCAGCTAAGATTACATGCTCCCCAGCCCCCACCCCAAAGAGAAGCCATTCCAACCATCACATTCCAAATCCAAACTCACCGCCAACGAGTCGATTCCAGCTCATAGAGACTCCTTAGGGCAGGGCACAACTACCCCCTATGGGTTTTTGAGACTATAACTCTTTATAGGAGGAGAAAGCCTTGTCTTTCTCCCAGAGAGTGGCTGGTGGTTTTGAACTGCTGACTTTGCCGTTGGCAGCCCAATGTGTAACCACTAGGCCCTTGGGGCTCCTATGGTGGGGCGATTAAATGTTTGATCAAATACAGAGAGTTAATTTTTCAGTTGATAATTTTGCCCATGAATGATGTTATAACTACCCCTATGGTCCCTGACAGAGAAACTCCCCCAGCCCTGCCCCCCACAGGAGCCTCTCTTTCCTCATTCCTAGTCTGCGATACACCGTTAAAGCACACAAGATGAATGTATAAAGTGGGTTTCCAGGCGGCCAACCATAACCCGTTAGATAATATGATGGACAGACAATACCATTCTCAATGGTTTCTTTCCAACCCTTGACCTTGCTGCTAGCAGCCCAATGTGTGAACTGCTATCCCACCGGGGCTCCTGGTTAGTGGGTGCTGATCCCTGGCAGTGAGTGAGATTGCAGGTAAGGTTAGCAACCTCTCCTCTCATGTCGGTGGAGGAAAGGGATACAGAAGACACTAGGAACGGGGTCGAGAAGGAGAGCCTGTGTTCTTTCCCACACATTCCTCGGTGAGGAATAGACACTTACGTGGCCTTTCTATCCTCTCCGTGGGAAAAAGTGCCAAGGCCGTTTGGTTTTCAATCTTGTGCGGCCTTCCATTTTTCCATGATCAAAGTAGGGAGGGGGAGAAAAGGTAATTTATATACCAGTGAAAACTAGATCAGCTTAGGCATTTCTTTTTTAATACTAAATGCCAGAGACCATGGAGAAATCCGTGCATACAGCTTTGAAAGAAGACACTTGTAAACCCAGGCTCTGAAACCCCACCAGTTCATTCTTGAAGGCAACTGAAAGCCATTCTTGAGAATGTAGGTTCATCTCACCCACCCCCACCCCCCACGCCAGAAAAACAATCCAGCAAAGATCCTCAGCTCTCTGATCGAAAAGTTCCAACCTTCAAAGAAGTCTTGTAAGAGAAGTAGGGGGGGTGCAGGTGTTAGTTTTGAAACTAGTTCAACGTCTTGTCAAGATGGAAATGTCAATAATCATAATTGTTGTTATGGTAATAGAGCAGAAAAGCAAACATTTATAAAATAGCAAATTATATGACTCTCCCCCCCACCTCACCCCCGGACACACAAGCTTTCTAATCTCGGATTAGTTTAATCACAAGCAGGACACAAGAGGCATTATTGACATTTAGGGCAAGACAATTCTTCTCCTGCCCCACACTTTGCATAAACAATTCCATGGAAGGAGAGGGTTGTACCATTGTTACCATGGACTTTGACAGAGCTAACACTTCCATGCATTAATGTGAATTAATGATTCATGAATGAATTCCTCTAAAGTTTCCTTATGAAAAGATTGTCACAAACTTTCCAGAGAGTTAACCTCCTCCTTTTTTTTTTTAGTCCTTTTATTGGGGGCTCTGACAGCTCTTATCACGAGCCATGCATCCATCCATCGTGTCAGCACATCTGCACACATGTTGGCATCATCATTTTCTTTCTTCTTCTTTCTTTTTTTTTTTGGCATCATCATTTTCAAAACATTTCCCTTCTACTTGAGCCCTTGGTATAAGTTCATTCCTCCCTCCTCTTCCCTCCCTCATAAACCTTTGATAATTTATAAATTATTATTATCTTTCATGTCTTACACTGACTGCTGTCTCCCTACATCCACTTTTCTGCTGTTCATCCCCCTGGGAAGAGTTATATGTACATCATTGTGATCGGTTCCCCCTTTCTCCCTTCACCTTCTCCTTACCCTCCTGGTATGACTACTCTCATTATTGGTCCTGAGGGGTTTATCAGTCCTGGATTCCCTGTGTTTCCAACTTTTATCTGTATCCATGTATATCCTCTGGTCTAGCTGGATTTGTAAGGTAGAATTGGGATCATGATAGTGGGGAGATGTGGGGAGTGGGGAGGAAGCATTAAAGAACTAGAGGAAAGCTGTATGTTTCATCAGTGCTATACTGTGCCCTGACTGGCTTGTCTCTTCCTTGTGACCCTTCTGTAAGGGGATGTCCAATTGTCTACAGATGGGCTTTGAGTCTCCACTCCACCCTCCCCCTGATTCACATGGATAGGATTTTTTGTGCTGGGTCTTTCAATGCTGATACCTGATCCCATTGACACCTCATGATCACACAGGCTAGTGTGCTTCTTCCATGTGG
Organism: Echinops telfairi; assembly: GCF_000313985.2. Lineage (NCBI taxonomy): Eukaryota > Metazoa > Chordata > Mammalia > Afrosoricida > Tenrecidae > Echinops > Echinops telfairi. Next base: position 8,848,191 of record NW_022111307.1, on the reverse strand, counting down.
GAACCTCCTCTTTCACAGGTGGATTTGAGTTGTACTGCTAACTTCAAGGAGTTACTGACCTTGCTAGCAGCACATCTCAATCCCTACTCTGTGACAGCGTCCATATAGATACATGAGTAGGTGTGAAAATGAGTTCAATGAGAAATCACAACAAATTACAAAAGTCACAATTTTTTAAAAAAACAATGTTAAAATCTTCAGAAAATAATCACAATATTTTATTGATTAACTAATCATGTCCCTAATAATTTACCATGAACATTTTAACTGCATTCATTTTTTAATTCTCTCTTCATAGATCAACAATTTTGGAAGAGTTTCTTTTTTCTTTTCTTTTTTAAAATCATTTTATTAGGGGCTCATACAACTTTTATCACAATCCATACACACCTCATTTGTGGAAGAATTTCTATTGAGCAATTCAGTCTTCACCGTAGCATGCTGTATGGAATTTTAAAAATTATTGTTGACCATTGAACCTTTACTTTGGTATCAATAAATTTGTAGGATCCTTTTTCAAACTTGGAAAAACTTCTGCTCAGCAATCAGCAGAGAACCTAGGAAGCAGGAAGGGTTTGTTCGAGCAGTTAATCTGCACACGGAGAGAGAGGCCATGTTGACTCTTTAAAAGTAAAAGCCCATAGAACTCCTTGTAGGCCAGTCACTGGGAGAAAAGGAGAAAGCAGGGAAGAAAACGAACCACTGACTAATTTTCATGTAAGCAACGGCAACATAGACCTGTGGGCGTGGGATGACTACTGGTCTCAAAATGTGCAGTCCGCCCCATGCAACTGTGCAGGCCTTCATGGGCCTTCTGTGGGGTTTAAGATGACCTAAGCACCCCAAACGCTCTGGAAATTCCCAAGTTTTAGAATTGTTTCCTCTGTAAGCAAAGGCAAAACCAGTTTACATTCTGGTGAAGTTCAATGCTCTGTATATGGGTCTATGTGACAGATATCTTACCCATGACACAGGGGTTGATGCTGACATCACCGCTGTGCCCATCTAAACCTCGGTTTCCTTATTCATTGTGAACATTTCTAACAAGTCCCTTTCGCATCTGAGCTGTAAGAGCTCGGCCACTTCAAGGTTTTGGGTTTTTGTTGTTGTTGTTTTATATGCAGTGGCCAATTAAAGTGCCCTTGCATTGACAGGAGCCCTGGTGGCATAGTGATTCTGCATTCAGCTACTCACCGGGAGGGCCGCAGTTTGAAACCACCAGCCCCTCCTCGGGAGGCAGATCAAGCTTTCTACTCCCATGAAGAGAAGCCCACGGGAGCAGTTCGCGCCTGTCCTATGCGGTCACTAGGCGTGGGCAGTGACTCACAAGCCACCAGGTTTCCTTTTGGCTAGCACTGACAAAGGAGCCCTGGGGTGGCTGTGAGTTAGGCTTTGAATGCTAGTGGCAAGGTTGATGATTCAAACCCAGCAGCTGCTCCTCAGGAGAAAGCCGAGGCTGTCTGCTCCTGGGAAGATTGATAGTCTGGCGACTTTGTATAGGGTTGGTGGAAATTCTTCAGACATGGGGTCTTCAGCAGCCAGTGTGACAGTCAGGAGGCTACCCTGCTGAATCAACCCGCCCAGGTTTTGAGAAGTTGGAGTCAGGGCCTGTGGAACCATCTCGACCTCCAACGGAGACCGGGACGGAGCGGTGGGAGTGAACTTGAACTGTTTGTTACCTGTGTGGTTGGAGAAAGTAGCCTGGGTGGGTGAGGTGTTAGTTTATAGTGCCAACCTGGTCGATAAACACATGTGGGGTGAATTGAAGGGCAGAGGGATAAATGGCCCCGTGAGCCTCGCCTTTCGAGTTCTCGGGTCTCTTGCTTTGTGAAGGTCGGACCAGGGTGCAGCTGCCTTAGCCAGTTCCCTGCTTCAACTGGCAAGGCTCAGTTCCTGCAAGACATCCCTGAGGAGAAGCCACATGGACCTACCCCGGTGCAGCCCTGGGCCTGGAACAGCCGTGTGGAGCCCCTGCCAGCGCTGAGATGCTTACAAGTTCCCTGACTCGGCTTTCCTCCTGCAGTCAGCATCATAGTGTGTGTTTTGTGAGACAGAGTAGGACTTTGTGGATTGGTGTCGGACATATGGGTTAATGTTGGACTTGTGGGCTTGGGCAGCACTGGGTTGGGATGTTTTCTTGATGTGTACTTACCCTTTATATAAAACTCTCTCTTATAGATGAGCTTCTGTGGATTTGTTTCTCTAAAGTACCCAGACTAGCACAGTGGGGCAATGATTAAGTGCTCGACTACTAACCAAGAGGTCAGCGGTTTGAATCCACCAGCCACTCCACTGGAGAAAGAAGAGGCAGTTTGCTTCCGTAAACATTTACACTTTTGAGGACCCATCCTTCCCTTGAGGATCCTGAATCTGGGACACTTTCCATCGCCTACTAAGCCCTTTCTCTTGGATCCCAAAGCAAGTGTGCCTAACTCCTTGAGCTTGATTGTGACCCTGGAGCAGCACTGGACAGGGACGGACGCCTGTAGGTCTTTCCCACGTGCTAACCACCATGCTCCTCTTTCCCCACAGGCCCCAGTGTTGCCCTTACCTGCAGTGATCACTGAGAAAGCTACACCTGCAGGCCAACTCGATGCTTCCAAATGCCTACACCTGCCCTGAGTGTACTCACAGAGGGTCTTTCCCAATACACCTGAGGGTCAACACCAGTCAGAATCGACTTGAGGGCAGTGAGGTTAGGCATTTTTTGTTTTGTTGAGCCTGGTTGTGGTCTCAAATCCATTATCCTGTCCTGGTCTACCTTTTGGTCAGGCTTACTCACGATATGAAGATACGGTGGCAGCCCTTAGGAGCTCGCCTTCAGGTCTGGGGCTGATGGAAGGATGTTACCCACAGGGAGAGAACTAGGTGGGGCCAACGAAGCCTTCGACAGAACAGCAGCACCAACCCACACTCCCCAAGGGACTCAGGAGCAGAGAGGAGTCGACGGCCAACAGCCAGGTTGGTGGATGACGGTTGATTGAAAGGATTTAAAGAAACAAAGGGCTCAGCAGAACTGAGGTGAGGTCTATGGGTCGAAACCTGCCTCTGCCCTCTGGCATCTCGTTTGCTTTTCACTTCCCTGAAGAGTGATTTTTCTGACAAACAATCTGTGTCTCCGTAAAGATGGTAAATGGTGTTTCCCATGAACCGGTTCGGTTCGGTGGTAGAATTCTCGCCGTCTGTGTGCAGGGAACTCCCTAGCAAGTGCACAGCCGGCAGCGGTCTGTCCTTGGGGGCCTGCCTGTTGCTATGATGCTGAACAGGTGGCAGCAGTTTCCAGAATAAGGTGGAGTTGGAAGAAAGGCCCAGCAATGGAAACCACATGGATGAAAACAGTCTTATCCCCAGCCCAGCCTAGGGATGGTGCAGGACTGGGTGACCTTTGATTCCCCTGTGCACAGGGTCATCTGACCGAGGACCAATCTGACAGCAGCTGACAACCACCATGGTATCATCCAGTAGCATCTTGCATCTTTTTTTCCCCTTATGCCATCCAATGTATCCATTTACCTACAATCCTGTTATTTGTTCCCCTCAAGTGGGGTTATACAGTCACCAATGCTATCAGTTCACCCTTCTCGCCCTCGCCTTCACCCCCAAGGTCTGAAGTTCAAACCCACCAGGCCCCTCTCTTGACGAGATAAATCTTTACAGGAGCATGCAGCCTCATGTTTCTCCACAGCGGAGGCTGGTGGGTTTGAACTTCAGACCTCACAGCTATTGGTCATTGTGGTAGTTACATAATCTGGTGTCAATTTGAGACTTGAGAGAATTAAGTGTGAAGGGGTGGAGTCTAGTCTGTCAATCGGGTCATAGTCAATGAGACCTCTGTGTGAGCACGGACTTCTCTTGAGGATTCTGGGAACTCCTGTATTTCCTCGTTGGAGGCAGGAGACACATTCTCTCTCAGCTCGCTCCCTGAGAGACACTCTACTGACAAGACACATGGCACTATGCCCTGAGAGCTAGAGAAGCCACATGTACCTACCCTGATGCAACCAGACCTCGGAAGTCAGAGAAGCCACATAGAGACCCCTGCCAACACTGACATGCTTACAACGCCACAGGATTCACAAGACTTCCAACCCACTGGCCTGTGATCCTCCTGCATTTGGCATCATTGCAGGTATTTCATGAATCTGAAGAGGGCTTTATAGATTGGTATCGGACTTATGGGCTAATATTGGACTTCTGGACTTGATCTGGACTGGACTGGGATGTTCTCTCAATATTCAATTGCTCTTGTATATAAACCTCTTTCTTATATACATATGAGTGTCTATGAATTTGTTTCTCTGGTCTACCCAGACTAACACAGTCATTAGTTACCCAACAGCACCTCCAGAGCTTCTTCCCAGCAAAGTCCTCATCATGCAATGCCTCCTTGCTTCCTCCGTTGCTGCTTGTGGCCATCAAACACCGATTCATGGCCACTCCGTGCAGACCGAAACAAAGCACGCTCTTGCCCTGGCCATCGCCATGACCTGTTTGGCTTGGATGTTTTCGTTGGATGGTTTTCTTCCTCGTCCACCTGAGCCTGGAAGCTCCACTGAAATCCGTTCCACATCATTGCACCACATACACCTCTGTGGACAGACTGGTAATGGCTGCTCGTAAGCTGCACTAGCCAGGAATCGAACCCAGTGCTCCTGCATGGAATGTAAGAATACTACCACTGAACCCCCAACGCTTAAGAGAACTGTAGGGCTGACCTCATTGTGTTGTGGAGAGGAGGAAATGGGTACATGTGAAATTCTTGGAGCTGCACCTAGAGCAGTGGTTCTCCACCTTCCTCATGCCGCGACCCTTTCATACAGCTCCTCATGTTGTGGTGACCCCCCAACCATAAAATCATTTTTGCTGCTACTTCATAATTGTTGTTTTTCGACAGTTATGAATTGGGCGACCCCTGTGAAAGGGTCATTCAACCCCCAAAGGGGTCAGGACCCACAGGTTAAGAACCACTGACCTAGAGCATAGAAAGTTAATCGAATGAGAGCACTAGTGGTATAGTGGGTACACCTTGGGTTACTAACTGTAAGATCAGCAGTTCAAAACCACTAGCCACTCTGAGGGGGAAAGACAGGTCTTTCTAATTTTATAAAAGTTTCAGTATCTGAAACCCACAGGGGCAGTTCTACACTCTCCTTTCGGGTCACTATGAGTCAGCATCAACTCGATGGCAGTGAGTTGTTTTGTAGTGGTAGTAGCAGTAGTAGTAATAGTACTCAGCCATTGAAGAAAAGTGTGTGCATTTCAATATAAAACTCACCTCTGGCTTCTGACCAAAAATTTCTTTGGAACAGTGGCCTTCGTTAGACTGGCCATAGGCCATCCGTTGTCCACTTGTGTTCCTGGATCATACCCACGTAATTGGAGTAAAGGAGCCAATAGACCACCACCTCACCCAGGGAAACATACATTCCCACCCCCCTCACCCACACACTTTTATGTCAGAAACTGTTACTCTAACCTGAGTGGCAATAATTCATAGATTTATCCACCTGGAAAGATCGTCTCAGAAACGACCAACCTTAGAGACAGTTTGAAAACTACCTCAGTAGCAACTGGACACCCCCTCACAGAAGGGCTGCAGGGAGAAGATGAGCCAGTCAGAGC
>NW_022111307.1:8830311-8842412 GCF_000313985.2 Echinops telfairi | reverse complement strand
GGTACAGATAAAAGCTGGAAACATAGGGAATCCAGGACAGATGAACCCCTCAGGAACAATAATGAAAGTAGCCATACCCGGAGGGTAAGGTGGGGGAGAAAGGAGGAACTGATCACAGTGATCTACATATAACCCCCTCCCTGGGGGACGGACATCAGAAAAGTAGGTGAAGGGAGATATCGGACAGTGTAATAATGAAAAAATAGTAATAATCTATAAATTATCAAAGGTTCATAGAGAGGGAGGGTGGTGAAGCGGGGCGGGGGATGAGGAGCTGATACCAAGGACTCAAGTAGAAAGAAAATGTTTTGAGAATGATGATGGAAACAAATGTACAAATGTGCTTGACACAATGGATGGATGGATGGATGGATTGTTATAAGAGTTGTACAAACCCCCAATAAGGTATTTTTTTAAAATACCTCAATAGACTGGGGATGACACTATACTATCAGGACTTAGTGCTCCGTGGGCTTCGTCTCATGTTACAGCTCCATCGGACAGAGTACTTTCCTATTTTCACCACTGAGGAAGCTGGGGTTCAATTTTATCTGAGATCAGATGCTTGGTCCTAGTCACCAACTTACGGCTTCATTGATAAGTCAGTTAGTATCTGACTGACTCATCGTCTAATGAAAAGTTCCCAGTTCATGTCCTCTATTGTCCAGAAAGCTCGGTGTGTGTGTTGGCCCTGACCTTCCCCAATATGAATTGGACTACAGTTGGGGGCTCCCATCCAAAGACCATCAACTTCAGAGATTAACTCAAGGGAATATGGAGCCTATTTCTGAACTACCCAACACTGACCAGTGTGCTATACTGCCCTTCCTCCACCGACCAGGGGCATTACCAGGTGCAGTGATGGGCCCTGGAACAGCATGAGATACCGTAACTGTGCCCAGGACTAATCCAGATCTGCTACCCACATCTGATTCTAAAGTGGATTTTCCAAAGCACGAGGAGCTAGGAAGTGCATTGAAAACAGCAAAAATTGCAAAGAGTGGATTTTGTCGGTAAGAACAGTCCCCAACTGTTCACTTATTGGGGGTGGGGTGGGCCAAGAATCATAGACTAACATGTCGTACACCTCCAGTCCTACAAGTACAAGATATGTATTAAAAATAGAGACACAAAGGAAAGAGATGCACTCCTTCATCAACTATGGATTGAGCATGGTCTAAGGTTCAGGAGACACTGGTGGTAAAACATGACGTTGCTCCTTCCTTCCTTCCCTCTCTTAAGGGACAACAACATTAAGAAATATTGCCACCATTCCAAGTGCTGTGAGGGAGATGCCCGGGGTGAAGAACCTCGCCAGGGAGGCAGGCAAAGGCTTCTCTGCTGACCGAGCGTTGGTGGACGGGCGGACAGAGGAAGGAGACCTGCTCGTGCAACCTGGAGCCGTGAGGATTGCTAGAGGGAATGTAAGATAGTATAGTATAAGATAGTATACACTATAAGATAGTCTACTATACTATAGTAAGAGAGCACAAATGCTGCGGAAAACCATTCAGCAGCTCCTCGAAAAATTAGAGACTTCCCATTTGGTGCAGCAACTCTGCTCCCAGGTATGGTACCCAACAGAAGTGAAGAGAGTGCTCACACAGACACCTACCGACAACTCACCGCAGCCTCGCCCGCAGGAGCCAAGGTGGAAACACGTGAAGTGCCCACCAGTGAGTGAATGGATGCTCCCGTTTTGGTACAACCATACTCAAAACCAACCCCACCGCTTCAGAGCCAATTCCAGCTCCTGGTGGCCCTAATACAATGCAACATCACTTAGTCACCAAAACCAATGAATATATGAATATATATATATTCATTTTATATATATATATTCAATATATATAAATATATCAATGAAGTACTCATACTTGCTACAGTACAGCTAAATTTATATATATATATATATATATATATATATATATATGCTTATTGGAAGAAGCCAGATACAAACGGTCTCATGTTGCACGCTTCCAGACACGAGCATATCCAGAATCAGTGAACCCAGAGAGACACCAAGCCGATGAGTGGTTCCCAGGAACGAGAAGGCATTAGGGAAGTAGAGCAACTGCTTACAGGGAATGGGGTCTCCTTTGGGCATGAGGAAAGTGCTCCAAACTAGGTAAGTGGTTCCCAACAGGGGGAAATAGTTATTGTCACTAGATGGTTCCTTTGGAAATGGTCAGTGATTGTTGTTGCCATGTGAATTTAACCTCAATTTTTTAAATTTTTAATTAAAAATATTAAATTAAAATTCAAACTTTCCAGGCAGATGCTAGGGCGTGGGCCACGCCCCAGAGCTAGGAACCAGGACTGCAAGTATAAGGAACTGAAAGAAGGCACGTGGTTGGAATCGAGAACGTTGCGGGGAAGGAGGTAGGGCTGAAGAGCTCAACAGGGCCAGGTCACACGGGACCTGATAGACCAGGTTCCGAAGGTTTACCTTGATGCTAAGAGCAATGAGAAACCCCTGAGGGAGTGGGGGGGACGTGTGGTGTGGCAGGAAAAGTATCATTAGATAAGCACTTTGACAATGTTCCGTCTGGATCAGGAGGAGGATTTCCTAAAGGACAAGCGTAGAGGAGGCAGACTGGAAGGGGGCCAGATGGAGTGGGAAATCGTGCTGGGGATGGAGACAAGCAGGTGACTCTGAAAGGTGTTTGATCCCTCAGGAGGATTTGGTGGTGGGGAGGGACAGGGAGAAGATAACTAAGATGACGGGCTCAACGTGAAAAAATCATCATCATAAAACCAACAATGCTTCATGGAGAAAAGAAAACCCCTCCAGATCCCTTACCCCGCAGATTCAAATCTTGATCTGAGCGGCTGAAAGAAGAGGGAAAGTAAAAAAATAATGTACTTTTTAATAAAAGAGGAGGAAAGTAATGAAGCAACCTTGGAGTCTTTAGTGTCATACAAGTTCATTTCCAACGTTTTGTTTTAAGGAATTTGGTCGTAGGTTGGGCGAAGGAAAAGAAGTCATCAAGAAAGGCCCTACGTTTCCACGTGAAACCCTGGAAGACACTAGACGGGGACCAGGTTTGGGGAAGACGAGTAAGCGTTTATGTGAAGTCACTTGCCGATGAAGACCTTTGAAATGTGGAGGATGCTGGACACACAAGACTGAAGCTGAAAGGAGCCTGGTGTTGAGCTATAACTGGATGCCCCGAACGCTGAAAGTGGTTCTTTCTGGACATAAGGTTTTCTATGATATTGCTGCATTCTTTATGCCGACTGGTTTTCTCGGTTCCCTGCTAGCCCAGTTGCCCACAACCTTGGTCAAAAGAAGCCCATTTAGTCTCTTAAACTTGTGAAGACCAGAAATCTGAACTCATGGTTTAAGCAGGGCACAGCCTGTCTAGCCCCTCCACCCCGGATCCTTAGGGAGACAATTTCATTGCCTCTCCCATCTGCTAGTGGCTCCAAGTGTTACTGGGTGGCGGCCAGATGGCTCTACCATTTGTCTCTACCTTCACATGACCCATTCCTCTATGTCTGTGTCTTCTCCTCTTTGTCTTTTTCAAAGACGGTTTTCAATGGATTTAGGACCCACTCAAACAATCCTCAATCTCAAGATCTTTAACCTCAAGATATCTGCAAATACTTTTTCCCCACATAGGGCCACATCCACAGGACATACTTGTTGGAGGTCTACCACTCCACCCAATCCACCTCTAGTGGATAACACTTTTTTAAAAAAGTGGTATCTTTAAAACAATGAAATTTAAAATAACAAAATTGTCTCTGAATTGATACCAAGGAGGAATTTTTTATACAGTTTTATAGGCATAAAATTCACAAATCACACAACTTAGCAGTTTAATTATATTTTTTAACTTTTCATATACTTCTTTTTTATCCTTATCCTTTTTTAATTTAAATCCTTTAGTTGGGGGCTCATACAACTCATCGCAATCCATATATACATCCATTATGTCAAGCACATTTGTAAGTTTAGTCATATTAAGAAGAGTTGTATAATCATGACCACAACCAATTTTAGAACATTTTCTTTCTTATTCTCACTGTTATTAGTTCCCCATTTCCCCCTCCCCTGCAACACCCCGAGGAATCAATAACCCAGTTACTGTAGGCTTATCTATCTTCGATTTCATATACAGAAAATTATACCTCCCCAAAAAGAAAAGAGCTAACAACAATAACAAAGTAAAGCAGAGAAAGCCTTCGTGTAACTGGGATTAGGGGTCTGCACAGGAGTGTCCCAAGATGGTGACAGCCGAATGAGTTAACTCTTACTCTCTCTTTGACACGTTTCTTTTCTATGGTGCCACACAGACCCAATCCTGTTCCACATCAATCGGTGTCCTGAGCAGCCCTGGGAAACCAAAGAAATCCGCGTTCTGCATCACAAATGGTCCTTCAAGTTTTTTTCTTAATCATTTTAATGGGGGCTCATACAACTCTAATCACAATCCATCCATCTATCCATTGTGCCAAGCACATTTGTACATTTGTTTCCCTCATCATTCTCAAAACATTTGCTTTCTACTTGAGTCCTTGGTATCAGCTCCTCATTTTTTCCCTCTCTCCCTGCCTGCCTTTCCCTCATGAACCCTTGATAATTTATAAATAATTATTGTGTCATAGCTTATGCTGTCCGATGTCTCCCTTCACTCACTTTTCTATACACCCAGGTATCACCCCCATAATTGAGATGTTCTAAAGATGCCAAAAAACAGTAACGTCCATCCCTCACCCTGAGGAGAACCCAACTGAGGACTGAAATAAAGAGTGGGACAAAGAAGACCAAACACTCCCGGGAGTCCTAGCTAACCTGGAGAGTCCAGCTGTAAAATCACCAGATTTTCCACTGCACCAGGGCAAGCCCGCCCTCAGAGATGCACAGGAAACACGTACTAGGACAGCCTGAACTCAGAGGAAAGGGCGAGGAAGAACTGGACGCCACACAATTTCGAATTCCAAGCTTACGGCTTCCCTGCCAGCAGGATGAGAAGGGGATATCAAGGTGGAGAGAGGGAGGAGCACTGAGCTAATGCAAGAAGACGTCAGAGGTAGAGGGAGCAGTCATCTGCCCTGACGCTCACTGCACCTCCATGCACTTACCCCCAGGCTTCTTCTGTTTTAAATCATTGCATTGGGGGGGGGCTCGTACAGCTCTTATCACAATCCATACATCCTCCATGGTGTCAAGCACGTTTGTACATTCGTTACCATCATCATTTTCAGAACATTTTCTTTCTACTTGAGCCCTTGGTATCAGCTGCTCATTTCTCCCCTCCCTCCTCCACCCTTCCTCCCTCCTGAACCCTTGGTAATTTATAAATTATTAGTGTTTTTTCATGTCTTACACTGACCAATGTCTCCCTTCACCCACTTTTCTATTGTCCATCCCCCAGGGAGGGGGTTATATGTAGATCATTGTGATCAGTTCCCCCTTTCTCCACCCACCTGCCCCTTCCGCTCCTGGTATAGCTACTCTCATATTGTTCCTGAGGGGTTCACCTGTCCTGGGTTCCCTGTGTTTCCAGCTTTTATCTGTACCTGTGTACACGCTCTGTTCTAGCTGGATTTGTAAGGTAGAATTGGGGTCATGACCGTAGGGGTGGGGGGGGAGCACTAAAGAACTAGAGGGAAGTTGTATGTTTCATTGGTGCTATACTGCACCCTCACTGGCTCATCTCCTCCCCACGACCCTTCTGTAAGGGGATGTCCAGTTGCCTACAGATGGGCGTTGGGTTCCCACCCCGCACTCCCCTTCATTCACAATGATATGATTTTTTGTTCTGGGTCTTTGATGCCTAATAACTGATCCTATCAACAACTCCTGATCTCACACCTGGTGTGCTTCTTCCATGTGGGCTTTGTTGCTTCTGAGCTAGATGGCCATTTGTTTATCTTCAAGCCTTTAAGACCCCAGGGGCTATAACTATTAATAGCCAGGCACCATCAGCTTTCTTCACCACATTTGCTTATGCCCCCACTTTGTCTTCAGCGATCATGTCAGGAAGGTGAGCATCATTGGAATACCAGTTTAATAAAAGAAAGTGTTCTTGCATTGAGGGAGCACTTGAGTAGAGGCCCAATGTCCATCTGCTACCTTAATACTAAACCTATAAATATATGTACATAGATCTATGTCCCCATTGTCATATATAAATACATTTATGTATGTACATGCCGGGTTTTAGACCTCTATAAATGCCTTTTGCCTCCTACCTCTTTCCTCTGTTTCCTTTTATTTCCCTCTTGTCCCACCATCAAGTTAGGGAAAGAGGACCAAACTTCAACCCGGTGCTCCAAGATGTGAGCGCAACATGCCAGCACGAAGCAGGGAACCAATAGAGAGGTCTGAGGGGCCAGTTCCAATCCCAACTACGTGGACAGCCTCCCCTCCCCCCAGAAGAATGCACTTCAGAGGCAGCACTGAAGCTACAGCTCAGGGAGAGGGGCATGTCTGATCAGAGCACACAGGAGCAAAGGAAGGGGGAGGGAGAGAAAGTAGAGCACATCCTGACCCACCGAGCCCTGAGGACGATATTCCTGCTCAGAGCAGCCAATGCACAGAGAGGACCATAGGGCCAGCCCTACTATGAGACATGATGTCCCTCACTGACCCATAGTGCTACAGGGGACAACACTGGAGACCCAGGATGGGAATTGTGCCCGATCTGACCCCACCACACCAAGGTGAAACACAAGGGGCATGCAACAGAACAGCAAGGAGAGCAGAGCAATGAAGTCCCAGGAAACACCAAAAATGGACTTGGGGGCCAAGGCGTGGGATCCCAGCAGACTCCACAGGAAATACTCCTAAAGGTCAACTAACAGACCTTGAACTACTTATAGGCTCTTCTTTTGTTGTTGTTTTGTTTTCTTTTCTTTTGTTGCTTTGTTTTGCTCTGTCTTGTTTTTGTCCATATTATTATCTCTGCATGTCTATCTAGATAAGATAGGCTGGATAAACAATCTGGAGGAGACAACAACAGGACCGAGTGTTCTGGGAGGACATGGGAGAGGGGGAGGCAGGGGAAAGGAAGTGCGTGTTAACAAACCCAGGGATAATGGAACAACAAGTGATCTAAAATCTATGTCGAGGAGGGCATAGGAGGCCTGGTAGGGCTTGATCAAGGGCAATGTAATGGAGATGAATTACTGAAACCCAAATGAAGGCCCACAAATTTCTTAATCAAGCTCTGCATCGTGCAAGACACTATGCTGTCCCCATGGGCATTTGATTAGTCTCAGAGTCCCTAGCAATAAGCAACCAATCAACACTAGCTGATTTTTAGCAGAGTTTTAATTTATTAACAATATTGGTGTGTAATTCTTGTTTGGGTCTTGGATTTCTTTTTTTTTTTTTTTTTTAGTCAAAGAAAGAACTTTTCTTTCTAGTCTTAACACATTGTATAATAGAATTCCAATTAACATTGAATGTCACATGTTTGAAGGTGTTTGTAAATTGAAATCATATTGAACTTGGACTTTGCTTTGAAATAGAAAATTAATGAAAGCTTAATCTTTAGTATTAGAAACAACTTAAGATATTTTCATTTCATGAGTTCTCGAATCAATTTAATACAGAAATATTATATTAAAAGTTAATTGCATTGTGAAATGAAAATGTCCATAAATCATATTTTGAGGAAATAAGAAAATTTTGAATACATCCTCTACTGAGTGATAGTGTGAAAAGTTTAGATTTCTTGCATGTGATTGATCGTGCACTGAAGCTAACTAAGTAGGAGCATGTTCTTGTTCTTAGGAAATCCATGCTACTTAAAAGATGAACTATGATAATATCTGCCGCTTTCAGATGGTTCTGCAAAATAATGTCTTCTATCAAAACAGGTAAAGCAAACAGTATACCGGTGTTTACTGCTTTATGTTTTAAAATGAAAATGTTTGGGGGATTGCATGAGGAACTCATAAAACCTTTGGCGTAACTGGAGGGCCAGGATTAAAAGATAAGTAGTTCAAAATCACCCCAGAAAAGGGTTGGGTGAGGATGCCACTTCCATTATTACCAACTATTAGATGTTCTCACCTGCATCACCCCCAGCACTGATCCCGGGCACTGGAGGTCCACTGCCATTGTTTGCTTCCGCAAGAATTCAATCTTAGAGCAACTTCCAATGGAATAAATTAATCCCCCATAGATAATCTACTGGGTGTATATAATCAGAATGAACATGATGAGTCTGCACAGCTAAGAATCAGACCAAGGCATCGCATGGGGTGTGGAAGTTGGGGGACGGGGACTTCCAGTCAAACTCATTCTGAAACAACAGGTGGCCTCCCACCTTTAAGACACTTCATTCTGGGGTAAAGAACTAGGACCAAGGCTATTTGAATTGTCAGACTAGAGACTTTCAACACACCCCTGTAGATGGGAGCAGGGTGTGAAAAGCAAAGAAATGTTTAGATTCATGGCCTACTTTTTCAGTATCTTCATTTCATGGGGAAGTTTTCATATATATCCATGGGCATGTCACCGACATTATCCAGAGTTTTCTGAATTAATCAAAGTCCTTCTCAATTTATCAATCTGGAAATCCAATACAAGAAATCTTTTGAAATATCTGATCATGTGTGATCAGATATATGTGTGTGTGAGTGTGTGTGTGTGTGTGTGTATATATATATATAGAGAGAGAGAACTTAACACAATAATCATTTTAAACCAGTTTTTATTTCTTTTTTAAAAATTTTATTGGCATAAAACTCACAAATCATATAAGTCAGTAGTTCAATCATATTAAGAATACTTGTACAATCATCACCATAATCAACTTTAGAACATTTTCTTCCTTCTTATACTCACTATTATTAGTTATCCATTTCCCCCTCACCTCCCCTGCAACACCCCCAAGGAATCAATAATCCAGTTACAATCTCTATAGACTTATCTATCTTGAATTTCATATACAGAACACCCCCCAAAAAAACTAACAACAATAACAAAGTAAAACAGAGGAAACCTCAATCAAAAAGAAAGCAAACATATTAAAAACTTGAACAAATGTAAAATGGGTCAAAAGGAGATCAAATGATAAGGTGTTCAATTTTGATCTAACTGCATCTGCAATAATCCACTTTCCAGTGCTCTCTGCATGATAGCAAGGCTACTCACGTCCCTGGTCTGTGATCAGAGGGAATTCACCTCAGGCTTAATCCACCTTTTTTATTAACCGTATTTCCCCTTCCCCCTCCCCTTTTTTTAATTAACTGAAACTTTTGATTGGGTCAAAGGGGAGATTAAATGATAAGAAATTGCATTTTAACCTAACTATGTCTGTCATCAACTTTACAATGCAGAATCTCTGTTAGACAAGGCTATTCACACCCCTGGTCTGTGGTCAGAGGAGACTGAGAGGAGCCTTAGTCCATGTGTGGATCCTGCAAATGGATTTTGGGTTTCCACTGCCATCCATTGTAAGAAGGGTTTTAGATCATCTTAGTTGGGGTTAATGGCACTGCTGATGAGCATTGTGGATGTGCATAAATAAGAAGAGAAAATATGATTAAAAGATGCCCTAAGACCAGAGGAGGTACACTGGTACAGATAGGAACTGAAAATACAGGGAATCCAGGACGGATGAGCCCTATAGGACCAGTGGTGTGAGTGGCGAAACAGGGAGGGTAAAGGGAGAATGGGTAGGAAAGAGGGAACCGATTACATGGAACTGTGTGTGACCTCCTCCCTGGGAGACAGACAACCAAAAAGTGGATGAAGGGAGACATCGGACAGGGCAAGATATGACAAAATGCCCATTTATAAACTGTCAAGGGCTCATGCGGGAGGGGGGAGCGGGGAGGGAGGGGAAAAATGAGGACCTAATGTCGGGGGTTTAAATGGAGAGAAAATGTTTTGAGAAACGATGTACAAATGCGCTTTACACAATTGATGTGTGTGTGGATTGGGATAACAGTTGTATGAGCCCCTAATAAAATGTTAAAAAAAAAAAAAGACATGCATTTACACCTATTCTTGGAGATCTTTCAAATCAGAATAAAAATAGATTTATCCTTTTAATTAAAAAAAAAAAGATGCCCTAAATAATCGGGAGTCTAGTCAGCACATAGTTGATCATCATATTCAGCTGGGTACAAATATGACAAGGGCCGCTGAGGATGCTGGGATGTAAGAGTAAAACTCCCCGCTCACCTCTGACTCTCGCATGGCCACTTTGCAAATAGCCTCCTTGAGCGCGGGGTATGAAAAAGTGGAGGTGTGTCATCTAACGCCAACTAACAGTCGGAAAATTTAGCCATCGCTTCCCCAGAGGAACGTTGGAGGCTTTGTGTGCCTATACCCTAAGGAAGCATCCTAGGCTGCAGAGGGACAGAGAAGGTCCACCACCATCCTAAAGGTCTCTGGGCCCTGCTGGGGGGAGCAGCAAAGCAGAGAGCGGTGGGGAAGAGCACCACCCCTAAGAACAACGTCAAGTTGAATCCCAACTATTGCTCTGCAGCGTGTGGCCCTCGACAGGTTGTTTCATTTTGCTTCCTCCTCCATTTCTTCACCTGGAAATGGGTTGCCTATCTCCTAGCCTCATGGTGGTGATTAAATGGGTGACCTGTTTGTAAAATCCTTAGCACCACACATGTCATACAATCCCAAACCAAGTGCCAACCATTCACCTCTGGTCCAAGGGGACCCATGGGTGTCACAGTACAATTGTACTCCGTAGAGTTTTCCAGGCTGATTGCTTGGAAGTTGATTTACAGGCCTTTTCTCCAAGGCACCTCGAGGTAAACTTGAACTATCAGGCTTTCTCGGTTAGCAGCCAAACAAGTTCACTGTTTGTACCACCCAGGGACACCTGGGTACAAAATAGTTGTTATTAACTGTAGGAAACAGAGGAATGGGAAGAGAATGTATGCAGACAAATGTTTTATTCTCATAGTTTAAGAAGCCTGGCAGGCCAGGTTTCTGGGTGCAGGGAGCCTTCACACTTTTGGGTTAGAGCTAAGTCCCAATCACATTCTCATGACCAAGATTAATTCCCATGATATCCTCCCATCATAGTGCTACCTTAAAGTGACCTCTTCTAAGCACATGGCTGACTGCTGTCTAGCGGGCAGCTTGATCTCTAGGAGCAGACCTGTAACTATTGCTCTCAGTGCCCTGGGGACAGTCACCCCTCCTCACCTGCCCCAGCACTGGTGTTAGGTTATTCCTCCAATGAATCAGGGACCTCTGGGGTTAAGGGTACAGCCCACTTTTTTTTTTTTAATGCAGTTACCTGTAATTAGGGAAGCTTGCAAGCCCTGAGAATATATGTTAACGTTGGGAATACCTTTTCTCTCGCTCTTGCTTGGACCTGGTTCCTGAAGTCATGGCGATGGTGAACACCCCAAAACGTTTGTCTGTCTCTTAATTGCTTCCCTTCAATGACACCACCGTTCCTTAGGACTCGTCCAGAGGTGAGGCTGGGTCTCACAGTTAACAACCGTCAAATTGGTGCCCAACTCATGCCCCGTGCACAATGGAGAAATGCTGCCTGGTCTTGTGCCACTCCCATGATCAAGCCATGATGATCCACAGGGTTCCCCTTGGCTGATTTTCACAAGTGGATCGCCAGCCCTTTCTTCCTCCTCTGTCTCAATCTGGGCACTCTGCTGAAACCTGTTCAGCAACACACAAGCCTCCCCCCCGCCCCCCCCCCCCCCCGACATCTGGGTGCTGGCTCCCCATGAAGTACACTTGCATGGGAGACGGGGATTTTAACATTCAGTCACCAATGCCTCCTTAGCAGACAACAGTGCTAAATAAATAATAGCTATTATTAAATAGTGAAAGTTTCCAACCCTAAGCAAATAAGGACAGAGTTACAAATTCCCTTTGGGTACGATAAGAGCCATTTTGGCCACGGACTGATTGTCATGTAAATCATTTCTAACCCTCTCGGAAAGTAACCCTAACGGAAAGTCACGTCTCCGTCTAAATTGGACAGAATATATTCCTGTCACCACGCTGCCCTTTAGTCTGTGGGCCCTGCCCTGGGGCATCCACCTGCCCAAGAGGATACTGACCATGACGATTCTGAAGGAGGTGTCCTCCCAGTATCTGTGGGTTTCAGGATTGATTATTAAACACCAAGCGTGTGCCA
>NW_022111307.1:8802576-8830200 GCF_000313985.2 Echinops telfairi | reverse complement strand
ATGAATATCTCCGCACCCCATGCTTAAGGAGCTCCCAGCCTACTCACAGCAACCTGAGGAAGCAAATCTCTACACAGAAAGAACGTGGACCGTGGAGGGTACAGGGAGACAATGACATGTGTCCTACATTAAACGATGGCATCCCCAGGGAGTACAGTTAAAACGAGAGGCTCGTTGTTCCCGGGCAGGTGAGAGGTGTGAGCCCACTCCCGGGAGCCTCCGAAGGCAAAGCCCCAGGATTTGCTTCTGCAACATCAGCCCGGAAACCCCTCTGACACCCGGGAGGTGCCTGGGGTCGGAAGTGACACACTGGCAGCAGGTTTCCAATCAGCGTGTCTGGAGGCTTTGCGGCCCAGTCTTTCCACACACCTCTCTGCCTTCCCACCGCTCTTCGCCTTAGCTATTTTCCTTAAACAGCTGAATTCTCAGCGCATGCATCTAAGTTCATTCAATGCACATTCAAACGAGGAACTAACAGCTGCGGCTCTGAGTTGGCTTCCACGTGGTCATTCCCATCTCTGTTCTGCTCGGTATGTGCTGTGGTTCTTGTTAGGGAGCCGAGCTGAGGTGCCAGGTGACCACAGCAGTCAATCAAGACAAGAAGCCAAAACGAAAGTCACAAGCAAGCTGTGACTCACTTACTGTCATAGTATCAGCAGGGGACCAAGCCCAGAGAAGGGTGCCTGGCTCCCTGCTATTCCTATTTCCCCTGAAACCGCACCTAGGCCAGGGTCCGTGAACCAGCACCTGTGTGGAGTTCATTTCCCTGCGGAGGCCACCTCCATCAGAGAACCCTCGTGGTGTGATGGACCATGGGGGTCAGGGAGGGAGATGGTGGAGAAAGGCCAGTGGGGGGAAAGGCCAGGGTACTGAGGGGAAACGGGGCAAGGAATCCTTGGGGGGTGGGGGGGGGGTCATGGTTACCTGGTGGGATGTTAACCACAAGGTCAGCAGTTTAAAACCCCCCAAGCTGCTCCTTGGGGAAAATGTGAGGCGTTCTACTACCTTAAAAAGTTACAGTGGGGGCAATGGGGAGCTGACACCAAGGGCTTGAAAGAAAGTAAATGTCTAGAAAATAATGATGGCAACATGCGTACAAAGGTGCTTGATACAGTTGATGTATGGATTGTTACAAGAGCTGTGAGCCCTCAATACAATGTTTAAAAAGAAAAATAAAATAGAGTTACAGTCTCTGAAACCCACAGAGGCTGTTCTACCTACCCTGTCCTATAGGGTTGCTATGGGTTGGAATCCAGTCAAAGCAGTGAGTTTGGTTTGAGGCCAAGGCTAAATAGATAAGAAAAAGCGTGGCTGGCAGGGGACAAGAGGGCACCCGAGTCCTTAGTCAGCTCCCTTTAAAAATCGATATACATTGGCCAGGCTAAGGAGGGCAGCTGTCCCCCTGTGGCTTGCCAGGCAGGGAAAGCCTTTGCAATTACCCAGAGTTCAATCACATAACGGGTTTTCAGGGAGGAACTAGACTCCTTAATTCTGGTCACTCGCGTCAGCTGCATGGTAAACTGGAGAAGATTATGCCCGTAGCATCTCTGTGTAGTACCCTCCTCACACATTATCATCCCTGGTGGTCCACTCTGCCTGCCAAGAATTTTCAGACTGCCGCCACGCTAGACTGCTTCCTGCGCCCTGTGGAGGAGGCATCGGTGGACCCTCTGATGATGGAGTCTGTCTAAAATGGAAAACCTTTCTCAGGACAGCCCCAGTGTCATATGTTGTCCCCAGCAGGGCATTCTTGTTGACCAGCTCCCCTGAGCAGTAGTCCATCCCTCATCTGTCACTTGGTTATACTGTGGTGACTTGCATGTTGCCTGTGCTGGAAACGATGTCACTGGTATTTCAAATACCAGAACGTTCAGCCAGGTCAGCAGTGTCCAGACGAAGACAGAGGAGGAGGAAGGAAGAGGACCAGGCTCTGCTTCTGAAAATTAACCACTGGAAAGTTTACGAATAGAAGCAGAGCTCTGTCTGATTGCATGCCAGAAGGTAAGTCCCTCCGACTGGGAGGCCCTCACTAGATGGCTGGGGGAGAGCGGCCTCCCCAGAGTAGCAGAGTCAACGTCAATAACATGGATGGAACAGAGCCTTGGGGGTTTCATTTGCTGACGGAACACACCTCCAAATGAGAAGCAGCAGCCGCAAACATCCCTCAATAATTAAAACGTGAATGTGCAAGTAGGAATCTAAGAAAACTGGGAGGCGTAAAAAATGAAGTGGAATGCATAAAGATCGATATCGTAGGTGTTGGTAAGCTGAAATGGACAGGTATTGGCCATTTCTAATCACATACAATTCACTATGCTGAGAATGACAAATTGCAAGAGAAAGATATCATGCTCTTCATCAAAAAGAATACTGCAAGATCCACAAGTACAATACTGTCTGTGATAAGAGGTATACCCTTACAAGGAAGGCCAGCGAATACAACTATTATTCAAATTTACACACCAACCACTAAAGCCAATGAAGAAATTGAAGAATTCTACCAATTTCTTCTGAAATTGATTAAACTTGCAATGGAGGCTGAGTTAATTAGTTTATTGTGCCAACCTGGCTGATAAACACATGTGAGGTTAATTGAAGGGTGGAGAGCTAAATAGCTTGGTGAGCCTCGCCTTTCTAGTTCTCAGGTCTCTTGCTTTCTGAAGGTCGGACCAAGGTGCAGCTGCCTTAGCCAGTTCCCTGCTTTAGCTGGCAAGGCCCACTTCCTGCAAGACATCCCCAAGGAGAAGCCACATGGTCCTAACCCCATGCAGCCCTGGGTGCTGGAGCAGCTGTGTGGAGACCCCTGCCAGCACTGAGATGCTTACGTGATCACTGATTCGGCTTTCCTCCTGCAGTCGGCATCATAGTGTGTGTTTTGTGAGATGGAGGAGGACTTTGTGGATTGGTGTCGGACATATGGGTTAATGTTGGACTTGTGGTTTGGGCAGCACTGGGTTGGATGTTTTCTTGATATGCACTTAACCTTTATATAAAACTCTCTCTCTCTTACACATATGAGTTTCTGTGGATTTGTTTCTCTGAAGTACCCAGACTAACACAGAGGCGCATGATAATTACTGGTAAATTGCAATGCAAAAGATGGAAACAAAGAGGAAGGATCAGTCATTGGAAAATATGGCCTTGGTGATAGAAATGAAGCTGAGGGTCGCATGATAGGATCCTGCAAGACCAAAGGCGTCATTGCATTTACTCTTTTCAGTACCATATAGGACAACAAGACACAAGGACCTCGGCTAGGCGGAATGCAGAGGAAGCAAATAGACTCCATCTGACAAGAGATCATGAAGAAGCTCCATGTTATCAGCAAGGATAACCTCCTTCAGATCCAGGCTTCAGCTCATGGACGTCAATCATGTGATCAGGAGAGACCAGCCCCTAGAGAAGGACAGCATGTTTGGGAAAGCACAGGGTCAGAGAAAAAGAAGATGCTCAAGGAGACAGATGGACACAGTGGCTGCAGCAAGAGGCTCAATTGCGAGGATGGAGCAGGACTGAGAGGGTTCCATTCTGCTGGTCACAGAGTCACTGTGAGTAAGAACGGACTCGGGAGCGCCTATCAACAAACAACAACAACAAGCAGTGCTGTGCCATGGCTGAGAGGGGGTCCTGGGCATCATATTGTCCGAGTCTGAATTTTATCTTTATCACTTACTGGTTGTGTAACCTTGGGCAAAGTCTTTAATCGCTCCACGTTTCGGTTTTCTCATTTGTGAAATAGGTTGATAAGAACAGTACCTCCCTAATAGGGTTAACGAGCTTTTCCTTGAAATCATTCCTAAAAAATGTTTGTTTGAAATCTTTTCCTTTAGAACAGTGGTTCTCAACCTTCCTAATGCCGTGACCCTTTCATACACTTCCTCATGTTGTGGTGACACCCCTCAACCATAAAATTATTTTCGTTGCTACTTCATCACTGTCATTTTGCTACTGTTATGAACTGAGAGACCCCTGTGAAAGGGATGTTTGACCCCCATAGAGGTCGTGACCCACAGGTGGAAAAACATTGCTTTAGAACGTGCACTTGATAGCTCTAAAGCCAATGGACAGTTTAATTGACAACAGATGCAATCATCACTTTGAGCCTGTTTGTCTCCATCTGTGTCTGAATTACATTAAGCTTCTGAGATCTGCATCTCAGTGTAACAGCTCTCAAACTGTAGTCCTGGGATCAGCAATACCTGAGAAATTAATTAGATATAGCAAACCCTCAAACCTCATCTCTGACCTCCTGCATCAGAAACTGGGGATGGGGTCTAGAAATCTAGGTCTTATTAAACCTTCAAGAAATTCTGATGCTGTTATGAGGATTAGCCAATTAATATAGGGAATACACTTTGGACATAGCCTGGCAGACAGTAACTATTGGTCATTATTAAAATTCCAAGTTTGAAGCTTTTTATACCATATCATGCTGTCATAGTATCAACACTAATTATCAAAACTTCATAACACTTGGGGGATGTAGTCTGGGTAGACTAGAGAAGCAAATCCATAGACACACTCATATGTGTATAAGAAAGAGCTTTAAATACAAGGGCCATTGAATATTGAGAAAACAGCCCAGCCCAGTCCAGATCAAGTCCATAAGTCCAATATTAGCCCATATGTCCATTACCAATCTATAAAGTCCTCTTCAAACTCACAGAATACATGCAATCACATGGAAGGCAGGAAGATCACAGGCCAGTGGGTGGAAAGTCTTGTGGATCCAGTGGCATTGTAAGCATCTCAGTGCTTTCAGGGGTCTCCGTGTGGCTTAGAGGTCTGGCTCCATCAGCCTCTCTCCATGTGTCTTCTCCACAGGGATATCTCACAGGGAGTGAGCCGAGAGAGAGAGAGAGAGAGAGAGAGAGAGAGAGAGAGAGAGAGAGAGAGAGAGAGAGAGAGAGCCTCCCGCCTCCAAGGAGGAAGTACAGGAGTTCTCAGAATCCTCAGGGGAAGGCCATGCCCACACAGAGGCCTCATTGGCTATATCCTGACTGACAGGCTAGACTCCACCCCTTCACTCATAATCCTCTCAAACTGACACCAGATTCTGTAACTACCACAGGGGATCTGGCTGCAAAAGAGAGACGAGATTGAACGGGGAACAAAATTGTTTAAAAACATTTTTAAAAACTATAATATACTTGCCACCAATTTTTCCTGAGGTCAGTCATCCCTATTGGGCATTCGAAGACTATGAACAAATGTTTCTTGATCACCAGCCGCACGGCAATTGCTAGAGACATAATACTGAGTCAGAGACAGACCCACCTTCAAGCCTTTCATCATCATCTATTTGAGGACTTGGGCAGCAAGAACAACACAAAATGATGGCAATAATAGAGGGCATTCTAGATGCTTCCAAAGTCTGCAACAAGGGAACTTGACCTACACTTGACCATGGAGCAAGTCACATCTAAGTGGAAACCTGAAAGACAAGAAAGAGATAGAGACGCAGTCCAGACAAAGAACAGACTTCTAAGGGAAAACTTGGAGTGCTACGTTCTAAGGGAAGAAGAAGCATTCAAAGAACGGAGGGGAGCAGGTTGTGGTGTGGAACTTGGTGTATGCAACAGCCAACATTAGAGAGATTCACAGGGTCTAGAGGCCGTAGACTTTACCCAGAGGGCTGGGCAGTACACAGAGGTTTTTTTTTAACATGAGTAACAAACGTGCTCTTTAAGAAGACCAACTCTGGCTGCCTTGTGAGAGATGGCAGGGGGTGAGATTAAGACTAGAGATGGCACCATCAGAACGCTGCTCCTGGCAGCAAATCTTCACTGCCATTGAGTACATTCTGGCTCACAGCAACACCGAAGGACAGAGTCTAACTGCCCCTTTTGGTTTCTGAAACGATAAACCTTGATGGGAGCCAATGGCCTCGTCTTTTTTCCCTGGAGAGAGCCAAGGGCCTCAGTGGGTTTGAACCACTGACCTTTCTCGGTTAACAGCCTAACCCACTCCACCAAATCAAGTGGGAAATAGGGAAATCTGAAATAGTGACATGGGCACTGCAGGGATGGAGACAAGTGAAAGGATTCAAATATGATTTATAAGGTGAAGCAATAGGATTTGATGATACTTAGAGGTAGGGGTCAGGGGACAACATGCGAGAAATAAGATGGAGATGTCAAGGGAAGCACCCAGTTTTCCAGTTTGCACAACTAGGGATCTATCTTTTCCCAGGACAGGAGGCACAGGAGGCAGAGCAGGTTGAAGGAGGGGGATTGATGCTTTCAGTGGGGTTGAATTGCTCAAGAGTCATCCAGAGGGAGGTAAACGGGAGGTAACTGGGTTCTGTACAAACCAACACACATCCAACTTTCCCATTTCAGTTAGTGCCCTTACGCATCCCTCTCCAAGTTGCTGAGCTCTGCAGGAATTAGCTAATGGTCTCCTTAAGGACTCTCCGCTAGCTAGAATATTATTAGACAATTCTTTTACATTTATTCTCCTTCCTAATTTGTTCCAAGTGA
Organism: Echinops telfairi; assembly: GCF_000313985.2. Classification (NCBI taxonomy): domain Eukaryota; kingdom Metazoa; phylum Chordata; class Mammalia; order Afrosoricida; family Tenrecidae; genus Echinops; species Echinops telfairi. The sequence continues at coordinate 8,823,718 of NW_022111307.1, read as the reverse complement.
AAACAGGATGTAGGTCCACCCAACAAATAATTATATATGTACTGAAGATACTGTTTAAAATGAGACTTGTTACGCAGTTGCTGGACACCAAATGTTTGCTCTTTTATCTGGCTCCCAACCAGGAGAGCAGGCTCCATGCTTATTTAACATCTTACTGTCTTCCTACGCTTCGCAGAATTGAACACTAAGGAATGGAACACACGTTACTTGGATTTGTATATGTCCATGGAAAATTCTAAGTGTCACAATACCAAACCAGGTATCTTAAGCTGAGAATGTAGCAAGTTGATATTCAGACAGCATAACAAAACCATCTCAATAGGTGGTTATTTTTCAATTCCGAAATCTCTCCTAAGCACAAGGCTCTTTTAAACAATCTTTGGCATGTGTAGGAAAGCAGAGATATGGGTGGAATTCTCATTTCTTCCCCAATGCAAAGGAGGAGACAGTGGAGCTGCTTTCCATGGAAGGGGGACAGGGAAGCTCAGCTCAGAACTGAGTCGGGCTGCTTCCTTGAAGACTGAGGGACGAGCCAGCCAGGGTGCAGCATGGCTCCGATGAAACACAAAACATTCCTCTAGTTCTTTAATGCTCCCCCGCCCCCATCATGACCCCAGTTCTACCTTACAATTCCAACTAGACCGAAGCATGTATAGTGGTACAGATAATAGCTCTCAACACAAGGAATCCAGGACAGATAGACCCCTCAGGTACAGTAATGGGAGTAGTGATACCAGGAGGGTAGGGGGAAGATGCAGGGAGAAGGGAGAGAAAAGGGGAACCGATTACAGTGATCGATGTTCACCCCTTGCCCAGGGGGACAAACAGCAGAAACATTGGTGAAAGGAAACAGCGGATCATGTAAGATCTGAAAATAAAAATAATTTATAACTTATCAAGAGTTCAATAGGGTGTGGGGGGGAAGAGGAGCTAATTCCAAGGACTCAAGTAGAACAAAAATGTTTTGAAAATGATGATGGCAACATATATACAAACGTGCTTGATACAATGGATGTATGGATTGTTATAAGAGCCGTAAGAACCCCTAATAAAATGATTTCTTTAAAATAAAAAAAAGACACCTACTCACTTCCCACGTGCCAGACAGCCTGAGACTTCCTTGAGGGCACCATACATATTCAACTCTGAGCACTTAGAACGTCTCTGATCCGCTCTTCCCAGAACTCGGAAGTGATTCCATTTAGAACGTACGACACTCAGACATGATCTAATGGACCAACGAAGACAATCTGGTTCCCCAGCAGGATGATGGCCACAGGTCTCGAGGTTAAGATTCCCAGGCATATTGTAGGGAGACACACTTCAGGCCATGGCAGTGGAAAAGGCGAGCCCATGCAGGCTTTCAATCCCCACACACCCCTCGTGACAGTCTTACAGTCCTATAGCGCTGGGGGGTTGGGGGGATGGGGGTGGTACTGCTACCAGCACTCCTTTATTTCCAGCTCTGCCCATTCACTGAGTGCAAAATGCATGCTGTCTTGTGATGTTTAACTTGTCATTCAGATCTAAGGAAACGAGTTTTTCTGAGAAATAACTAGACCAAACGAAGTCCTTTCCAGCAACCCCACGGACATTTCAAGTGTAGTTCAAATTCATCACACTTCTTCCAAGGTGGCAATTTCCACCAGAGGACTCTCTGAAGTCTTCACCATCCGTGACTTTGCTGCCCTCTGGGCAGGTTAGAGATGGAGAGTTAGCACAGGCTCCACCGAGGGGCTTGGGGTCAAACCCCTACACCTCCCTGGCAGGCATCAGGGTCAGTGTCCAGACGATTTATCAGAGTCCCATCACAAAGGATGAAAGGAGGCCTGGTGGTGCAGTGGTTACAAGTTGGGCTGTGATCCTCATGATCAGCAGTTCAAAACCACCAACCGCTCCTCAGGAGAAAGACCATCTCGGAAACTCACAGGGCAGTTCCACCCTATCCTATAGGGTCGCGATGAGTCAACATGACTTGAGGGCAGTGAGTTGGTTTTTGGTTTTTGACATCACTGAGGAAGGACAGTCTAGAAGCCTCGAGTCTCTCAGAGCTCAGGTTCCCAATACATCCTTTTTCTTATGAAGCAAGTTAACAAATTCCCTCATCCTAGCCACCGATGTTATTCAAATCAGCCAACTGCCAATACTCTTTAGTCGAGGCGACTACCAACTGCCCGTTGACTGAGAATGGTCCAGTGCACAGGCGTGAGGAAAATGCATGATCTTAAATCATTTCCTCCATCACAACGGTCAATGAACCTGACCTGAAATGTGGCTCTTATGTCAGCTGGGTTAGTCTTGCCCTTTTAAGATCTAGATAAGACAGGTTCAAATCCGAACCCCTTGTCCCCAGTATTTCGATAACTGGGCAGAGCGAGAAAGGTCGGGCCAGGACTCCTTCCATTCTGATTTCCACATTCACCTGGATTTAGCTCTGCCCCCTGCCCCTGGGTGAGATTCTTTTAACGCTGACCTGGTGTCAAGAAAGGGTAGGATCTGCCCTTTCCCTTGGTCCTCTCCAAGAAACTGAGCATGAGGCTGCCTGGGGACAGGAATGTGGTGGGAGGGGCGGGAGAGGGCATTACAACACTGAGCTACACAATAAGCTCAGATACTTGTGTGAACAAGCCCTGGGTTTACCCCTCCACCCCCAGCACCCCCACAGCCTGTGACATCCTGATCTTGCTTGCCCCCCTCACTACTTCTCCTTTCCTCTTTCCAGTCACCCCCTTCGCCATGCAGGCAACCACAGAGACATCTGTGACCTCGGGTGGTTATCTCGGAGCTCAGAAATGCTGATCAGAGACCAGGACGAATGGATGTACTAGACATCATAGCACATGTGTATCGCACCGATAGACCAATTGTCTCTCGCATACAATTAAGAGTTTAGTTTGAAACCCCGCCCTTCCCCTCCAAAAGAAAAAAAAGTTTCCATAACTTCTCTGCCATGAATTTAATTGGCCCAGCATATTGCCTCAGGAGTCATTGTTGTTATTGGGCATTGTTTCTCTTTTTAGGTCACTCATTAAAATGAGAGCAGGACTTGTCTGCAGTCACCCACTGTTCTCAGAGGCGTCTTTGGACACATTCTGCTTGGAATAAAGTGTTGCAGGTATGAACTGGAAACTTCATAACAAAGCTCGTGTTGGGCTTGCCCTCGGATGCACACGCATGCACTATGCACACGCACAAAGGGTAAGGGAGAGAGCGTTCCTAATGTGGAAAATTAGGATCTGCTTTCTGCTTTTGCTGCATGGGTGGGAGGACCAAGAAGGATCTGAGGAAACAGCCAAGTGTCCGGCCAAGGAGGCCACAAGGGTAAACGAGGCCGGCCCTTTGCCTTGTGTAACCTGAAGAACAGCCAGGCGGGAAGGAGCCTCGGCAAGGCAGCTCTGGGGAACCAGCACAGAGCATGTTGGCAGGGGGGACTGTCAGACCTTGGGCTGGGCCCCCCACCCCCCTGCAAGATTTTAAACTAAAATTCTCCTTTCAAGCCTAGGTCGTGAGCCTTATAAACCAGTAGGAAAAACCCTCTGCCATCTCAGCCTTTGGAACTGTATTCTAAACTCGGAAAAAATGAATTCACTTGATGTAGATGAGGCACCTGCTATGAAAAGGGGAAAAGAAAGACAAAAAAGGTTTCCACTGTTTACTCAAGCTAAAGAAGGAAGTCCTTATGCCTGGTTTCCACTGCACTAGTCACCAGAAAAGCTTTTGCTGTAAATCCTGCCCAGGAGAGAAAGTGGCTCTTGAAAACCAACTGCTGTCTTGAAGGAGAGTGAATTCTATTAAAGCAAAAAGGACGTATAAAGTCAAGGCCTCTGTTGACTTCCTAAACCATTCGCTCGTTCAATCGAGCCATGAGTCGGGGTTTTCTAGAGAGATAGAACCCATATAGATCTCTATACATTGTTACAGAGAGAGACGTCTGTGCACAATGATGTATACACACACACACACACACACACACACACACACACACAGACTGCTCTCTTTTTTCAGGGAGATTCCCTTTAAGGAGCTGGCTCACTTGATTGAGCTGGCTGCCAAATCAACCATTTGTAGGTGAGGCAGCAGACTGGAGATTCCTGCAAACTTGCATGCCAGAAGTGGTCGGTGGGGCGATGGGAAGAGAAGAGTTCTGGCAAAAAAGAAGAAAAATGCTGGCAACGTGTCTGTTTATAATCTGGGGGGAGAATACACAGTAAGGAAAACTCCCTTTTTGATCTTCAGGCCTGATTGGATGAGGACATACCTAGAGGATCATCTATTTGACTCAATCATGTGTAATTAAAAAAAAATTCATGGCCATTGATGGATGCCAACTCACAGCAACCCTGTAGGACAGGGTAGAACAACTCCTGTGGGTTTCTGGAACCATAACTCTTTACAGGAGTACAAAGCCTCGTCATGTTCCCAGTGGAGCAGCTGGTGGTTTTGAACTGCTGACCCTAAGGTTAGCAGTCCAACGTGTAACCCACTAAGCCACCAGGGCTCCTTACAGGTGTACTTACCACCCATGATACATTCTGTGAGAGAAGACATGTGATTTGCACATTGTATGAACATCCTATTACATACTAAGCAAACAGAGAGGCCTAAATTGCCAGCATTCACAGGTTTTCCAACTTCGTGTCGTTTGATAGATTTTGTTTCACTCCCAAACTGACTCTTCTCCTCTGGCTCTTGCTACTGCCATCACCAGTGTGCAGTGTGGCAGAGCCCAGGTGCACTTGAGAGCCCAGGTGCACTTCGTGGCAGTCTTTTCAAGACAGAATGAGAAGCAGAGAGACAACGCTACAGCTCTAAGGAATGTGCCAGACACTAGATGGGGTGCTGCTGCCTACGAGCAGGTAAACGTGCGTCCTAGTTGTAAGTAGGGAACATGCACATTAAAGTAATGACAGGAAATACAGTGTGTATGTCTAGGTACTTTGGAGAAACAAATCCACAGCAACTCATGTATAAGAGAGAGTTTTATGTAAAGAAAATGTGCATCACAAAAACATCCCAACCCAATGCTGCCCAAGCCCACAAGTCCAACATTAACCCACTAACCCAACACCAGTTCCCCAAAGTCCTCCACCTCACAAAACAGAGGCAGTGATGCCAACTGCAGGAGAAAAACCTGAGTCAGTGAACAAATAAGCATCTCAGCACTAGCAGGGATCTCCACACGGCTGCTCCAGCACCCAGGGCTGCATCAGGATAGGTCCATGTGGCTTCTCTTTGGGGATGTCTTGTAGGAAGTCAATCTTGCAAGCTGAAGCAGGGAACTGCTAAGGCAGCTGCACCCTGGTGTGACCATCACAAAGCAAGAGACCCGAGAACTTGAACAGTGAGGCTCACCACCCATTTATCTCTCCACCTTTCAATTAGCCCCATATGTGTTTATTGGCTAGGTTGGCACAATTAACTAACTCATACAGTATAGCACACATAAGCCACCAACGTAGCATTACTGTGACTACCAAGACAAATGTTTTAGAGGTACCCTTGGGCACCTGTCAATGCCTACTTTGTATACAAGAGATAATTAGCACACACGTGAGATACAGTCTCTGGAGGTAGGGCCTGTCTATCTCATGAATATTTGAAGCTCCCAAGGAGATACAGATATCATAGCCAGGATTAAGAACTTTTGAGAGGTCCTCCTTAAAAAGCCAATTACTGTGGTATTAACTCCATTTCAAGGCAATCCCCCGTCCTAGCAGAACTGGGTTCTGCAGTTTTCAACGGCCGATCTTTCAGAAGTAGACCAGCAAGCCTTTCTTCTGAGGGGCTTCCTGGGGGAACTGAACTTCAGTAAACAGCTGAGCATGGTAGCTATTTGTACCACCCAGAGACTCAGAGGTCCTCTAGGCCTTAGCCAATCACCCCTGATGAGCAGCATTAGCATCACTGGGATGTTGAGGCTCAGGCCACAGCCCAGAACTACTGGGTCAGAAGCTCCATTCACTGAGACCCCAGCTGAACCTGATGGACATGGCAGCTTGAGAACCAATGCGGTGGTCACTCTCTTGTCTGAGAGATGTGGCCCAAAGGGGTGTAAAAGGTCATGATATTAATTGGAAACTCAAAGAGGACTGAAGCCCAGAACTCTTTCCCACCATTTCCATTACACCATTATTCCCACTGTATTATTATTTTCCAGATTTAGCCCTCGGTTAGGTACCCATCGAATTCTGTATCATGTGGTCTTGGTCAAGTATAAAATAGCTCTCTTTTACTTACCTCTATAAAAAATGTTTGTTAACATTTATTTTAATTAAAGATTTCAATAGTTTCATGTTGTGCTGCTAGTAATTAGATGACCTGACAGAAACATATATATGTATGTATAGATGTAGGTGTAGATGTGGATGTATATAAAGGAGATAGATAAATATAGCTAGCTATATTGCTTGGTTAAATGGCTTACATAAATTCTTACATCTCTAGATAGAGATAAATAGAAAAGAAGACTACTAGATAGAAGGATGGATGGATGGATAGATAGGTAGGTGGGTGGATAGATGATAGATAGATAGATAGATAGATAGATAGATAGATAGATAGAAGAAAATCACCATGGAGCAGTTATGAGAACATATGTAAGACATTTAACCAAACGATTGTCACTGGTGTTGTGGATTAGTCGATTTCAGGAGCCTCGAGTGAGGATGACACACAACACTAATCCTTCCAGCTACCTAGCAAGTTCAAGACTTGTGACAAATCAGAATTTAGCCTAGGCACCAACACCTCCATCTCTGAGCCAAGGAAGAGCACCTAAAAAGGAGGAGGGGCGTTGTTGATCGATTTGCAAGACTCAGCTGTAGCCGTCCCATTTCACTCTCACAGGTAACAAAAACGAAAAGTTCCACAGAGCATTTGACAGTCACAGAGGCAGTGGTGTGCCTTGTCTGCCGGGTCCCACAGCCCCAGCGATTTAAGGAATTCCCCAGCCCCCAGGTTCCAGCCTCAGCCTCCCATCTGTGCACCCGGTGTACCACACTGAAAACCCCACTGGGAAGGGAAACTCCCTCCCACACTTGCTGTCCACAGCCTTCATTTGGACTAATCTCCTCCTTGGCCCACTGCTCACACATTATCTCGGTCTGATTATGCTGTTTGTTTTGGGGTGACTTGGGTCTCCACCCTGGCCACGTGATCTTGAGCTGCTTCGAGAGAACAGCCCCCCATCCCCTCCATCTGGCCTGACTGTGACCCTCACACCCTGGCCACACTACTATAAGTAGAACCACCCCCAGAACTGAGACTGGCACCAGGCCAGTCATCCACAGTGCTGGGCTCAGAAGCATCCATCCCTTCACCCCTTGGAGCCATTCCAGGTACCGCTATGCCCGAAAGCTGCTGATGGTGCCCGGGGAAAAGAGACTGAGAACTGATGGGCGCCTGGGGCAAACCCAGGGCGGCTCTCTGCCCTGCTGTCTTTGGCTGGAGCATGTCTAGCACATGAACTCAGCTGTTTAACTTCCTCACACAGTGAGTGGTGGTTTGGGTTCTCTGCCTGAGGAAAGTGAGCCAGATCCAAGGCCACATTCCTTACATGGTATGTATTCCCTCTCTGGGCTATCGCTGGCTGCAGTGAGCCCAAGAGCAGAAAATTCCTCTGTTAATGGCAAAAATGACAGGGAACGGAGTGCAGCACAAAGTGCTCTTGCTGTGAGGGAAAATGCCTCTGGCAAAGGCAGGCAGAAACTTTCTCCCGGCCCCTGGATGCCTGCTCGCATGAAGCCAGCTGGACACTGGGACAGGTTGGGTACAGGACCAGGAAAGGAGACGACAGCTGCTATAATGAAGGGTAATTAAAGCAGCAAAGCACAGAGGAGACCAGGAGTCTGATGTGAGGGTGAGCCGGGGTCAGGAAGGACATCACTCTGGCCTGTTTGTTGCAGGTTACTACTGACAGATAAGACAGGCCCTCTATCCACCGTCCAATGGTGAGAAATCCTTAGCCACACAACTAACTCTAACGAGTCTTCCTGCATAGGACACCACCCCTAGATCCACTCTCCCACCCCCAAGTGACTTCTACTGAGGGCTCCTTCAGGGAGGCTGAAGAATCCCCGCGTTTCTTATGATCAGGTGGTTTGATTCAGAGAAAACTCTTTCAAATTTGAGGCCTATTGAATGAATGGAGGAATAAGACAGAAAAGTAGGGGTAGATATATTCAATGGGTATAGTCAATGGCAAGGATTTCTTTTAAGCCTGTGACTTAACACTCTGTTCCAACTGCCTATGAAGGTCAACTGAATGTCCCAAATAGATGATAGATGATAGATGATAGATAGATAGATAGATAATAGATAGATAGATAGATAGATAGATAGATAGATAGATAGATGATAGATAGATAGATAGATAGATAGATAGATAGATAAATGATAAAACCAAATTCACAGCCATTGAGTTGATGCCAACTCATAGCAACCCTATGGATGGGGAGAACCACCCCTGTGGGTTTCTGAGACTATAACTCTGCAGGAGTAGAAAGCCCTGGGGACCCGATCAAAATGATCCCAGTACACCACCACCCCACCACCCAGAGGAATGAACAACAGAAACGTGGGTGAAGGGAGACAGTGGACAGTGAAAAATCTGCAAATAAAAATAATTACTAAATTATCAAGGGTTCAGGAGGGTGGGAGGATTGGGGAGGGAGGGGGAAAAAAAGGAGCTGATACCAAGGTAGAAAGAAAAATTTTTTGAAATGATGATGGCAACATATGTACAAAAGTGCTTGATACAATTGATGTATGGATTGTTATGAGTTATAACAGCCCCCAATAAAATGATTTATTAAAATAAAAAAAAAAGAAAACCCGGTCTTTCTCCCTCAGAGTGGCGGTTGGTTTTGAACTGCTGACCTTGCAGTTAGTAGCCCAATGCATAATCACTATGCCAGCCAAATAGACTAGGAGTATGGATCACAACTCAGTGTAAAGAAGACCAAAATCCTCACAACTGGACCAATAGATAACAAACATCATGAAGAACGGAGAAAAGGTGTCAAGGATTCAATCTTTCCTGGATCCACAATCAATGCTCATGGAAGTAGGAGTCAAGAAATCAAACAACACGTTGCATTGGGTAAATCTGCTACATTAGACCTCTTGAGAGTATTGAAAAGTATTTTACTTTGAGGAGTAAGGTACAACAGACCCAAACCATAGTATTTTTTTAAAATCATTTTATTGGGAGCTCATACAACTCTTATCATAATCCATACATGCATCCATTGTGTCAAGCACATCTGTACATTTGTTGCCATCATCATTCTCAAAACACTTGCTTTCTGCTTGAGCCCTTGGTATCAGCTCCTCGTTTTTCTCCTCCCTTCCCCACCTCCCCCATGAACCCTTGATAATTTATAAATTATTATGATTTTATCAAACCGTAGTATTTTCAATTGCCTCATATGCATGTGAAAGCTGAGCATTGAATAAGGAAGACCGAGGAAGAATTGATGTTTGAATTGTGGTGCTGGAGAAGAATATTGAAATAACCGTGGACTACTGAAAGGACAAGCAAATCTGTCTTGGAAGAATTATCGCTAGAGTGGTCCTCCGAGGCAAGGATGGCAAGAGCACATCTTGCATATACTTTGGACATGTTGTCAGGAGAGACCAGTACCTAGATCAACAGTTCTCAACCTGTGGGTGGCCACCCCTTTGGGGGTCAAATGACCCTTTTAGAGGGGTCACCCGATTCATCACAGTAACAAAATGACAGTGATGAAGTAACAGTGAAAATAATTTTATGGTTGGGGGTCACCACAACATGAGGAACTGTATTAAAGGTCCGCGGCACTAGGAAGGTTGAGAACCACTGCTCTAGATGGACACCATGCTTGGTCAAGTAGAGGCGCAGTGAAAACAGATGGATGGACACAGTGGCTGCAACAATGGGCTCAAGCATAAGAATGATTGTGAGGAGGATGGCAGGCTGGGCCGTGTTTTGTTCTGTTGGGCATGGGGTCGCTGTGGGTTGGAACCAGCTCTGTGGCCTCTAGCAACCACAACAACATGATTTTCATGAACTGGTACCAAGGCAACAATAATGATGATGACAATGATTTGTTAGAGAATTGCTGTGAACCATGCATTGTATGATATGCTGTGCTGGTTAAGATTCTTGCAGTTACTGGTAACAAAACTCAACTCAAACTGATTTTAGACACAGGATCTAGGAATAGCTCTTTGAACTCATGACAAGGAATGGTCCTCCGCCTGGGGCAAGAAATGAATCAGTAGACATGCTCTTCTTGCCTCTAAACATCTGCTTTATGTTTTTCCTCACTGCAGACTGGCTCATTCAGCCTATTCATCCATGTGTTAGAAAACTGGCTGCCATCACAACCCACGTGCATTACCCTGTGCTTGAGGGGATGTGTGATATAGATCATTGCTAAAAGATCACATAACAGAGGCTTAAAGAAACCAAATGATATGATTGGGTGCTTAACGTGGTCGAATGGCTTTGCAAAGTTATTTTCCGCTTATGTACCAAGAAGGTTAGCTTACCTATATTGCCATTAGGAGCCTGATAGTGTAATGGGTAAGTGGACAGCTAAATGAAAAGTTAGCAGTTCAAACCCACCAGCCATTCTTTGGGAGAAAGATGAAGTAGTTTGCATCTGTAAGATTTACAGCCATGGAAACTCTAGGAAGCAGTTCTACTCTGTCCTCAAAAACACAAACCAAACTCACTGCCATCGAGCCAAAGCTCGATGATTCATCATAGTGACCCTCTGGGGGTTTCTGAAACTGTAACTGTGTACGGGAGTAGAAAGCCCAGTCTTTCTCTCGAGGAGCTGCTGGTGGTTTTGAACTGCCAACCTTGAGGCTGACAGTCCATCATGTAATCACTGCACTAGCAAGGCTCCCTATTTTGTTCTACACGGTTATTATGAGTTAGAATGGTCTTGGAAGCAGTGGGTGTGGTTTGGTTTTTAGATATTGGCATTCCCCGGCTTAGACGTAACCTCTTGCATCGTGATTCGGCTGCACCGTATAACCCTGGTACGTCCTGATAACGTCCCAGCTTTTGGAATTAGGTTTCATTTTGCTTCCAGCAAGGATCACAGCTGCCATTGTCTTAGAATATATTAACCGAAGTCACTTGAAATAAACTTCTTGGTTTAAAACTTTTAGCTTCTCCATAAGACTCAGATTCTCCCCAGGATTTATAGAGATGGGAGGAGAAAGGTAAGGCAGGCCTTTCATTCGGTTTATGTAGTATTTGGGCCCTCTGAGGCATAAGCCCCAAATCTGAAAACCATAATGATCATACTGCTTTTTGCACAGCATGATTGGGAACATCAGAGGAAAAAGTTTTAGCTAAAGGTAAGCATTTAGAAGTTGTTGGCATGGCTGGGGACAATGTTATGCCCCTAAAATCGAGGGAAGCTGTGGTATGGGGCAGAAAAGCTAGGACTTGATCACAGCACTGCGGAGACCTTATCAAAGGAATCTGGTTTGGCAGGTGCTTAAGGCTTAGTCTCTCCCTCCGGGAACAAACGTAGGTCTCTTCAGAGACTCTTCCATCTCGTGGCAGTGGCCATTCCCTTGCTGTATGTAAATGTATCTCTCACGCTTGTCATTAAAGGTCTTCCCTCACCCCCTCAGGGTCGAATGGCATACCTCCAGGGCTTATTTGGGGAATAGGCTTTCCACTTCCAGTCGGCCTCTGGGGCAGAACCTGAGAGCCCCATGCCCATTCTCTCTGTGTGGGGTACTGCATTGGGTCCGTGGGAAGCAGTTTTCACCATGGGAGCAGCTCAGCAGCCAGCCAGCCTCCGTCCACTGTGCCCACACTCTCCACGCCAACTTCAGTGAAGGTCCTCTCCCAGAAGGGACAAGGGAGAGATAATATGCATCTGCTTCCCTCCTATAAGGGAAACTTACAGTGCAGATCTTTCTAAAGGGATTTCTCATTAATTTCCCATCCAACTTGATCTCTTCAATCTCTTTTCTAGCCCAAACTCACTGCCATTGAGTCAAGACTGGCTCATCGTGACCCTATTCAACTGTTACTGTCTGTGCCGCTGAGTTCATTCTGACTCAGGGCAATCCTAGAAGAGAGATTAGAACTACCCCGTCGTTTCCAAGGCACTGCAAAGGAGCTCTCGTGGCACAGTGGGTCATGCATTTGGCTGCTCACTGAAAGGTCAGCAGTTTGAACCCACCATGCACTCCCTGGGAGAAAGATGAGGTTTTTTTGGCTCCCATAAAGATTTGCAGCCTCAGAAACCCATGGGGGCAGTTCTACCCTGATCTACAGGGGTGCTATGAGGCAGCATCAATCCCACAGCAGTGAGTTTGATTTGGGTTTGGCAAACTTACAGGAGCAGACTGCCACATCCTTGTCCTCAGAGTGGCTGGTGGGTTCGAACTGCCAACCTTTAGAATCAGCGGCTGAGTTGCGAATCCATTGCCTCATCAGGACTCCTTATGAAATCACCAATCCACTACCATCACATCAATTCCAAGTCATAGGGACTGGATGTGGGGTTTCTGAGACTGTAGATATTTACAGGAGCAAACAACCACAGCTCTCTCAACGACCAGATGGTGGGCTCAAAACACGGACTTTCCAGTTCGCAGCCCAGCCTCCAACCGGCAGTGCCGCCGAGGGGATAAAATCCCTTCTTGCTTTTCCAACCTCCCAGTGTATTATCTCATTCCTCACTTTGCAATGTGGGGCTCTTTTTTCCCAATAGTTTTATTGACATTTAATTCACACATCATACAATTCAATAGTTCATTCACATCAGGAAGAGCTGTACAATCATCACCACAATCCGTTTTAGAACATTTTCTTCATTCTTGTACTCATTATTAGACTCCCCACTTCCCCCTATCCTCTCCTGCCAAACCTAGAAAGAACCATTAATCTCTATAAATTCACCTCTCCTGCACTTAACATACAGAAAAATGTTTTTTTCAACTAATAATGGGAAAATAATGATGGCAACAAATGTACAAATGTGCTTGACACAATGGATGGATGGATGGATGGATTGCGATAAGAGTTGTACGAGCCCCCAATATAATGATTTTTTTAAAACTAATAACAAAGTAAAACAGATTAAAATCTCAATTAAAAAGAAAGCAATAAATATTAAAAGCCAGAACACATGTCAATGGGTTGATCGTAGGGTGCTAAACGGTACCCTAACTGCATCTGCAACAATCCACGTTCCAATGCAGTCTGCATGTGAGCAAGGCTGTTCACACCCCTGGTCCATGGTAGGGGGAGATTCACCGGTGGCTTAATCCACATGTATATCCTCTTCATTTAAAAAAAAACCTGAAAGTCTTAAAATGGGTCAAAAGGGAGATCAAATGATATTCCATTTTGATCCAACTACATCTACTATAATCAACTTTACAATGCTCTCTGCCTGATAATAGGGCTACTTGAATCCCTGAACTAGGATCAGAGGAGATTCCCCAGAGGCTTAATCCATGTATAGAGCCTGCAAATGGATTTGAGGCTCCCACTGTCATCCATAGCCTTCTGCAACTGGGTGTTCACAATGTAAGCTCTGATGCCATTCCCTCCTTAGGATTTGTATTATATTATTTACCATCATTGGATCACACAGGCAGGTGTGCTTCTTCCATGTGGATTTAGTTGGCGTATCACTTGGATGGCTGCTTGTTTGAAAACAAGCCTTGACTATTCCCGGACACTTCTTTCTGATCACTGGGTACCATCTAGTTTCTGCAATGTGAAGATCTTTTGCTCTCTTGTGCTGGAATCTGAGCTGAAGATGAGAGAGTGTGAGTCCAGTTTTTAAATCCTGAGTGCCTAACCCAGGAAACTGAGAAAGAGTGGCGAGAGGGAAAAGAAAAACCAGAAGGGTGTGGTGTAGTAGAAGCTAAAATGCATTCAATTACGTAAATATTACCAAAAGGTGGAATAAACTGAAGATAAAGAAATGCTCCCTTATAGGCAGCCAGGGGCGCCTGCGGATGCTGGGCAATCTCTTCACTTGGCACTCAGTAACCAGCAGGGTCGGTTTTCCATCAAACTAAGAAAGTATGGAGGCCAGGGTCAGTGCGCTTGCTGACGGACGCACAATGGTGGACAGTGCGAAACCGAAGATGGGAGCGTGGAGAGAATGTGGCCGCTAGCTGGAGATCCAGAGCAGGCCGGAGACTGTGAGCAGACTGGAGATCCGGAGCAGAGCTCTGGTCTTCTCTTGATGGTTGGATACCGAGCTGCCTCAGTTTCCAAGAACATCCTCAGCCATGGCGGCAAGGTGGTCAAACTGCCCACCCTCACTTCCCCTTCTAACCCCAAATATCAGAAATACAGCCCTGGGGGCACAAGAAGGAGTAGGGAAGGGTGCCCCCCACCACCACTGATAGCATGGATGACTGTATAACCCCATTCAAGGGGAGTGAACACAGAATTGTATGTGAAAGGTGATAGTGGATGGTGTAAGATATGGCAAAATAAATAAGAGTTCCTGGGTGGGGGGAGGGGCGGCTCGGGGAGGGGAGGGGAAGGAGGGAATAAAGGAGAGCCGATATCAAGGAGTGCAAGAAGAAAGAAAACGTTTTGAAACTGATTGTGGTACCAATTGGATAGTGCTGGGAAAAACATAAATAAATTATTTTGTAACCATTTTAAATAAATGCTCCCTGGATCTAGAGGCAGGATGGTTGCTGGTGCCAAGTGATACTATATCAAGTATCACCTGATATAGCGTGAGAGGCAAAAAGTAGATTGTAATGTTAGATCTCCAAAATCCAGTCTTCCCATCCTCCGTACAAAGATTTATACTACTCCAGTATAAATCCAGATTGGATCATGCCAACCAACCACTTTAGCCCACTTCCTTTTACCAATGATTTATGGAGGAATGAGCCCAGGATATAATTCTGGCCAAGACGTGAGAGTAAGTCCGTTGGAAGATTTCTAGAGAGGTCTATTTTTTCTTTAAAAAAGACACCACTGAAAGGCAGGCCCCTTACTTTTCATTGACTATTGTCAAATCCCCTTATGACACCTAGACCCGAAGAATCCTTCGCAATATTGGCCTGAGGACAAAACCACCTGCCAAGAGAGGGCAGAGCCAAGAAAGTGTCGGTAAAGCTGAGCAAGAGCCCATGCCTGGAGCTGCTATACCTGTGAAGTTCTTGTTAGTTGAACCTCTTTTTATTTTAGGAAATTGATGCAGAGTTCACTGTTATTTACTGCCAACGGCATCCTGAAGTCAAAGAGTAGAGTGAGAGAAGGTAATAACTCAAGAAGCTAGGCTACATGGAGAAATACGGGCATTGGATTACAGGAAGGCTCATTAACAACCTGCAATGTGCAGTTGGCATCACCTTGCTGGCAGAAAGCAAAGAGAACTTGAAGCATTTACTGGTGGAGATCAAAGACTACAGTGCAGATTGCCAGTCAGTGTAAAGAAAACAAAACCCCTCACAATTGAGTCAATAGACACCATCGAACAAAGATTGAAATGATCAAGGATTTCATTTTACTCGGATCCACCATCAGCACCCATGGAAACAGCAGTCAAGAGATCAAACGACTTAAGATATAGCGTCTGGTGTCTTAAAGGCTTGAAGATAAACAAGTGGCCATCTAGCTGAGAAGCAACAATGCCCACATGGAAGCAGCACACCAGTCTGCATGATTATGAGGTGGCGATGGGATCAGGTATCAGGCATCAAAGACCCAGAACAAAAATGCATATCATTGTGAATGAGCGGGAGTGTGGAGTGGAGACCCAAAACCCATCTGCAGACAATTGGACATCCCCTTACAGCAGGGTCACAAGGAAGAGATCAGCCAGTCAGGGTGCAGTACAGCACTGATGAGACATACAACTTTCCTCTAGTTCTTCAATGCTTTCTCCCCACCACTAACATGACCCCAATTCTACCTTACAAATCTGGCTAGACCAGAGCATGTTCACTGGTACAGATAAGAACTGGAAACACAGGGAATTCAGGACATACAAACCCCTTGGGACCAATAATGAGAGTAGTGATACCAGGAGGGAAAGGGGAAGGTGGAGGGTGGGGGAAAGGGGGAACTGATCCCAATGATCAACACATAACCCCTCCCTGGGGGATGGATAACAGAAAAGTGGGTGAAGGGAGACATCAATCAGTGTAAGACATGAAAAAAAATAGCAATTTATAAATGATCAATGGTTCCTGAAGGAGGGAGGGAGGGTGTGAAAGTGGGAAAATGAACCGATACCATGGGCTCAAGTAGAAACAAAATGTTTTGAAAATGATGATGGCTACACATGTGCTTGACACAATGGATGGATGTATGGATTGTGATAAGAGCTGTACAAGTCCTCAATAAAATGATTTTTTCTTTTAAAAAAGAGAGATCAAATGACATTGCATCAGGTAAATCAGCTGTAAAAGGCCTCTTTCAGGTGTCCATGGGCAAAAAATATCGCTTTGAGAAGTACAGTGCACCTGAGCCAATCCAAGGTATTTCCTATCGTCTCATCTGCATGGGAAAGCTGAACAATGAATCCAGAAGACCTCAGAAGAACTAATGCCTTTGAATTCCAACTCAGTAAAGAGTATCGGAAGTTCCATGGACTTCCAGAAGAACAAAGAAATCTGTCTTGGGAGAGCTGAAGCCAGAATGCAAAGATGATGAGACTTCAGCACACACTGAACATATCAGGAAAGACATAAAAAACTAAATAAAAATTTAAAACCCTCACTGCCATTGGGTGGATTCCAACTCATGGTGATTCTATAGGATAGAGTAGAACTAGCCCTGTGGGTGTCTGAGGCTATAAATCATCACAGGTCTCCTTTCTCCCGTGGAACAACTAGCGGGTTCAAACCTGTGTACCCCACTGGGCCACCAGACCAATCTCTGCAAAAGGACATCATGCTTGATAAAGTAGAGGGTCACTGAAAGGAGGCAGGCCCTCCACAAGATGGATTAGCACAGTGGCTGCAGCAATAGACTCCAGCACAACACCGGTAAGGCTGCTGCAGGACTGGCAGTCTTTTGATCGATTTTATATAGGGTCACGATGAGTTGGAGCAGACTCTAGAGCACCTCACAACAAGAGCAACCAAAAGAGGTGGTGAATGTGAGGTAGTATATCATTAACTCTTTTGACATCTTTCTCTGGAAAAGAGGGCAGAGAAGTAGTCTGACATCTGGAGGGGAATAAGAGATCTAGTGAAGGCATTTTTAAATGGGAGATGCTGTAGCAAGTTTTCATTAGAATGGGAGTAATTCCATAGGAAAGGGAGAGGCCGTAGTTGTCGGACTGCGTGTCTTCTTGCCACCAACTTGAAGCCTCCCCTGGAGTCCTCTCCTCTGATTACTCTGAATACACTCGAAATGGTGCACCAATTTTCTCACCACTGACTCAATGGCCCTGTGTGTAGGGCATTTTGGGCAGCAGCAGGCTCTACTCATGGCCTATAAGCAGACTGCCTCCAGCCATATCTGAGCTCACTATCTGGAGTAGAAGCCTGGGCTGTTCCCTTCTAGAAAAGTCTCTTTGGGGCAGCTTCTGCTCAAGAAAAAACATCATGAACCCAGCTTTATATTCTTAAAACAAAAATGTGTTCTGTCGTGCTATAATTAACACATACAATGCAATCGTTCAATCATAATAAGAAGGGTTGTGCACTCGACACCTCAATCAACTTCAGAACAATTTCTTACTTCTTGTACCCGGTGGTGTTGATTCCCATTCCCTCCACCCCTTACCTTTCTGTGCTCCCAGGTAATTGTTATTCCAGTTGCTGTCTTCATAAATCCACCCATCCTGGCTTCTCTATACAGGAAAACATACAAAGCAAGGACAAAGGGGATAGTCAAAGGCAAGGCGTTTCATTCTGCTAAGTATAGCTGCTAAGAACCACTTTACAATCTTCTCTGTCTGATACTAAGGGCTGTTCACATTCCTAGTCTATGGACAATGGGGCTTCACCAGGGACTCAATCCACCTAAGGACCCTGCAAATGGATTTGGGACTTTTACTGTCATCCAAAGCATTCAAAAAAGTGGGTGGTTAGAATTTAGGCTCTGGTGCAGTTCCCTCTTCTGAGTTTGGATCCTATTGTTCATAATCCTTGGATCACACAGGCTGGTGAGCTTCTTTTATGTGGACTTAGCTGAGTCCTCAATTAGATAGCTGCTTGTTTTGAGGTAAGTCTTTAAGATCCCAGTTACTATTTTTCATAATAGCTGGGACCCATCTGATTCTGGTAGCAAACTTCGATACCAGAATATCTTCAGTGATATCCTCTTGAGGGTAAGTACTGGGCAGGCCCATGTCAAACGATCAAGTAAAGCTCACAATCTATTCACATAAGTATGGTTTCTATATATCCCTGGTTGACATTTAGAAACACCTTTATTATTTTCTTGCAGTACATTATAGATCATCCCCATAAGACTTAATGTAATTCTATTGATAGTTTATTATGGTACACAAGAGGCCCCAATCTCAAATATTACTTACTTTTGAAAGTTAAAGTCAAGTTTATTATTGAGCAGTTTTATTAGCATGTAATTCAGATATCATATGACTTTGTAGTTCAATCATATCAAGAAGAGTTCTTGGGCCTCTGCTCAAGCCCTGCCTCAACACAAGAACACTTTGTTCTAACACCTGCCATTCCGTAATGCTCACCCTCCCAGCATGATCGCTGAAGATAAAATGGGTGCATAAGCAAATGTGGTGAAAAGAGCAGATGGCACCTGGCTATCAAAGGATATAGCATCTAGAGTCTTAAAAACTTGAAGTTAAACAAGCAGCCATCTAACAGAGAAGCAACAAGCCCACACAGAAGAAACACACCAGCCTGTGCAATCATGAGGTGTTGAAGGGATCAGATAACAGGCATTAGAAGACCCAAAACAAACAAACAAACAAACAAACATATTGTTAAGAACATGGGGGGTTGGAGCAGAGACCTAAAACCCATCTGTAGACAATGGGACATCCCCTCACAGAAGAGTCACAAGGAAGGGATAAGTCAACTAGGGGGCAGTATAGCACTGATGAAACACAATTTTCCTCTGGTTTCTTGAAGCTTCCTCACCCCCCCCCCCCCACTATCATGACCCCAGTCCTGCCTTTCACTTGGGGTAGACTGGAGCATGTACACAGGTACAGATAAGAGACAAGAGCTCACGACACATAGAATCCAGGAACAGGAATGGGAGTACCAATACCAGGAGGTAGGGGTGAAGTGGGGAGAGGAGGAGAGGAAGGGAGGAAGGGAGAACTGATCACAATGATCAACTCATAACCACCACCACCACCACCCTCTAGGGCAGCAGTTCTCAACCTGTGGGCTGTGACCCCTTTCACAGGGGTCGCCCAATTCACAACAGTAGCAAAATTACAGTTATGAAGTAGCAACGGAAATAATTTTATGGTTGGGAGGTCACCACAACATGAGGAACTATATTAAAGGGTCGAGGCATTAGAAAGGTTGAGAACCACTGCTCTAGGGGGACAAACAACAGAAACCAAGGGGGAAGGTAGACAGCAATTGGTGTAAGATATGAAAATAATAATAATTTATAATCTATCAAAGGGTCATAAGGGTGGGAGGGGGGAGGGAAAAAAGAGGAGCTGATACCAAGGGCTCACATAGTAATAAATGTTTAGAAAATATGATGGCAGCATATGTACAAATATGCTTGATACAATTGATGTATGGATTGTTTTAAGAGCTGTAAGAGCCCTCAATAAAATCTTTTAATTAAAAAACAAACACTTAAAAAAAAAGTGGTACAATCAGCACCACAATCCACTTTATATTTTCTTATTTCTTGTTCTCATTGTTATCAACTCCACTACCCCCAACCTCCCTAGCCTCCCTTGCTACACTCACAAGAAACCATTTCCAGTTACTGCCTCTATTTACCTATCTGTTTTACCTATCCTGGATTTCATATACAGAAGAACATACATGCACACAAAAAACCCCAAAACTAACAATAATTACAATGTAAAACATAGAAAATCTCAATCAAAAAGAAAGCAGAAAATATTTAAAAACTAGAACAAATTTAAAATGAGTCAAAAATGAAATCAGATGATAAGGTGTTAAATTTTAACCTAACTGCATCTGCAATAATCCATTTTCCAATGCAGTCTGCATCAAAGTCTTCTTTACATTGAGTTATAATCCATATTGATGGTTCCAATCCTTGATCTTCATCAGCAAAACCAAAATCCTCACAACTGAACAACAGGTAACATCATGATAAATGTTGAAAGAGTTGAAGTTGTCAAGGGTTTTGTATTGTTTGGATCCACAATCAATGGTCATGGAAGCAACAGTCAAGAGATCAAAAGGCAAGTTGCATTAGGCACATCTGCTACATATGACCTCTTGACAGTATTGACGAGCGAGGATGTTACTTTGAGGACTAAGGTGAGCCTGACCCAACTGCCTCATGTGCAGGTGAAAGTTGAATGTTGAGCAAAGAATTGTGATGCTGGTGAAGAATATTGACGGCACCGTGGAGTGCTAAAAAGACAAAGTGATCTGTCTTGGAAGTGGTATGGCCGAGGGCTCCTTAAAGACAAGGATGGTCAGACTTTGTCTTGAATACTTGGGCCATGTTGTCAGGAAAGACCAGTCCCTGGAGATGGACATCATGCTTGATCAAGTGCAAAAGAGGGGCGGCAAAAAAAGGAAGACTTGAGGAGGTGGATTGATACTGTGGCTGCAACAATGTATTCAGGAATAGGAACGATTGGGAGGACGGTGCAGAACTGGGCAGTGTTTCATTCCATCGTGCATAGGAACCAGCTTGATGGCACCTAACATTACCTAACAACAACTGCGTGATAGCAAGTTTATTCACATGCCCGGTCTATGGTCAGAAGAGACTCACCAGAGGCTTAATCCACATGGATTTCCCCTTCACTTTTTTTTTTTTTAAACTTTTTATTGTGAATCAGGTGGGGGTTTACAGATCATTATTTTTTGCATTCAACAATTTTAAACAACATCAAAATCCCCAGTGACTTGTCCTAATCCCCCTCTTTTTCTTTTTCTTTTCTTTTTTATTTTAAACATTTTATTAGGGGCTCCTACAACTGTTATCACAATCCATACACACATCAATTGTGTAAAACGCATT